>NC_064616.1:620284215-620587245 GCF_023898315.1 Schistocerca nitens | reverse complement strand
GTGGCATGTTTGTCGCTGTTAGTAGTAGTTTATCCTGTAGTGAAGTAGAAGTGGATAGTTCCTGTGAATTGTTATGGGTGGAGGTTACACTCAACAACTGAGCTAGGTTAATACTCCTTTTACAGATCTCCTGACTCAGCAGCATTAGTGGCAGAACAACTCAGAGAAAATCTGGAATACACTTCACATAAATTTTCTCAGCATTTTATTGCTTTAGGTGGAGATTTCAATTTACCAGATATAGACTGGGACACTCAGATGTTTAGGACGGGTGGTAGGGACAGAGCATCGAGTGACATTATAGTGAGTGCACTATCCGAAAGTTACCTCGAGCAATTAAACAGAGAACCGACTCGTGGAGATAACATCTTGGACCTACTGATAATAAACAGACCCGAACTTTTCGACTCTGTATGTGCAGAACAGGGAATCAGTGATCATAAGGCCATTGCAGCATCCCTGAATATGGAAGTTAATAGGAATATAAAAAAAAGGGAGGAAGGTTTATCTGTTTAGCAAGAGTAATAGAAGGCAGATTTCAGACTACCTAACAGATCAAAACGAAAATTTCTGTTCTGACACTGACAATATTGAGTGTTTATGGAAAAAGTTCAAGGCAATCGTAAAATGCGTTTTAGACAGGTACGTGCAGAGTAAACCTGTGAGGGACGGGAAAAACCCACCGTGGCACAACAACAAAGTTAGGAAACTACTGCGAAAGCAAAGAGAGCTTCACTCCAAGTTTAAACGCAGCCAAAACCTCTCAGACAAACAGAAGCTAAAGGATGTCAAAGTTAGAGTAAGGAGGGCTATGCGTGAAGCGTTCAGCGAATTCGAAAGTAAAATTCAATATACCGACTTGACAGAAAATCCTAGGAAGTTCTGGTCTTGCGTTAAATCAGCAAGTGGCTCGAAACAGCATATCCAGACACTCTGGGATGATGATGACATTGAAACAGAAGATGACACGTGTAAAGCTGAAATACTAAACACCTTTTTCCAAAGCTGTTTCACAGACGAAGACCGCACTGCAGTTCCTTCTCTAAATCCTCACACAAACAAAAAAATGTCTGACATCGAAATAAGTGTCCAAGGAATAGAAAAGCAACTGAAATCACTCAACAGAGGACAGTCCACTGGACCTGACGGGATACCAATTCGACTCTACACAGAGTACGCGAAAGAACTTGCCACCCTTCTAACAGCTGTGTACCGCACGTCTAGAGAAACGGAAGGTTCCAAATGATTGGAAAGGAGCACAGGTAGTCCCAGTCTTCATGAAGGGTCGTCGAGCAGACGTGCAAAACTATAGACCTATATCTCTGACGTCGATCTGTTGTAGAATTTTAGAACATGTATTTTGCTCACGTATCATGTCATTTCTGGAAACCCAGAATCTACTCTGTAGGAATCAACATGAATTCCAGAAACAGCGATCATGTGAGACCCGACTCGCTTTATTTGGTCACGAGACCCAGAAAATATTAGATACAGGCTCCCAGGTAGATACAAGTTTCCTTGACTTCCAGAAGGTGTTCGATACAGTTCCGCACTGTCGCCTGATAAACAAAGTAAGAGCCTACGGAATATCAGACCAGCTGTGTGGCTGGATTGAAGAGTTTTTAGCAAACAGAACACAGCATGTTGTTATCAATGGAGAGACGTCTACAGATGTCAAAGTAACCTCTGGCGTGCCACAGGGGAGTGTTATGGGACCATTGCTTTTCACAATATATATAAATGACCTAGTAGATAGTGTCGGAAGTTCCATGCGGCTTTTCGCGGATGATGCTGTAGTATACAGAGAAGTTGCAGCATTAGAAAATTGCAGCGAAATGCAGGAAGATCTGCAGCGGATAAGCACTTGATGCAGGGAGTGGCAACTGACCCTTAACATATACAAATGTAATGTATTGCGAATACATAGAAAGAAGGAACCTTTATTGTATGATTATATGATAGCGGAGCAAACACTGGTAGCAGTTACTTCTGTAAAATATCTGGGAGTATGCATGCAGAACGATTTGAATTGGAATGATCATATAAAATTAATTGTTGGTAAGGCGGGTGCCAGGTTGAGATTCATTGGGAGAGTCCTTAGAAAATGTACTCCATCAACAAAGGAGGTGGCTTACAAAACACTCGTTCAACCTATACTTGAGTATTGCCTATCAGTGTGGGATCCGTGCCAGGACGGGTTGACAGAGGAGATAGAGTAGATCCAAAGAAGAGCGGTGCGTTTCTTCACAGGGTTATTTGGTAAGCGTGATAGCATTACGGAGATGTTTAATAAACTCATGTGGCAGACTCTGCAAGAGAGGCGCTTTGCATCGCGGTGTAGCTTGCTATCCAGGTTTCGAGAGGGTGCGTTTGTGGATGAGGTATCGAATATATTGTTTCCCCCTTACCTATACCTCCCGAGGAGATCACGAATGTAAAATTAGAGAGATTCAAGCACGCACGAAGGCTTTTCGGCAGTCATTCTTCCCGCGAACCATACGCTACTGGAACAGGAAAGGGAGGTAATGACAGTGGCAAGTAAAGTGCCCTCCGCCACACACCGTTGGGTGGCTTGCAGAGTATAAATGTAGATGTAGATGTAGTCAGTATGGTTCCACATCCCGGCTGGTACCCTACAGAACCTCACTGACACTCTTCTTGCATGTTTCGCAGAGATCTGTACTGCAAAATGCACTTATTCAGGGTTTGGACAGATGGTCACATTAATGTGACTGGACAGTGTAATTTTTGTGAAGCTGTCACACATTCTTAGCTCACGATGTCATCATTTATGAATGTAAGTCATATTATTTCTGTATTTTATGTCTCGCAAAATGGCTCTGAGCACTATGCGACTTAACTTCTGAGGTCATCAGTCACCTAGAACTTGTTGTTGTTGTTGTGGTCTTCAGTCCTGAGACTGGTTTGATGCAGCTCTCCATGCTACTCTATCCTGTGCAAGGTTCCTCATCTCCCAGTACCTACTGCAATCTACATCCTTCTGAATCTGTTTAGCGTACTCATCTCTTGGTCTCCCTCTACGATTTTTACCCTCCACGCTGCCCTCCAATACTAAATTGGTGATCCCTTGATGCCTCAGAACATGTCCTACCAACCTATCCCTTCTTCTAGTTAAGTTGTGCCACAAATTTCTCTTCTCCCCAATCCTATTCAATACCTCCTCAATAGTTATGTGATCTACTCATCTAATCTTCAGCATTCTTCTGTAGCACCATATTTCGAAAGCTTCTATTCTCTTCTTGTCCAAACTAGTTATTGTCCATGTTTCACTTCCATACATGGCTATGCTCCATACAAATACTTTCAGAAACGACTTCCTGACAATTAAATCTATACTCGATGTTAACAAATTTCTCTTCTTCAGAAATGCTTTCCTTGTCATTGCCAGTCTACATTTGATATCTTCTCTACTTCGACCATCATCAGTTGTTTTGCTCCCCAAATAGCAAAACTCCTTTACTACCTTAAGTGTCTCATTTCCTAATCTAATTCCCTCAGCATCACCCGATTTAATTTGACTACATTCCATTATCCTTGTTTTGCTTTTGTTGATGTTCATCTTATATCCTCCTTTCAAGACACTGTCCATTCCGTTCAACTGCTCTTCCAAGTCCTTTGCTGCCTCTGACAGAATTGCAATGTCATCGGCGAACCTCAAAGTTTTTATTTCTTCTCCATGGATGTTAATACCTACTTTGAATTTTTCTTTTGTTTCCTTCACTGCTTGCTCAATATACAGATTGAATAACATCGGGGATAGGCTACAGCCCTGTCTCACTCCCTTCCCAACCACTGCTTCCCGTTCATACCCCTCGACTCATATAACTGCCATCTGGTTTCTGTACAAATTGTAAATAGCCTTTCGCTCCCTGTATTTTACCCCTGCCACCTTCAGAATTTGAAAGAGACTATTCCAGTCAACATTGTCAAAAGCTTTCTCTAAGTCTACAAATGCTAGAAACGTAGGTTTGCCTTTCCTTAATCTTTCTTCCAAGGTAAGTCGTAGGGTCAGTATTGCCTCACGTGTTCCAATATTTCTACGGAAACCAAACTGATCTTCCCCGAGGTCAGCTTCTATCAGTTTTTCCATTCGTCTGTAGAGAATACGGGTTAGTATTTTGCATCAGTGACTTATTAAACTGATTGTTCGGTAATTTCCACATCTGTCAGCACCCGCTTTCTTTGGGATCGGAATCATTATATTCTTCTTGAAGTCTGAGGGTATTTCGCCTGTCTCATACATCTTGCTCACCAGATGGAAGAGTTTTGTCAGGACTGGCTCTCCCAAGGCCATCAGTAGTTCTAATGGAATGTAGTCTACTCCCGGGGCCTTGTTTCGACTCCGGTCTTTCAGTGCTCTGTCAAACTCTTCATGCAGTATCGTATCTCCCATTTCATCTTCATCTACATCCTCTTCCATTTCCATAATATTGTCCTCAAGTACATTGCCCTTGTTTAGGCACTCTATATACTCCTTCCACCGTTCTGCTTTCCCTTCTTTGCTTAGAACTGGGTTTTCATCTGAGCTCTTAATATTCATGCAAGTGGCTCTCTTTTATCCAAAGGACACTCTAATTTTCCTGTAGGCAGTGTCTATCTTACCCCTAGTGAGATAACCCTCTACATCCTTACATTTGTCCTCTAGCCATCCCTGCTTAGCCATTTTGCACTTCCTGTCGATCTCATTTTTGAGACGTTTGTATTCCTTTTTGCCTGCTTCATTTACTGCATTTTTATATTTTCTCCTTTCATCAATTAAATTCAATATTTCTTCTGTTACCCAAGGATTTCTATTAGCCCTCGTCTTTTTACCTACTTGATCGTCTGCTGCCTTCACTACTTCATCCCTCAGAGCTACCCATTCTTCTTCTACTGTAGTTCTTTCCCCATTCTTGTCAATTGTTCCCTTATGCTCTCCCTGAAACTTTCTACAACCTCTGGTTCTTTCAGTTTATCCAGGTCCCATCTCCTTAAATTCCCACCTTTTTGCAGTTTCTTCAGTTTCAATCTGCAGTTCATAACCAATAGATTGTGGTCAGAATCCACATCTGCCCCTGGAAATGTCTTACAATTTAAAACCTGGTTCCTAAATCTTTGTCTTACCATTATATAATCTATCTGATACCTTTTAGTATCTCCAGGATTCTTCCAGGTATACAACCTTCTTTTATGATTCTTGAACCAAGTGTTAGCTATGATTAAGTTATGCTCTGTGCAAAATTCTACAAGGCGGCTTCCTCTTTCATTTCTTCCCCCCAATCCATATTCACCTACTATGTTTCCTTCTCTCCCTTTTCCTACTACCGAATTCCAGTCACCCATGACTATTAAATTTTCATCTCCCTTCACTATCTGAATAATTTCTTTTATTTCATCATACATTTCTTCAATTTCTTCGTCATCTGCAGAGCTAGTTTGCATATAAACTTGTACTACTGTAGTAGGCGTTGGCTTCGTGTCTATCTTGGCCACAATAATGCGTTCACTATGCTGTTTGTAGTAGCTTACCCGCACTCCTATTTTGTTATTATTATTTAACCGACTCCTGCATTACCCCTATTTGATTTTGTATTTATAAACCTGTATTCACCTGACCAGACGTCTTGTTCCTCCTGCCACCGAACTTCACTAATTCCCACTATATCTAACTTTAACCTATCCATTTCCCTTTTTAAATTTTTTAACCTACCTGCCCGATTAAGGGATCTGACATTCCACGCTCCGATCTGTAGAACGCCAGTTTTCTTTCTCCTGATAATGACATCCTCTTGAGTAGTCCCCGCCCAGAGATCGGAATGGGGGACTATTTTACCTCCGGAATATTTTACCCAAGAGGACGCCATCATCATTTAATTATACAGTAAAGCTGCATGCCCTCAGGAAAAATTACGGCTGTAGTTTCCCCTTGCTTTCAGCCGTTCACAGTACCAGCACAGCAAGGCTGTTTTGGTTAGTGTTACAAGGCCAGATCAGTCAATCATCCAGACTGTTGCCCCTGAAACTACTGAAAAGGCTGCTGCCCCTCTTCAGGAACTACATGTTTGTCTGGCCTCTCAACAGATACCCCTCTGTTGTGGTTGCACCTACGGTACGGCTATCTGTATCGCTGAGGCACGCAAGCCTCCCCACCAACGGCAAAGTCCATGGTTCTTGGGGGGGGGGGGGGGGGCCTAGAACTTAGAACTAATTAAACCTAACTAACCTAAGGGCATCACACACATCCATGCCCGAGGCAGGATTCAAACCTGCGACCGTAGCGGTCACTCGGCTCCAGACTGTAGCGCCTAGAACTGCACGGCCTTATGTCTCGCACATTGTTATAAATAATGTTCTCAATAGACACCTGGTCTATATTTAGTAATTATAGCAGCCAATATGCCACATGAGATCTGTATTTTTGTTATATTATTTATTTTTCATTCTGTTTACTACATAACTCTTATTTTTTAAATACTAAGCCTGCCTGGTTACTCCATGGTTTTCAAATTATATAGTACATAATTTATGTTCAGTGTATGATCTCCTGCTGGTTACATTTTTCATAATACATTGATGCATAACCCCGACAGAAAATTCAAGGTGTATGCTAAGATTTTAAAAACAAAAACATAGCAGAAGCAGTACTGCTTGAGGAATAAATGGGTTTTAGGGAAGGACGTTTTACGATAGATGCAGCTTTTATTCTACAGAAAATAATAGAAAAACTGAGAGAGTATAATAAAGAAACACACATTGCTTTTATTGACTTTAAAAAATCTTTTGACAATATCAACAGAGAGAAACTTTGGGAAATAATCGCAAATCACGGATATCCAAAGCATCTAGTAAATGCGATAAAAAGTTTATATCAAGACACAAATATCACTCTAGACCTCAATGGTAAAGCAACTAATGAGATACCAACTAACAATGGGATACGACAAGGCTGCTGCATCTCTCCAACTTTGTTCAACATCTACATTAATGAAATAAGACATATATGGAAATCAGAATTTCAGAAAGGCATCTAACTATATAGGAACATTCTTTTAAGTAATTTACTATATGCTGATGATCCTAGCAGATAAGGAAGATGACCTTCAGAAAGGAATCGACTTGCTAAAACAAGTAAGTGCAAAATTTAACATGAAAATTTCAAAATAAAACACTAAGACAATGGCCTTCGTGGGGAAAGAACCAATCAGAACCAAAATAGTGATAGATCAGATGACTTTAGAGCAAGTAAACCATTTCAACTACCTCGGACGTGGAATGACATATGGCTACAGCAGAGGTACTGAAATTAAGCTTAGTAAATTCAGCCAGCTATGAGTAACAATTAACAGAAACCTAAAAAACAGAACCAGAAAAGACACTCTAATTAAATTTTACAAAACTTTTGCAGTTCTCACACAGCTCTATGGAAGTGAGACCTGGGTAATAACCAAGAAGCAAGAGAGCTGGATTCTGGCACAAGAAATGAAATTCCTTAGATGTGTTAGAGGTTGCACAAGAGGAGACAGGCTAAGAAATCAAGATATTTGAGAAGAACTGCAAATCTTGAGCCTCAATGAAAAACTTCCGAGATTACAGAAGAAAATGGAACAAACATCTACAAAGAATGGAGAGTGAGAGACTTCCCTTAAAGGTAATAAATTATACATGCAATGGGAGAAGAGACAGAGGAAGCCTAATACCTGTAGAGAAGAGGAAGATTGATACACCGTATTAGTTACCAAATGCTATCTGGTGATAGCAGTTGTTTTCCTGACCTTTACTGATTTCTATGCAGTCAGTTTGGCACTAGACTTCATATATGTATGAGCTCTTTCCTGTATCGTATGTGCCCACTACCGTGTGGCTTGGTCATGTATTTCTTTATAAGTACTGATGCAACGGATGACCATTGCGCATGTAATTGTTCTGTGGCATTTCCTGTGGTAATTCTTGTTTTTTCTTTTACCACAGCTATATTCTGCTAACGATGTATCGAAATGCATAAATAAATTAAATTGCGACCAATACTTTTCACAAGCCATTAAGTACCAGTAATGGATTTTTGCATAATTTTTTGTGTGGGTGTGTAATGTCATTTTCTTGTGTGTCTTCTCACCAAAGTCCCCAAATTCCCACTGGTGTTCCATTAGCTTCATTCTCTTCTTCAAATAATTTTGATTAATTTTTTTTTTTTTTATTTTGGAACTGCTTTTGTCTGCCTGATGTTGCCATACCACATAATGGTGACATGGCTATGTCTGCCATCTCGATGACATCACAGGTCAAAGCTGATAGCTAGTATCTGACACTTCAGTATTTCTACTTAAATAATGTGATGTATGAAAAGAAACTCGGGAAGGCTCTTTGCAGTAGGGGTATAATCACTATAGGTGTACCATAAGTATTATTTCACACTGTTTATAATGTGATTATTATTCTCAAGCCTAAATGAGGCACTTCAACATTTTTCTTGAAAACCGTTAAATTAGTTTTCAGCAAATAGACAAATTAATTAGATAAAAAAAACATGAAATTTTGCCCTGCACGAAGCTACACAAAGTGATAACACACTTCAGTGATGCAAATTTCAAAATGTTAAGTTAACTCTCCCGTTCATACAATGTAGCAGTTCGCTGCTTTACCTCAGAGAATATCTCCCACAGTCGGAGACGAAACGTCAGAGAAGACTATACATTGACTACGGCCTATCTGTTTGGAAGTTTTAAGTAAAGGTTACTCTCCTGTTTTCAATCACCGATGCCATCATAATATTGTGTAACAACTCTTTGTTAAGGTAGAACATGTAGAGGAAGTGTACAGAACACTTGTGCAGGTCATCGTTGAATTCGGTTATTGTGTTCGGGATTCCCATCAGGTGGAACTAAAGGAAGACATTAAAGCAATTGAGAGACAGTCTGGTAGATATATTGCTGGTAGGGTCAATTAACATGCGATTACTATGAAAATCTTCAATAAACACAAATGGAAATCCCTGGAGGGAAGATAATGTTATTTTCACAAAGCAGTACCGAAAAAGTTTAGGGCCCATAAGGAGGTATACAGAAAGAGAGCCCCCTCCCCCCCCCCCCATTCGTGGGTGAAACATGGGAATGACTATAGCGATGTGCACAGAAGAAGGTGGTGCATTCTGCGCAGAGAGAGAGAGAGAGAGAGAGAGAGAGAGAGAGAGAGAGAGAGAGAGAGAGAGAGAGAATGACTTGCAACATGTCAGAGCACCATTTCCGTGCCAGGCTACACACTCCAGATGTTTCCTACCCTGGTAACTGGCAATGCTGGGGTAAGCACTGCACCAACCCACTGTTTCTGCTTCTGACTCTACCTAGCAGAGTCCACAATGTGTGGTCTAGCAATTAGTGTCACTCTCTTTAGATCAAGGGGACCCTGATTCAATTCCCGGCCAGGTTGGGGATTCCCCCCCTCTCAGGAACCGGATCTTAACATAATCCTAATCATCACATCTTACCTTCATCAACACGCAAGTTGCCAAAGTGATGTCTAATGTAAAGACTTCCACAAGGCATATGAACAACCCCATATGGGGTTTTCCAGCGAATAATGCCATATGATAATTTCATTTCTAACAATTTATATGCTTGGAAAACTATAGCTATTGCTTCGTAACTGAATGCTTCCTGTATATTCTTTTTGTCACCCATAATGAACACTATAGTAGCAAAGTACCCTCACAATACCTGAACTAATACGAAAATCAATGCTAAATGTTTTATGTGCACCCTGAAGTGCAGACTACAGGTAGACATGGCAGAATGATGAAACTGGCTGGATCATCACATGGTACACTGTTCCCTGCCACTGTACTTTGTCCCACTATTTGTCTTCTTGTGTGTACACCACTGTATACATCTACTTCTACATCCACATCTACTTCTACATCCATACTCCACAAGCCACCTGATGGTGTGTGGCGGAGGGTACCTTGAGTACCTCTATCGGTTCTCCCTTCTATTCCAGTCTCGTATTGTTCATGGAAAGAAAGATTGTCGGTATGGGCTCTAATCTCTCTGATTTTATCCTCATGGTCTCTTCGCGAGATATACGTAGGATGGAGCAATATACTGCTTGACTCCTCGGTGAAGGTATGTTCTCGGAACTTCAACAAAAGCCCGTACCGAGCTACTGAGCGTCTCTCTTGCAGAGACTTCCACTGGAGTTTATCTATCATCTCCGTAACACTTTTGCGATTACTAAACGATCCTGTAACGAAGCGGGCCGCGCTGCTCTCCGTTGGATCTTTTCTCTCTCTCTCTCTCTCTCTCTCTCACTCTTCTAACAACCCTATCTGGTACAGATCCCACGCCGGTGAGCAGTATTCAAGCAGTGGGTGAACAAGTGTACTGTAACCTACTTCCTTTGTTTTTGGACTGTATTTCCTCAGGATTCTTCCAATGAATCTCAGTCTGGCATCTGCTTTACCGATGATTCATTTTATATGGTCATTCCATTTTAAATCACTCCTAATGCCTACTCCCAGATAATTTATGGAATTAACTGCTTCCAGATGCTGACCTGCTATTTTGTAGCTAAATGATAAGGGAACTATCCGTCTATGTATTCGCAGCACATTACACTTGTCTACATTGAGATTCAATTGCCATTCCCTGCACCATGCGTCTATTCGCTGCAGATCCTCCTGCATTTCAGTACAATTTTCCATTGCTACAACCTCTCGATATACTACAGTATCATCCGCAATAAGCCTCAATGAACTTCTGATGTTATCCACAAGGTCATTTACATATATTGTGAATAGCAATGGTCCTACAACACTCCCCTGCGGCACTCCTGAAATCACTCTTACTTCGGAAGACTTCTCTCCATTGAGAATGACATGTTGTGTTCTGTTATCTAGGAACTCTTCAATCCAATCACACAATTGGTCAGATAGTACATATGCTCTTACTTTGTTCATTAAACGACTGTGGGGAACTGTGGAAGTCAAGAAACACGGCCTCTACCTGGATACCCGTGTCTATGGCCTATGACCCTCTGTCTCGTGGTCGAATAGCACGAGCTAGGTTTCACATGATTGTCTTCTTCGAAACCCATGCTGATTTCTACCATATTAGTGGGAAAAGGTACCCTCATCAAGCAGCATATGGTGGCTTGTGGAGTATGCATTCTGATGTAGATTGGGCTAAATCCAATGGTGCTAACATTAAAAGATATTGTTAACAGCTCTGTAAACAGTTTGGCACACTGATTAGCTCACAGTAAAGCTACATTATAAAGGCTACAGTGCAGAAAGTACGAGGTGCATTCAAGTTCTAAGGCCTCCGATTTTTTTTCTCCGGACTGGAAAGAGATAGAAACATGTGCATTGTTTTAAAATGAGGTCGCGTTCATTGTCAATACGTCCTAGAGATGGCAGCACCGTACGGCAGATGGAATTTTACCGCCAGCGGCGAGAATGAGAACTGTTTTAAATACTTAAAATGGCGACATTTTCCTTACTTGAACAGCACGCAATCATTCATTTTCTGAATTTGCGTGGTGTGAAACCAATTGAAATTCATCGACAGTTGAAGGAGACATGTGGTGATGGATTTATGGATGTGTCGAAAGTGCGTTCGTGGGTGCGACAGTTTAATGAAGGCAGAACATCGTGTGGCAACAAACCGAAACAACCTCGGGCTCGCACAAGCCGGTCTGACGACATGATTGTGAAAGTGGAGAGAATTGTTTTGGGGGATCGCCGAATGACTGTTGAACAGATCGCCTCCAGAGTTGGCATTTCTGTGGGTTCTGTGCACACAATCTTGCATGACGACCTGAAAATGCGAAAAGTGTCATCCAGGTGGGTGCCACGAATGCTGACGGACGACCACACGGCTGCCCGTGTGGCATGTTACCAAGCAATCTTGACGCGCAATGACAGCATGAATGGGACTTTCTTTTCGTCGGTTGTGACAATGGATGAGATGTGGATGGCATTTTTCAATCCAGAAACAAAGCGCCAGTCAGCTCAATGGAGGCACACAGATTCACCGCCACCAAGAAAATTTTGGGTAACCGCAAAGTCTGAAAAAATGATGGTGTCCATGTTCTGGGACAGCGAGGGCGTAATCCTTACCCATTGCATTCCAAAGGGCACTACGGTAACAGGCGCATCCTACGAAAATGTTTTGAAGAACAAATTCCTTCCTGCACTGCAACAAAAACGTCCGGGAAGGGCTGCGCGTGTGCTGTTTCACCAAGACAATGCACCCGCACATCGAGCTAACGTTATGCAACAGTTTCTTCGTGATAACAAATTTGAAGTGATTCCTCATGCTCCCTACTCACCTGACCTGGCTCCTAGTGACTTTTGGCTTTTTCCAACAATTTAAGACACTCTCCGTGGCCTCACATTCACCAGCCGTGCTGCTATTGCCTCAGCGATTTTCCAGTGATCAAAACAGACTCCTAAAGAAGCCTTCGCCGCTGCCATGGAATCATGGCGTCAGCATTGTGAAAAATGTGTACGTCTGCAGGGCGATTACGTCGAGAAGTAACGCCAGTTTCATCGATTTCGAGTGAGTAGTTAATTAGAAAAAAAAATCGGAGGCCTTAGAACTTGAATGCACCTCGTAAAGTAACATTAATACATGTACCACTATGAATCGTAAGTACATGATACTATGTGTCATATGGTCTTAATGCAATATGGACTGGGATGGTATATTCAGTTGTAACTGATCATGACCAGGGTCAGGAGGAATATTCGATACAAGACATCAACTTTGACCTGTGACGTAGTATTAAAAGCTGCTGTGACGTCACCTTTTACTGTGTATATTCAAATTTTCTTGTTAGTTGGCAAAGCCAATAAATGTGAAAGCAACAAAAACCTTGTGGTGGCAGACTGATCTGTAGCTCTGCTCAGAGACTAGGATAGACTCGATAGTTTTGAGTGAGCAAAGCCAACCAAAGTGAAACTAAAAACTTGGCTGGTGTGACAGACTGATGTCGAGCTTACTCTGTTTGAAAACAGTCGCCACTGATATGTTACAGTAGCCATGTTGTCCATGGTATTTGTCCTATTGTTCCTACATCACTGGTCAAAGCTGATGACTTGTAGAGAATCCCTATTAACCCCTTGGCTACAACTAATACTGCAAAGCATTTAAACAAGGAGTCAAGTGTTCTTTATGTAGATCATTTACAAGGTCAGTATGCAGCCATATTTTTCACTGAGAAAATCTATACTACTATTTAAAGACAATCCATTGTCTAATGTTGTTACCAAAAATCTCCAAAAGTTCTTGCCCAATTTAATTTCAAACTTTTACAGAAGATTATATTAAATGTTCGGACACGAATAGACCACACATTCCTTTATTGAAACAAACACTCACTCACACTCACTCTCTCTCTCTCTCTCTCTCTGTGTGTGTGTGTGGCACGCGCGCGCGCTCTGCTGAGCTCTGAATATGTATGGTTTCATTTTCTTCTCCGCAGTCAGTTTTAACTGCAATAGCAGTGCATATAACATTAGACAGATTGCTTCTCCCTTACCTATTCTTCCTCCTAAGATATCATTTCAAACAAAAATTGTATATACAACTATCTGTTTTGTTTTTCTCAGAATCTGAATCACCTGAAACTTTCTAACCCAACCTGTTTGCATACAAACTGTGTGAAATAATGTTCTTGAAGCTACTACCCTCACAGATGCAGCAACAAAGGAGGTCTGTCATATCCCATATACAATTTACTCATTTCTTTTAAGCAAATTCAATTTCCAATCACAGCTTAGTTGGCAATAACAATTAACAAAGTTCAAGAGGGGAGAAGAGGAAAGGGGCAGAGTGGGGAGGGATGGAATGGATATAGAAAGGGGGAAGCAGAAGATGAATGAGAGAGGAGGGGGGTGCAGATGGAGAGAGGTGGGGGATAGGAGGTGATGGAAAGAGAAGACGACAAACAGATAGGGGGAAGGGAAGATGGACACATCCAATTATCACACATATTTGACAATCGTGAAGCTTTGCCAAATTTGCTAGTGTATTATATTTGTAAACACATTTCACATCATAGTGACATAATGTAATTATTCATCCAAAGATCATCTCACAATGATACACAATTAGTCAACAACGCAAATTAGTAGGCCAAAACATACAACACACAGCATACATAACATGCTTTATGAGTATAGGATGGGTGGTCAGCTGTGGCCTTGATTAAAGTAGCACCCCAGCAGTTACCTTAGCCATCCAGGAAAACCCAAATCAGTATGGCTGGACAGAGCAACTGCATTCTTCCAAATATGAAACTTATTTAATTGGAGAAAGTCAATGAAACTAACTGAGAAGCCACAGGAATTAAGGCGTTATCGATGGTGCCAGACTAATTATACAACAATGAAGACATACCAAACCAAATACAAACACAAAAATCCTGGAAAAACTGATATTATTGATTTCAGCTGACCTGATCACTGAACCCTGGTGTAAAGTTGCTCCCATAAAATGTAAATAGAAGTCTGTATGAATTATAGTTATCACCCAAGTTTTGTGCACTGTATCCCTCTGGCCAACTAAAGGTCCTTCAAGAACTGAACAGGTGATTTTCTGCAAGTTGCTAATGATCATATGGTTTTCATACCACGAGGGAGAAATCAATGAGATATACAAGTAAAGTAGTTTTCTGACACACACACACACACACACACACACACACACACTCTCTCTCTCTCTCTCTCTCTCTCTCTCTCTCTCTCTCTCTCTCTCTCTCTTCCAGGGACAGTAATTATTCACTACCAACTATTAGGCTATTCTTTATAACAGTAAATCCACACTCTGAGTGTGGTGTGTTGCTAATTATACCTTCACGACTCCATAAGGAGTTTCCTTTGGTACAAACGAAGGAACTAGGTAACCCTTGTCTCAACTATGACCAACACATTACTTTGTGATTCGAGAAAAAAAAACATAAAAATAGCTTTTTGTCACTTGGAGAAACAAACCGATATCTTAACGGTCAATGCCCCTAGAGAAATGGATTAGCAACCAGTTTTTTCATACAAAAACAAAATCCATTGTCTTAAGCTCACTACGATCAGTGATAGCCCTGTACATGGAAAAACGATTATGGTGAGAATCGGTATTCGCGCTGCATACATTTACACAATTCCAATACTTTCATATGTAGATGTCTGCGATTCGTATTTCTTACTTACGTTGTATTAACAGTCTCACGCCATTTCTAGAATCATCTGAGTTCAGTTTCTCAGCAATAGTTTGAGATAAAGGAGCTAGTGAACGAAACAACGACCCTTT
This sequence comes from Schistocerca nitens, assembly GCF_023898315.1. Taxonomy (NCBI): domain Eukaryota; kingdom Metazoa; phylum Arthropoda; class Insecta; order Orthoptera; family Acrididae; genus Schistocerca; species Schistocerca nitens. The sequence continues at coordinate 620,571,946 of NC_064616.1, read as the reverse complement.
TTTCGAAACCATTGTCCCTATTCTCAAACATCAACCGCACGGCAAGAATAAATAATTAATATACATCACATACTACAGTCTTCTTGACAGTTCCGACAGCATGTACATTGAAAACAAATACACAGCAATAATCGACTTCTAGGACAAATGTTTACTTCATGCGCCAGTATCATAACTTACGATTTCACACGCATGAAAATCTTGCGCAAGTATACCAAGACTTGCTATGCGTCCACCAATACCTTCCCATAAAGACGACAGCTGATTTTTCGACACAGTATGATACGAAATTCTAATGGAATAGTTTCACACATAAAAAAGCTGACATAGTTAATCGGAATCATTGTAGTAGTGCCGACATTAGCAGAAGAGATTATAAAATTATTTTCAGTGAGGACACTGGTAGATAGTCGGTTGGCCCATCTCCTCTTTCCTTTCTCTGACCCTCTCCTTCTCCCCCCACTTTCTTCCATCTCCTCCTCTCGTTTCTCTGTCCACCTCCTTCTATCCCATCTCTCTGTCCATCTTTTTCCCTTTCCCTCTTCGATTCCTCCTCCCTCTCCCTCTGACCATCTTTTCCTCTGCCGTATCTCTGTCCATCTTTTCCTTCTCCTCTTTCCTTTCTCTGTATATCTGCTCCTTCCTCTCTGTCTATCTGCTCCTTTCACATCTGTCCATCTGCTCACTCCCCCTCATTCTACCCATCTCCTCCTCTCTCTCTGCCCATCAATTCCTCCCATTCTGTCTGTCCATCTCCTCCACCTACCTCTCTCTGTCCATTACTTCCTCCCCCTCTCTGCTCATCTCTTCCTCTTCACTTTTCCGTGTATTTCTTCCTCCTCCCCCTCCTCTCTACCTCATCCTCCTCTCTTTTTCTGTCCATCTTCTACTCTCCCCTCGCTCAGTCTATATCCTCCTTTTCCCTTTCTAGCCAATCCCCCTTCCCCTCTCTCTGTCAATCTTCTCTCCACCCTATATGTGTCCATCTCCATGTCCTCCCTTTCCTCACCCATACCCCAATAGACGGCTGCTGGTTCTTATCTCCATAGTGTTTCTTTTCAGATATTAAGTGATATGGGTGTACGTACTGACCTAGAAATCTAATCAGTGGTTTAGAAGGAGCTTTTTACCTCCGCTTTGCCTGTGTACGTACGTCACATATATTTCATATACAGGCCTATTACAAATGATTGAAGCGATTTCATAAATTCACTGTAGCTCCATTCATTGACATATGGTCACGACACACTACAGATACGTAGAAGTTCAACAAAGATCCACCAACTGCTAACTCCATTCGGCGATGGTATGCACAGTTTAAAGCTTCTGGATGCCTCTGTACGGGGAAATCAACGGGTCGGCCTGCAGTGAGCGAAGAAACGGTTGAACGCGTGCGGGCACGTTTCACGCGTAGCCCGCGGAAGTCGACGAATAAAGCAAGCTGGGAGCTAAACGTACCACAGCCGACGGTTTGGAAAATCTTACGGAAAAGGCTAAAGCAGAAGCCTTACCGTTTACAACTGATACAAGTCTTGACACCCGATGACAAAGTCAAACGATTTGAATTTTCGGCGCGGTTGCAACAGCTCATGGAAGAGGATGCGTTCAGGGCGAAACTTGTTTTCAGTGATGAAGCAACATTTTTTCTTAATGGTGAAGTGAACAGACACAATGTGCGAATCTGGGCGGTAGAGAATCTTCACGCATTCGTGCAGCAAATTCGCAATTCACCAAAAGTTAACGTGTTTTGTGCAATCTCACGGTTTAAAGTTTACGGCCCCTTTTTCTTCTGCGAAAAAAACGTTACAGGACACGTGTATCTGGACATGCTGGAAAATTGGCTCATGCCACAACTGGAGACAGACAGCGCCGACTTCATCTTTCAACAGGATGGTGCTCCACCGCACTTCCATCATGATGTTCGGCATTTCTTAAACAGGAGATTGGAAAACCGATAGATCGGTCGTGGTGGAGATCATGATCAGCAATTCATGTCATGGCCTCCACGCTCTCCCGACTTAACCCCATGCGATTTCTTTCTGTGGGTTATGTGAAAGATTCAGTGTTTAAAGCTCCTCTACCAAGAAACGTGCCAGAACTGCGAGCTCGCATCAACGATGCTTTCGAACTCATTGATGGGGACATGTTGCGCCGAGTGTGGGAGGAACTTGATTATCGGCTTGATGTCTGCCGAATCACTAAAGGGGCACACATCGAACATTTGTGAATGCCTAAAAAAACTTTTTGAGTTTTTGTATGTGTGTGCACAGCATTGTGAAAATATCTCAAATAATAAAGTTATTGTAGAGCTGTGAAATCGCTTCAATCATTTGTAATAACCCTGTATACTGAACGTATCTAACACATATTTGTCCCCACAGTGTACCTGTATCTCTAGCGATTTCGCCCTGCAGTTTCGTTTTCATGCAGCATAATGTTTACGATGTCATATCACTTGAACTATGAGTCATATAATGGTATAATTTTGTAGGTATTTTCAGTGTCATATGTGGATACTGTCTGCATACAGTGTTGCGAATTTAGTTAGTAGCAAAGAAGTAATAAATCTAAACGTCTTGCATGATGCGACAGTTTTTCGCGCGTCTCTGTGTTTATGATGGGATATCTCCTGAAGTATGTGTCGTAAAATGTTATAATTTTGCATGAACATCCCGTAGTACATGTGACTACTGTTTGAAGAATGTGTAGAGAACATAGTTAATAGTAAACAAATAATGAATTGAAACGTCCTGCCTGATGTGGCAGTTTTACTGGATGAACAGCGAAAATGTGGTAAACGGCAAACTTTATTCCTTTCAACATTTTGTGGGTGTATCAACGAGGAAAAAGTTTCATATAGGTGTGTAATTATATAAAGTTTGTTGCAAGTCACCAACTGCTCTCACTGTCACACAGTGGATGAATGAAGTATGGGTATTTGTATGGCATGGACTACAGTTCTTTTTCATCCTCAGCCCCATCGCTGCAATAGGTAGCTGGCCCTTATCCCCACAGTGATTCTTTTCAGATAGTAACAAATAAGACGCTACTGGAATTTTCTGTGACCTGTCAACAGCCTTCGACTGTGTGAATCAAAGCGTTCTTTTAAGTAAATTACGATAGTATGGTGTCACTAGCAGTGCTGCAAAACGGTTTGAATCTTATCTAATAGGAAACAAAGGGTGTCTTTGCAAAGTACCTGTGCAATAAGCAGTCAGTCTTCATTTTATTGGCATTTAATTACATGTGAGGTTCCAGCTCCGGTCAGTTGCTTTCTCTTGTGTATATTAATAACCTCCCATCCATTACACTGCCAGATGCTAAGTCTGTTTTGTTTGCAGACGATACAAACATTGCGGTAAGTAGCAAATCAAGTACAGATTTACAAATGGCTGCTAATCAAATGTTCACTCATATTAATAAATGGTTTAAAGCTAATTCATTAGCATTAAAATTTGAAAAGACCCGCTATATCCAGTTCAGAACATGTAAGAGAATTCACTCTAGCATGTGTATACATATTGGGACATATAAATCGAAGAGGTTGACAGTGTTAAATTTCTGAGACTACAACTCAATAATAAATTCTGTTGGGAAGGGCATACCACAGAGTTGCTGAAGCGCCTAAACAAGCCTGTATTTGCAGTGAGAATAATTCCAGATAGAGGAGATATAAATATAAATAATCTTGCATACTTTGCTTACTTTCATTCTATTATGTTATATGGGATCATATTCTGGGGTAATTCATCAAAGCAAAAGTTTTTAGCATGATTAAGTGTGTAACAAGATATCATTTATAGTGTAAATTCAAGAACATCATGTAGAAACCTGTTCAAGGAACTTTGTATTCTAACCGCTGTTTCTCAGTATATTTATTCCTTACAGGGGGTAGGACATCAAACGGGCAGACTTGGAGCAGGAGAGGCACCACAGGACATTTCAATTTCCACTGTCTATACTTTTACAAATAAATTCATAAAACTTTGTCAGCATGACCAGGAAGGATTCAGAATTTATACTCATAGCAGTGGAAGTTCTAAAACATAACGAAGTAATTTTTTTATGTGTGAAATTTCATCATTTTTTTCACTTACTAATGGCAGCATTTGTTGCTATAGGTACACATTTCTTCATAAGTAAGAGAGATTCTTCTATGAATTTTGCACAGCATACAATCCATACTTAAAAGTGTATGAATGTGTAGAATTTTCCAAATCTATTAAAAATTGTGGTATCAATTGAGGTAATTAACTATAAAATTTGTGTTTTTTCTAAACATGAAGTTTAAAATATAACAGTTCATTCGTTTTTACATACATTAAATAAATTCTAGAGTTTCATACAGCTGTGAGTATGGTATGTATGCTGAGCAAAAGTCATCAAAGAATCTCTCTAACTTATGAAGAAAAGTGTACCTATGGCAATAAATGCAGCCATTAGTAAGTGAAAAAATTATGATATTTAGCATGTAAAAAAATTATTTTGTTATGTTTTCGAACTTCCTTGCAATGAGTGTGAATCCTGGATCCTTCCTAGTGATGCTGGTAAAGTTTTATGAATTTATTTGTAAAAGTATAGACACTGGAAATTAAAATGTCCTGAGATGCCTCTCCTGCTCCAAGTCGACCCGTTTGACGACCTACCCCCCTTAACGAAATTTGTTGCAAGTAATATATCTCTATTTCCAACCAATAGCTCAATGCATATAATAGGAACAAGGACAATCTACATAAAGACCTAAAATCACTTACTTTGGTCCAAAAATGGACCCAATATTCAGGAAAACAAATTTTCAATGAATTGCCAGCAGCCATTAAAAACTTGGTTTCAGTTAAAGTACGGTTCAAACAGAGTTTGAAAGAATTTTTTATCTGCAAACTCCTTCTACTCTCTAGATGAATATTTTAACAGGGACTGTTAGTTCGGCTTCAGTAAAAATGTCTATTAGATTTTAGTTTTGACAGCACTTGGTCACTACAGTCAAGATTAGGTATTTTGTGTGTGGTAAATTTATTAAAAGTGCTAAACTATGTTTCATTCTGACAGTGCATTAATTCTGACAGATGAGCAGGGTAGTGACCATTTATATTCAAATGTTTTATGTTTTTTATGTTATATTTTCTTACATGTTCCACAGCCACGAAAATCATCTAATTTTTGGGTCTATGAAACGAAAACTGAATCTAATCTAATCTAATAAATGATATTTGTACCAAGTTCAATTGAAATGGGTCCAGTGGTTTAGGAGGAGATGTGGAATATGCTTAAATACACAGACTTTTGTAATATTTTTGGAGTTTTGTCTTTTTCTACGATTTATATTATGATGGTAGTTTCTTATCTAGAGTGCAAGAACTACATTCAACTGTTTTGGTTTAACATGGTGCTCATACCTATTATGTAGGTTTGAAAGATTTAAGAAAACCATGGAAAAGTATTGTACTTTCATCTGCATTTGTTTGGTGGAACTCTGAAGTCTACATCTACACATACAGTCACCATCTGCAAATGGAGTGTAGGAAAACTTACTAGTTAAATGACTTTGTGTGTCCTGCAGTTAGTCTAATCTTTTCTTTAACTTCGCTATGGGGGCGATACACAGAGGAGTGAAGCATGGGCACTTGTATTTCAGACCAGATGATTGAAATGCAGCAATATTGCTGCAAGTCTACTACAAGTAGAGGCTGAATTCAACATGGCACAGGACCGACCCACTCATTCCACTACACCTTCCCTCAAATCAACAAATTTAACCAACAAGTTACAATTTTACTTGTAACTTGTTGAATGTGACGAACTTAAACAGAATGTAATTCTTCAGTAAACTGTGCATTGGCAGCATACTGGGTGTAATTGAATGACGTTTCAAAAATTTCAAAGATTGTATAGGATGTAACTTTGAACTTTTTGATGTAAGGAACTTATAGCCATCATGGGACTGTTGAAAATTCACATGCTACCTATACAAAAAGTTACTAGACTAGATTCCCAGTGAACATTTGTGCTGGAATTCTTGGAGATCACCTTATTGGACCACAAGTCACTCCAGCTGATTTCAATGGTGGATGGCATTTAATTTTTTGAATAATACCATGCCGAAACTTCTGGAGGATATTCCCTTGCAACTGTGCACTAGTTCATGGTCTCAGAATGATGATTTTTTAGCGCACTGTGATTGTTGGGCCTCAGTATATCTCATAGACAACTTCATGCAAGGAAGTAACTGGAATAGAATGCAAAGTCCCTTCACTGTGCACGCTGCAGACCTCAGCCATCTAGATATTTTCCTCTGAGGTTATGTAAAGTTCCTTGTGTGTTCAGCAAAAGCAAGAACAGTACCTGACCTTACTGAATCCATCTTTACAGCGTTTGATACCGTCAGAGGTTTGTGCAGAATCTAACAGAGAATCACACAAAACATAGTTCATTGTTCCACATTATTTAAGGAAGTTGATGGTCATCACATTGAACATTTATCCTACAGTAATGAAGCCACCGATTTGATTACAGTATTTGATAGTACTCTGTTGTCAATGAACGTTTTCCAAACTACAGTATTCTGGTGTTTTATTCTGCCTGCTGAAATGTAGAGAGTGCACAGTGCTGTAGAAACTTTATTTCACATTTATCGCTATAGGACCCTCATATCAAAATATTCAAAATTTCACCGCCTTCAATCTCCCACAGTTTTAAAATATCGTTCTGTTACACCCTGTATAGTTTTTTATCACAAAAATCAACATCTCATTTATAAAAAAAAATCATGAGAGAGTCACCAGTACAAAGCAACAGACGTATGTACACGTTGGCGCACAATAAGTAACGAGATTGAATTTTGATCCTACAAGTACACTACTGGGGCAACAACTTTCAAATTGTGCGCTCAGCTTCAAGCAGTTCATCGAAATTACGTCAGATGTCGTTGCGAGTTCATCGCTTCCGTTGTGACTCCGCCATTTTACTTTGCCGCGATGGCGGACATAGGACGATTGACCGTCGCACAAAAGATGAAGTTTGTGTTACTGTTCGTGGCGACGAACAGCGTTACATTGACGCAGAGAAGGTTTCGTGCTTATTTCGGCACACGGTGGGCTCCCAGCCTACAGACAATACGCGGATTACATAAAAAATTTGGTTTTGGAGTGTCAGCGGCCACATGCACGTACCGTACGTTCGCCGCAAAACATTGAAGCAGATCGAATGGCTTTTGGGAATTTCACGCCGATCTGTACAACGAATTATTCATTCCCACCTTCGCTTGTATCCATACAAGATGACTGTGGCACATAAGCTTACTGTGAGAGATAAGGAGCAGAGACTGTTGTTTGCAAGGCGGGAAATCTAGCGAGGCCAAGAGGCAGTGCTACACAACACATGGTTTTCTGACGAAGCTTATTTTTACATGAACAATGTTGCGAACAAACAGAATGTTCAATTCTGGACACGTGAATGTCCACGAATAATCCACATGAAAGACATCTACGGGGAGAAAGCAAATAAACCTGATTTTCAGGGCAGTCTAAATGAGAAGGGCAAGAAAATGGTTTCTGGACTGCAACATGCAGGGTGACCTGAATGATTGCTGTGTTGTGCTGGAGTAGTATCGGTTTGCTTTATCAACCTGCTTTGCACAGCAGCCTGTATAGCAGGGTCAAATTAATAATTTTGAAACCCATGCTGTGTAACTTGCCCTGCATGACAGGCATGTGGTAGGACTAGTACCAGCCCGCTTTCTTGAACTGTATTGCATGATTTACATGAGCTGATGAGCATTGGAGGGGACAGATTTAGATGGATGGTGGAGGGGATGTACAGTGTAAAAGGGAGGAGAAAATGGGCAGAGATAGGGGAGGATGGGGAGATACATGAGGCAGGCGAAGTGTGTAGAGAGTTAGTGGGCAGGTGCAAAAGGGAGGGCAGTAGGTGGAGATAGAAAGATATGGCCAGAGAGAAGGCATGGAGGAAGGAGAATGAGACGAGGAGGAGATGATGAAAAGACAGGGTTGAGTGGGGAGGAGGAGATAGACAGGTAGAGGTGGGATGATGAGGTGGACAGAAAAAGGGAGGAAGAGGTGGACACAGAGAGAGAGAGGAAGTGGTATGTTCAATATATGAGTTGCACACATACATAGCCAAAATCATGGGGAAAAGGCCAGTGTATGTGGACACGACAGACATGTTGTGTTGGAAAAATGAAAACACTTGTACTTATAATCAAGGATATTCAGGTTGCAGAACCCCCCCCATAAAAAATCACTTTAAAGAAATTACACATGACCTATTTGCCATGTAGTGAAATTGAAAGATGTTTTTATTTTCAAACATGTGACGGAAAACGGATACACTCTATCGACAGTCAACAAGGCCATCGATAGATGTAAGGTATCGACACATCAATAACTCCATAGGCTATCGCTCTATCATACTTCAGCCAAGACCAGCTAGATTGTCGGTCTTATTTGAGCTCAGTTGTTGTTCTGTTAATCAGTTCAATTATTACCTTCATTTGACTTAATGTAAGCACTGCCTGTTATTGCTTTTGTGCTGTTATGATAGCTTCTAATTATGGGTAAGTTTGTAACAAGAAAGAATAGGAAAACAGATTTTGATTTGCCCACTGTAGTTACAGTAAGTTAAAAATATGTATTCACTGCTATAATGGCCTAATTACCTATCTATAGCAGTTAAAGATTAGCACTGGAGTCGTTATTCGGAGACAGGCAGTAAACTGAGGTTGCAATGTTTCAGTATTTATAAGGCAGTGGAGTGGTAACCATCATTACAAATAACATTAAATAAAAATCAGTCCATAAAAATATGCTTAAATTTGCCTGTGTAGCCTAAAAATTGAGGTTGAGCCACAAAACAATCGCCCAGATGGTTGCATTTCTTTAAAAAAATTGCTTAAAATTCTATCATTAGTAGCCCAAATGGCAAAATGTCGCCAAATCTGCTGGTGTGGGTTGTACTCAGTTATGAAAACGTTTTCTGATACAGAACGATGGGGGAGGGGTTTGTGGAGAGTGGAAGTGGTACGCGATGACAGCACATTCTATATTTCGTCGTTTCTAAGAGATTTTTTCAGGGCACTGCATGAATTCATCGTCGCTGAGCACATACCCCTCCTCTTCTGGTCCAGAATCTGTTTACACTGTTGTAATACTATAATAACTGAAGGTTTTCACATTTTCTCTGATTAACTTCAAGCTGTAATGTTTTAAGTTGTAGATACAATGATATAAAATATTTTTGTCGTTACTTTTCTAATAGTACAGTACTTATCTTGGTTAAGGGAATAATTGTGTATTTCTTGGCCAGACAGTATTTACGTTTAATGTTGGTTTTGGTAAGACTTCGACAATATGCAGAGTTCAATGATATTTACTTTGGAAGGCGGCTAGAGATAGTCATTTTGCACTATGTGTCTGTGGATAAAGATGTCTCATTTGTGGAATGGCGATAAATCATATATTCAAGTTTTGCTACAAGAATGATGTTCTGTTGCAAAATGCGTTAATATGTAATATCCTTAGAACACTAAGTCCAACTATCGCAGCTCTAACGTATTTGTAAATAAATATCATAGAGATGACAATGTATGTTGCACAGGGTAAAGATGTTTATTAGCATTAAAGACTATAAACCATATTATCATAGATAAATACAAACTTATTTACAAGATTGCATACATTAGAAGTCTAGTTGGAATCAATATAGACCAGTGCTAACATCCCAAAACGGTAGCTCGCAGTACTTGTGTATTTCGCTTTGTAGTATTGGGTGTTCAAAAAGTCTCTCCGCAGTGCCGTATGATTGTTAGCCGTGCTTGCCGTATGCCGCAGTGAATATACTGAAATGAGACTCAGTGAAATACAAGTTATTAGTTTATTGAATGTTGATTTTTACTTACAAATTTTCACATTAAATGTTGAAAGTGTCCCCCCTGTTGTTGAATACACAATTCAATGCGTCTAATCATGTTTCCGAACACAAGCTGTAACATTTCTTCTGTAACAGAAGCAGTGAAAGCGGATGTTGCAGTTTTCAATTCATTGATGGATTTTGGGTTTTTATAGGCAGTTGCTTCCGTTGCACCCCAGAAGAAAAAGTCAGATGGTGTTAGGTCAGGCGATCGTGGAGACCAAAGTCCCTGTGAAATTATGCGATCACCAAAAACATAAGCAGGTGGTGATATTGAAACGCTAGCTGTATGAGCGGTTGCACCATTTTGTTGAAAATAGCCGTTCAGTATTTCACTTAACACAAGTTCTCATGTGAATGGGTACAGAATATCACTGCAGTGTCGTTGTGCATTTACTGTTTCGTTGAAAATTATGGGACCCACATCTAGAAATTGCAATCCAAACTCCTATTAGCACAGAATGAAGTTATTCCTCACGAATACACAATGGATTTGCAGTACTCCACGTACGAGAATTTTGCGAGTCCGTGTACCCAGATAAATGAAACCACACGTCATCAGTGAAAAACGTCTCATTAAGAATATCCCTTCCATTTTGTTGAACGAAATTTTTGAACCACTGACAATAATGCAGCCTCTTGCCATAGTCAGTATTTTTCAGTTCCAGCACGACTGTCACTTATTATGGGAAAATTTCTAATATTTTCCTTACAGTGTGTGGGCCGTTCCGACACTAACATACATTTCCTGGGCAAGTTTTCTAACTGACATGTTCGGACTCATGGACATTTTATCGGAAATATCGAGTAGTTTATCCTCAGACAAAACGCTAGGACGACCATTTCTCGGTGCATCTGTCACTGAACCCGAACTTCGAAATTTGTTAGTCAAATCTCGGGCAGTATTGCAATGTGGGAGTATTTTCTCCGGGAAAACTAAATTAAATGTTTGACGAACTGAAACTGTGTATTTACCGCCAGCTTTGAGCACTTGTTCGATTAAAACACACGTTCTTCAATAGCTAGCATTTTAACAGTGACAAAAACGAAACAAAGGAACTAAACTAAAATGTTCATGTCAACATGTAACGACACACAACAACGATACTACTGATGCTGGCTGAGATAAACGAAACAATGGAATGTTGGGAGAGTCCACTTGAAGAGGAAGTAACCCAGGCAGGGGAACAATCATACGCCACGCACGGCTAACAATCATATGGCACTGCGGACACACTTTTTGAACACCCCGTATAAATAAATTTGGTTGCTATAGTTTCAAATTGGCTGTTGAGATAATAATTCAAAAAGAAATTCTTGACCACTTAAGGAAGTTGAAGAATTTTAATGAAATGAAAGGTACTTTAATAAAATCTGAGACTGAATTGAGGAAGTTGGGATGCTCTGCAATGCTGAAGGAATTATGATTTGGTTTCAAATAAGTCATAAATTTAAATACAAGATTTTAGTAGGAAAAGATTATTTCTGAAGAGGTTTGATCCAATTTAACTTTATAAGTTATTCAGCACAATGTTATGATGATGCTGCTGCTCTGTGATAGTGAACTTACATTAGAAGAGTGAACTGTGTGTAGTTAGCAAAGAGGCAGTACATTAAAACGGTAACTCGTTTGGCAGTAGAGTGAAGTTATCATATTGCCAAATAAATAGATTTTTAATTGTGAAACTGAGCATTTCTCATTCATATATATGTGTGTATACATATACTGTTGAGTATATATGTTACACTTTTTTAAGAAAAGTTTTCCTTGCCTAAGAAATTTATGCACCAAATACTGTTTGTATGAAGGCATAATGAAAGCAGGTTACGTACATGAAATTAAAAAATAAATAAATATGTTTTCAGAATAAATGAAAAAATTAGCCTTTTTAAAGTCCTCTTTAACAACTTGGACCTCCCCTTAGAAATATCATAACTATGTCCTTGCTTTAATCCAAGTGGCAGGTAAGGGGTAACAGCAGTGGGAATGAGAGAGGAATGCTGGGACTGAGAAGTACGGGAGGCTTGCTCCAGCCAAGTCTACTCTGTAGGGAATGTGCTGGGATGGTTATACGGAGAAGCACTAGAGAGTTGCTCTAGCCAAGTCTACTCAATAGTGAATCAGAGTGGAATGCTGGGGACGGGGAAGGCGGTCTCAGAATTTTTTGAACAATTACTGCAGACTGGAACAAACAGCTGCCCTGACGACCATCAAACCGTCCAGGGGTGTGAATTTTGCAATAGGCATTTCAAAGCGGCAATGGAACGATGTGGGATACACCACTACTCGACATTCTCCCATTTCAAAGCTAGTATTGTTCATTTGTTGATCAGGATAATCAGAAACCAGATGAGGAAGCAATTTAATCTTCAAGGGTTTCACAAAAGGCTGAACATTCTACCACACATCTTTGATGAGTATGGTCACACTACTCATAATACAATTAAGAAGAGATCTATTGATGTCAATGACAATGATCGTATAAATACAGTATACAATCATAACAATGACGTGTTAAAGGACAGTGATGGTGAAGAAATTGCACAGAGGAATTACAGAAAAGCTCTGAAGTGCATGCATTCCTCTTACCATGGGTAATAAGACGTCCAGGGAGAAAGGCATTGGTGAAGAGGCTTCGCTTCTCATCAAAGCACAACTGAGCCAACGCTCGTAATTTGCTATATAATAGAGCACACAAACCTCAGATCACACAGTAGTGTGACATGAGTGTTAGGAAACATATCCCTGAATATAACTTTTGTGGACCTGGAAATAAGGTGAAAAAGCGCTTAGCTCATGGTGATAAGGGGATTAATATGCTAAACGATACACTCAACGAACACGGTATTGCTTAATGTACAAATAAAGATCGTTGGATTGCAGATCAAATACTAGCTGATAAAGTGAAACAGATGTTTCAAAGAAAGGAGACTGGAGTAGAACAACATAGTGCTGCAATTGTGCTCAAACTTAAACTGGGTGCTGGAATAATCTTCAAGCAAATTATGAATGCAGCTGGTTTCACAGTAAAGAAGAAGAGAAAACCTATGGGATGCTTAAAAAATTGTATCCAATCAGTGGTGGCAGTGGCGAAAGGTGCCTTGACGCAGAAAAGAGAAGAAAAAGGCGCATTAAAATGCTGAAGGTGTTGCCAATACTTACGACATTTGGAGGAATAATTTTGTTAATAGCTCCTGCATTTGTCGTGCTTTCAATCATAGTTCATTAGCTGAGAGGGTCGCTGTCACAACTAAAACAGTAAAGAATGCATGAAACGCAGAGAAGCAGCTGCATAAGTGTAAAAGACATAATATTGCTTTGGAGGCCGTCGGTATCGGTAAAGGACTATATTTAAAACCACTCAGGAAAGTGCTTCGAGTGTATATACAGGGTGTTACAAAAAGGTACGGCCAAACTTTCAGGAAACATTCCTCACACACAAATAAAGAAAAGATGCTAGGTGGACATGTGTCCGGAAACGCTTAATTTCCATGTTAGAGCTCATTTTAGTTTCAGTCAGTATGTACTGTACTTCCTCGATTCACCGCCAGTTGGCCCAGTTGAAGGAAGGTAATGTTGACTTCGGTGCTTGTGTTGACATGCGACTCATTGCTCTACAGTACTAGCATCAAGCACATCAGTACGTAGCATCAACAGGTTAATGTTAATCACGAACGTGTTTTTGCAGTCAGTGCAATGTTTACAAATGCAGAATTGGCAGATGCCCGTTTGATGTATGGATTAGCACGGGGCAATAGCCGTGGCTTGGTCCGTTTGTATCGAGACAGATTTCCAGAACGAAGGTGTCCCGACAGGAAGACGTTCGAAGAAATTGATCGGCGTCTTAGGAAGCACGGAACATTCCAGCCTGTGACCTCAACCCTTTTGACTTTCATTTATGGGGGCATTTGAAAGCTCTTGTCTACTCAACCCCGGTACCAAATGTAGAGACCCTTCGTGCTCGTATTGTGGACGGCTGTGATACAATACGCCATTCTCCAGGGCTGCATCAGCGCATCAGGGATTCCATGCGACGGAGGGTGGATGCATGTATCCTCGCTAACGGAGGACATTTTGAACATTTCCTGTAAGAAAGTGTTTGAAGTCACGCTGGTACATTCTGTTGCTGTGCGTTTCCATTCCATGATTAATGTGATTTGAAGAGAAGTAATAAAATGAGATCTAACATTGAAAGTAAGCGTTTCCAGACACATGTCCACATAACATATTTTCTTTCTTTGTGTGTGAGGAATGTTTCCTGAAAGTTTGGCCGTACCTTTTTGTAACACCCTGTATACAGGGTGGTCCATTGATAGTGACCGGGCAAATATCTCACGAAATAAGCATCAAAAGAAAAAACTACAAAGAACGAAACTCGTCTAGCTTGATGGGGGAAACCAGGTGTCGCTGTGGTTGGCCCGCTAGATGGCGCTGCTATAGGTCTAACGGATGTCAGCTGCGTTTTTTTACAAATAGGGACCCCCATTTTTTATTACATATTCCTGTAGTATGTAAAGAAATATGAATGTTTTAGTTGGACCACTTTTTTCGCTTTCTGATAGATATACACTGTAATAGCCACAAACGTGTAAGTACGTGGTCTCACGTAATATTCCGCCAGTGCGGACGATATTTGCTTCGTGATACATTACCCATGTTAAAATGGACCGTTTACCAATCGCGGAAAAGGTCGATATCGTGTTGATGTATGGCTATTGTGATCAAAATGCCCAACGGGCGTGTGCTATGTATGCTGCTCGGTATCCTGGACGACATCATCCAAGTGTCCGGACCGTTCGCTGGATAGTTACGTTATTTAAGGAAACACGAAGTGTTCCGCCACATGTGAAACGTAAGCCACGACCTGCAACAAATGATGATGCCCAAGTAGGTGTTGTAGCTGCTGTCGCGGCTAATCCGTACATCAGTAGCAGACAAATTGCGCGAGAATTGGGAATCTCAAAAACGTCGGTGTTGAGAATGCTACATCAACATCGATTGCACCCGTACCATACTTCTATGCACCGGGAATTGCATGGCGACGACTTTGAACGTCGTGTACAGTTGTGCCACTGGGCATAAGAGAAATTACGGGAAGATGACAGATTTTTTGCACTCGTTCTATTTAGCGACGAAACGTCATTCACCAACAGCGGTAACGTAAATCGGCATAATATGCAGTACTGGGCAACGGAAAATCCACGATGGCTGCGACAAGTGGAACATCAGCGACCTTGGCGGGTTAATGTATGGTGCGGCATTATGGGAGGAAGGATAATTGGCCCCATTTTATCGATGGCAATATAAATGGTGCAATGTATGCTGATTTCCTAAGTAATGTTCTACCGATGTTACTACAAGATGTTTCACTGCATGACAGAATGGCGATGTACGTCCAACATGATGGATGTCCGGCACATAGCTCGCGTGCGGTTGAAGCGGTATTGAATAGCATATTTCATGACAGGTGGATTAGTCGTTGAAGCACCGTACCATGGCCCGCACGTTCACCGGATCTGACGTCCCCGGATTTCTTTCTGTGGGGAAAGTTGAAGCAGATTTGCTACCGTGATCCACTGACAACGCCTGACAACATGCGTCAGCGCATTGTCAATGCATGTGCGAACATTACGGAAGGCGAACTACTCGCTGTTGAGAGGAATGTCGTTACACGTATTGCCAAATGCATTGAGGTTGACGGACATCATTTTGAGCATTTATTGCATTAATGTGGCATTTACAGGTAATCACGGTGTAACAGCATGCGTTCTCAGAAATGATAAGTTCACAAAGTTACATGTATCACATTGGAACAACAAAAATAAAATGTTCAAACGCACCTACGTTCTGTATTTTAATTTAAGAAACCTACCTGTTACTAACTGTTCGTCTAAAATTGTGAGCCATATGTTTGTGACTATTACAGCGCCATCTACCGCTAAGCGAAAAAAGTGGTTCAACTAAAACATTCATATTTCTTTATGTACTACAAAAATATGTGATTAAAAATGGAGGTTCCTATTTTTAAAAAGGCAGTTGATATCCGTTTGACTAATGGCAGCGCCATCTAGCGGGCCAACCATAGCGCCATCTGGTTTCCCACTTCAAGCTCGACAAGTTTCATTCTTTGGAGTTTTTTCGTTTGATGCTTATTTCGTGAGATATTTGGCCCAGTCACTATCAATGGACGACAGGCAGTAATACTATCAGACAGACTGCTCTCAAACATACGTGGGGTGCCGGTAAAATAAGGTTCCCAATTTTTTTCACATTGTAAAACATGTTTATTTCATGAATGCGTACATTTTTGGAAAGTTCAGACTTTAACCTATTTTTCTACATAGTCGCCACTGAGGTCAATACTTTTTTACATTCGGTGTACGATCCTTTGTATGCCTGAGTCAAAAAAATCTGCCGTCAAGCCGCGCAGATACCTGAGAACCTCTTCTTCCAGCTCTTCTCTGTCGCCGAAATGCATTCCTCCCAGGTGTTTCTTCATGTCAGGGAGGAGATGGTAGTCACTTGGGGCTAAGTCCGGGCTGTAGGGTGCGTGTTTGACAATACCTCATCCAAATTTTGCGATGAGCTCATTGGTGGCTTTAGCGGTGTGCGGTAGAGCGTTATCCTGATGCAAACGCACCCCTTGGACAGCATACCCTTCCTCGTGTTTTGAATTTATGTATGTGTGTGAAATCTTATTGGACTTAACTGCCAAGGTCATCAGTCCCTAAGCTTACACACCACCTAACCAGAATTATCCTAAGGACAAACACACGCACCCATGCCCGAAGGAGGACTCGAACCTCCACCGGGATCAGCCGGCTAATAGCGCACGGCTCGTGTTTTGAATTGCACGGCGCAATTTTTGCAGTGTCTCGCAGTACCCGGCAGCATCGATTGTTGTACTGGTGTGCAAGAACTCGCACAACAATAACCCTTTCCTGTACCAAAACACTGTTGCCATTAATTTGCCGACACTTTTCGTTTGTTTGAATTTTCGCGATCTCGGCGACTCTGGATGCTTCCATTGTTTGGACTGTCTTTTGGTTTCGGGTGTACGGTAGGGCACCCAAGTCTCGACTCCAGTGACGATGGAGTCGAGGTATTCCTCGCCATGAGTTCCATGATCTTGAAGAAGTTCTTGGGCAGCTTCAACGCATTACCATTTGTCGTCTTTGGTCAACATTCTTGGCATCCACCTCGTGCAAACCTTAGCATACCCTAGACGCTCCGTCAAAATCTTGTCAATAGAGGTTTTGCTGAAATCAGGGATCATTTTTGGAGAGCTTGCGAGCCATCACTCTTCGATCTGAGCACTGCTGCCTCCACTTTTGCGATTGTTTCGTCAGAAACAGATGGCTGTCCGGAACACTCCTCGTCATGGACGTCAGTACGACCGTTCCTGAACTCTCTGCACCATTTGCGCACGTGGTGTACGCTCATACACTTCTCTCCATAGATTTTGCATAGCTGGGAATGGATTTCTGCCGGCGCAATGTTTTTTGCAGACCGGAAACGGATCACCGAGCGCAGCTCACACCTGCCGGGCGAAGCGAGAGGGAGATCCATCATGTACGGCTGCCAAGCCAAGACTGAGCTCATCAGGCAGCATCAGGAACCATCTAATGCCACCACCAAATCCCTAGAAACACCGTTCATTTCTACAGATTCCTCCACTGCTTCCTTCATGGTTTTCAAAGCCACATCTTCAACAGAGGATCCTACCAGTTCACAGTAGTACCCACAGTAGGCGATGGCAAGTTCATAATACCACAAAACAGTTTACCAGCAGCAGACCCTTTTCCAATGGATCAAAGACCATACACAAGTCGAACATTCACATCAAACACTCTAGATCGTCCATTTTCACCAAAGAGACTGGCATGTGATTTGTAGAAAGTCACTTGATACTTGCAACATGCACAGATTATCTTCATCTCACAAGCTAAACCAAAGTGCTTTGTTATCTCTAGTCCCACTCCTATACTTGAACACATTTTGCACAGAGCACTTTCTTTCAGCACAGAAGATAATAATCCAATATTCAGTACTTCGTTAATATCATCACTGTCACTAACATATTCACGAAATCTGTCACTTCCACCAGTCAGCTTCTTGCTAGAAGATGTCACAGGGCTATGGCCGGCCATGTGTTGCTTAGCAGAAGAACGCACTGTTTCAGTAATTGTATCACAACTTGGTATTAGTGTTAATTTTCTTTTCCCTGCGTTCTTCCTCTTCTTATATACACGGTTACTAAAACGTGGCATCGTAACCAGAACAACGCTTTACACAAGAAGTATAATACTACCAACAACAGGTGCAATACTGAACTAATTCGAAATGGTAAACAGCAAAGAGACGATGTTCCGCGCTCTTAGCGCTTCATTTGTCACAGAAAACAATGTAGCCAACCCTTGCACACTCGCTGTATGCGTACATAAGGCGCTGTATGCGTAACAGGCCGAGAAAATCCCAAGCAGTTCGCCAGAAAGTCATGAGAGGGTGTTACATGCATTCAGCGGCCGCCCATTTCCTGTGCAGGCGTGGGGGAAAATGGTAATAACTCCACTTCTAGGGCGAGTAGAACAATAATTCAAAGTTTACATTAAAGAGGAATGTTCCAATTAATTTTCGGTAGCAAAAAAAATCGTAATTTTTTGGATTTGACCACCTCTGGTGGTGCTACTGATAATAACTCATACCTTCCAGGACAAGAAGAAGAGGAGTATAAAACTGTGCTGCATAAATTGACATGGAAAGTACCACATTTTTCACTATCAGATGAAGAAAATCTGAAACTTTTATGTGTATTGAATTGTGGAGTTCAACTGCCATTAAATTTACATTCATGGAAGTTGTTTGAATATCCAATCCTTTCACTATCATCTCGCCAAGCATAGACGATTAAGACTTCTGTTTGGTTAGAAACACCTCGCTTTATTTTTCTGGCGCTGCAAACAGACAGGAAGAGGAACCTCAGAAGGATTCAAGTGTATTTGACAACTGTAAACTAACCACTGCTACAGTTCAACTAAACTCCCAGTTTTTTCCATACGGCACACAATTTGACTGGAACAGAAATGCATATGAACTGTTCTACAACATATACACAAGATTCTATACATCGTATTACGAGACTGAGGTGGTCCGGATGTACACTTACCCCACAGTAGTTTAAGGAGTTATCACCCATAGTGGTGATAGATTGGTCAATGCAACACAAGATGGTGAAGGCTGGACCTGTCGACGTACGTACTGAAATCGTATCATTCCAAAACTTGCCTGCAGGTACTGTAGCATATACACTCCTGGAAATTGAAATAAGAACACCGTGAATTCATTGTCCCAGGAAGGGGAAACTTTATTGACACATTCCTGGGGTCAGATACATCACATGATCACACTGACAGAACCACAGGCACATAGACACAGGCAACAGAGCATGCACAATGTCGGCACTAGTACAGTGTATGTCCACCTTTCGCAGCAATGCAGGCTGCTATTCTCCCATGGAGACGATCGTAGAGATGCTGGATGTAGTCCTGTGGAACGGCTTGCCATGCCATTTCCACCTGGCGCCTCAGTTAGACTAGCGTTCGTGCTGGACGTGCAGACCGCGTGAGATGACGCTTCATCCAGTCCCAAACATGCTCAATGGGGGACAGATCCGGAGATCTTGCTGGCCAGGGTAGTTGACTTACACCTTCTAGAGCACGTTGGGTGGCACGGGATACATGCGGACGTGCATTGTCCTGTTGGAACAGCAAGTTCCCTTGCCGGTCTAGGAATGGTAGAACGATGGGTTCGATGACGGTTTAGATGTACCGTGCACTATTCAGTGTCCCCTCGACGATCACCAGTGGTGTACGGCCAGTGTAGGAGATCGCTCCCCACACCATGATGCCGGGTGTTGGCCCTGTGTGCCTCGGTCGTATGCAGTCCTGATTGTGGCGTTCACCTGCACGGCGCCAAACACGCATACGACCATCATTGGCACCAAGGCAGAAGCGACTCTCATCGCTGAAGACGACACGTCTCCATTCGTCCCTCCATTCACGCCTGTAGCGACACCACTGGAGGCGGGCTGCACGATGTTGGGGCGTGAGCGGAAGACGGCCTAACGGTGTGCGGGACCGTAGCCCAGCTTCATGGAGACGGTTGCGAATGGTCCTCGCCGATACCCCAGGAGCAACAGTGTCCCTAATTTGCTGGGAAGTGGCGGTGCGGTCCCCTTCGGCACTGCGTAGGATCCTACGGTCTTGGCGTGCATCCGTGCGTCGCTGCGGTCCGGTCCCAGGTCGATGGGCACATGCACCTTCCGCCGACCACTGGCGACAACATCGATGTACTGTGGAGACCTCACGCCCCACGTGTTGAGCAATTCGGCGGTACGTCCACCCGGCCTCCCGCATGCCCACTATACGCCCTCGCTCAAAGTCCGTCAACTGCACATACGGTTCACGTCCACGCTGTCGCGGCATGCTACCAGTGTTAAAGACTGCGATGGAGCTCCGTATGCCACGGCAAACTGGCTGACACTGACGGCGGCGGTGCACAAATGCTGCGCAGCTAGCGCCATTCGACGGCCAACACCGCGGTTCCTGGTGTGTCCGCTGTGCCGTGCGTGTGATCATTGCTTGTACAGCCCTCTCGCAGTGTCCGGAGCAAGTATGGTGGGTCTGACACACCGGTGTCAATGTGTTCTTTTTTCCATTTCCAGGAGTGTATGTTAGTATTACATGACTATCTCGTGATCTACTCGCCACTAACAGGGAATGTACAACGATTAGTATAAATGTAAGGGCATTACACAGCATGTGGAGCGTTACACAATGATGCCTCAAAGAGTGAAGACTGTAGCAGACACACAAGGGTTTTACAATGGGTGTTAAAAATTTTGTTTGAAGATGTAACAGTCATTGGATTCTCGAAGACTGGACAAGTACTAACAAGGTATTCCACAATCATTGTTTCACCCAAACCGTTTAGCTCAGGGTAGTACGCTAAAACTCGAAAAAAGGCGGTGAGTTTGTCACGATTTTAACTCGCAAACCACTAGGATGATGAAGAAATGGCATATTAAAATATAGTGTCAGTGTTCCGAAAATATGATCATAGAGACTACATAGTTTATGTCAAAGATCGTGAGAAGATGTCATGGTTTCAAAAAATTTGTAAGTGTGCATCTATACAGAATCTGGAAACAGAAAAATGTCCTGCCCTCATACAGCTGAGGAAGAGACACAGACAGCATAGATTTATGAATTCTTCAGAATATGTACAGTTGTTATTGAACTGGCCTACCAATAAATAAAAAGTTTCTTTAAAAAACTTTGTATTTATTTATCCATTTCCTATTTTCCACATCCTATCTACAGGCTTCAGGTAAGTATTTAATGTATGCTGTCTGCGCTCCTCTTGAAGAAGTGCAGTCAGTGGCAGATGTGATGCAGCTGAGCCTGAAAACTAGAACTTACACCAGCAGGCACTGACAGCCATCAGCAGGATCCGACAGGTAATGTGCCGAGCCACACAGTTCTCAAGAATGGTTGGTACCTAGAAGAGGTTTGCTGACACAATTTGTCTCTCACATTACCTGCTGATAACGTCCCACCATCTCTTTATGTGTCGGTACTCATGATCCTGCACCCAAATGTGCGTGCCTCCTATATAAATATTCTGGGCTGAACGATACCTTCTCATTTCTGTCTGATCAGTATTTCTAGACCTGCTGTATGGAGCATGATGAAGAAGTTCGAATCAATTCGAGAACTGAGAATCGCTCTGGGAAGAGGCCAACGACTGGGTGCACTACAGGTGGTTGATGAAATCGCTGTTGCTATGGCATACAATGCTGCGCACAATTTCCGATCGTCAGGCAGTGTGCGTGCTGTGTCACGACAGTTGAACATCCAAAGGTCCACTGTATGAAAGGTGCTTCGAACCATTCTCAAATCGTATCCATACGAGACCCATATCTTACAGCAGCTTGCACCACATAATGCACAATAACGTGTTGACTTCGCTCTCCACTTTCCCACAAGGAGTGAAATTGACAACAGCTCGTCCTGGACCATCCTATGGACAGGCGAAGCCTGTTTTTCTGTGATGGGTGAGGAGAAGACACAGAATGGCCGAGTAAGGGGATCTTCACCCCCAGTGAGTGTGCATGTTGTTCCTCTGTATCGAGAAAATGTTACCGTATGGTGTGGCTTCATGGCTACATTTATTATTGGGCCATTCTTTTTTGAACAGGTTGGCGCTCAAGAACCAAAGATGTGCAGTGTGAATATCCAGCGTTACTGCGATACGCTTCGCCAGCATGTCACCCCCGTCATACACAAGAGAGACGCATTGAACTCAAAAGTTTTTATGCAAGAAGCTGCCCAACCGCACATTGCTTGTGAAGTTCGCATACTTCTCTGAAACACATTAAGTAACGACCGAATTATCAGCCGACAGTTTCCAAATGCTTGGCTGGCACGACAATTGATTTCACTGCCTACGATTTCTGGTTGTGGGGCTACATCAAGGACTGGATTTACCAGGGGAAAATTCACACATGTGCTGATCTAAAGAGCAGTATATCAAGAGAGGTAGCCAGCATACCTGCGGACATGCTTTGTTCTGCAGAGCAGAATGCAATCCTGTGCTTACAGACTCTTCTGGACACTGATAGAAGCCATATTGAGCTCCTTTTATAGCAGTAACAGCACCGCTATGTGATGATGTGATGTATCGTAGCAGCACATTAAAAGTGTTTCAGCGGAATCAATTTTACATTATTTCTCTTCCCCATGTCCTTGTCGTTAATGCTAGCAAGTCTGGTACTCGTTCGGTAATTAGTTTCAGTATTATAACTTATTAAATAGGGAAAGTTTAATTATAACCATCTGGTGTGTGTGTGTGTGTGTGTGTGTGTGTGTGTATGTGTGTGAGAGAGAGAGAGAGAGAGAGAGAGAGAGAAATGACATGGTACTTTAAGACACTGTGATGCACATGTTTCAGAATTACTCAGTGACCTAGGTAGTATTGCGCCCCTTGCAAAATGTGTCTGGAGTTGGGTTTACGATACCACAACCATCGACTTGTGCTAACGTTCTCCAGGCCTGTCAGGCTACCATTCCCAGCCTAGTGGTAACAGTGTGGTACCATCCTGGTCTGTTGGGCTACTGGCTTCAGCCTAGTCATAACGCAGCAGTACCGTTAATCTCTGTGTCAGCTCGTCATTGGCTGTCTGGCTACTGCTCCCAGTCTCGCAGAAGCAGGGCAGTACTGTCAACGTTTGTATGATCCTTTCCCCAGTCTAGCAGTAGCAGCCCTACTGCCTGTCTTGTTCACAACACCAAGTAAATCATGCAGCCATATTAGACTACTCTATGGTTGCTGGTAGTTTCTGCGACAGAATCCTGTAGTCCCACATTGATTACGTCAGTGCTGGATTTCGAGATCCAGATACCTTTCTTCATGCATGCCAAGCAGTGCTGGAAAGGGAGCTCGCTGAAATTATCAACACCCAGCAGTTTCCCACCATCAGGTGCAAAGTAGTTCTCTACTGCGAGCTGTCGCACCCCCTTAATATGACAGTAATAATGCTGCAGAGGAAAACATTGTCAAGCTTTGGGGGAAGGATGGCCACAGGACACGTCAATTGCAGAGTGGTATGGAACTTTTACACAGAGCGTCATATTGAGGCGTTTTCCCGATATGAAGGGAAGAGGGTCTGGTAAGGTGATCAGCTGCGTACTCCACCTTGATGTGTACTTGCACATTTTTGATCCAGTTAATGGGAGGTCCAGTTTCATCTCTCTTCCTCCAGATATTGCCTCTAAAAAGGCCTGTATTAATGTTTAGAGTCTAGAAGAAAAGGATAAATATTGCTTCGCATGATCACTTCTGACCTGCATTACAAATCACTACAAAGATATGTGTTGTACAGATATGTGCACGGCGCTAATGTTTGAGAGCATTATAACATTGAAGGCACCTCATTCCCCATCACTATCCTGGACCAGATAAAATTCTGGAGGCAGATTTCCATTTATTTGGTTCACGATTATGGTCTGTGTGTATGTGAGAAAAGAAGCAAGGCAGGAGATGTGAAGTGTAGCCAGTCAGTGTCCAAAACACTTAGATATATCGCTATTCTCCAAAGGCGAGAAGCAACACTACATCTGGATGAAAAACATGTCCTGCCTACTTTTGGTCGAAAAAAGTAAAAATGAGCATACACGGCATTTTTGCCACAGATGTCTCAACTCTTTGACAGAGTGTGAGTACTTAGAAAGATATCTGATCCATTGCTCGAGCCAGGAACTGCTACATGTGGAAATGCCCACTGAGGATACAAAGTTCTTAGGATTTCATAATGCCCATCGCCAGGAACAATGTCCCTTTGTTGTATTCTGAACTGGAAAAACTTGTGTGGAATATTGATGGACTTTATAATAAAAACACTCCAACAACCAGCTCGCAGGAGAGTGATGTCTTACACAAGAAAGCACTTAAATGACCTGCCTTTGGATGGAAAAGTGGAAACTCCAAGTAGAGACCATTGTAATCACATGCGGAAGTTCACGGTGCAGCTCACAATGCATGCAACTTGAAGTACGAACTGCCATGACACATATCCATCCTCTTCCGTAATTTGAGAGAAAATGATGTTCACTTTCTTGTTGAGCACTTGCGGAATTTCAGGTGTTCTGAGTCATGTTCTCTAGCATTTTTATGTACTTTTTAGCTGCTTTAAGTGTGGTGTCACCGCTAGACACCACACTTGCTAGGTGGTAACTTAAATCGGCCGCGGTCCTGTAGTACATGTCGGACCCGCGTGTCGCCACTGTGTACTCGCAATCCTAGCGCCACCACATGGCAGGTCACAAGACACGGACTTGACCTCGCCCCAGTTGTACGGACGACATAGCTTGCGACTAGACCTACCAAGTATTCCTCTCATTTGCCGAGAGACAGATTCAATAGCCTTCAGCTAGTCCATCGCTACTACCTAGCAAGGCGCCATGTGTATCATTGCTAATTGCTTACTACTACTCACGAGATGTATTTCAACAAGAAGAACATCATTAAAAGTTAAGTAATCTACCTAATACGTTCTTTTCTTTATAGTTTTTCATCCAGTCTCCTGTTTCAGAATTTACGCCCGTCTGCGTTAGTTTCGCGTGCTTCTAGCCACTCATTGTGTCGAGACCTTAGGGAATCGACACAACAATATTTTGGCGCCGAGGAGTGGTGCCGCGCCCACGTTGCAGTCTTTGTGTTATACTTGCTCTAATTTGCTTGTGTCATGGCTTCGCCGCATTCTCCAGATGTACTGTCCGAATTTTTTCGCTTGCAGAATCAGCAGACGCAGGCGTTATTGGAAGCCCTTGGACAGCTCGTCCAGGGTCAACGTGCGCTGCAAACCGATGCGGCGGCAGCCGCTTCTTCGCTACCGCAGCCACACAACGCTGTCGCACCGCCATTTAGGCCCTTCGAGGCCACAACCGAAAGCTGGACTGAGTGGGCCGATCAGTTCAACTTCCACCTCACTGCTTATGGAATTCAAGGTAAAGAGCGGCAGCCGTTTTTGCTTTCTTGTGTCGGTGTGTCTACCTACCGGGTGATAGTGAAATTGTTTCCCCGACGCGACGTAGCAACTCTGACCTACGAGGAAATTTTGTCGGCTTTAGATGCCTATTTCAAAGAAACAGTTAATGTTGTTGCAAAACGGTATACGTTTTTTCGTACAAAACGTACCGCCGGTCAGACTAACAGGGAGTGGGTAGCAACTTTGCAAGGCCTTACTAGAGACTGCGCGTTTGCCTGTGAATGTGGCCTCCCATATTCAGATACTATGGTGCGTGATGCAATTGCACAGAACGTTTCTGATGTTCGCATACGGGAACAGATTTTGAAACTAGTTAATCCCTCCCTGCAACAAGTGATAGACATATTGGACAGGCAAGACACACTTGACTTTGCTCAGGCATCATTTGAAACTTCGCCAGCAGTGTGTCACATTAATCGGCCCGCCCGGCCCGCTGCACGGGACGCTAAGCGGCCCTCGCGCCCGACTTCGCTGCGGCCGCCTAGCTTGCAACCACGTGCGCCGCGTCAGCAAGCAAATGCAGTGAAATCTTGCCCGCGGTGTGCAACTAGACATTCGCGTGACAATTGCCCGTCACGCCAAGCTATTTGCTTTTACTGTCACAAGAAAGGACATGTACAAAGTGTTTGCCAGAAAAAGCTTAGATCAGACAATCACACAAATTCCAGGCCTTTTGCTTCGCGCCGGAATCGAACCCAGGACAATCAGGCTCGTGGACCTTCACCCATGGACATCCATGTAGTACATTCCCACCCGTCCAGTGACACTTTAGCTAACAGTGACTGTGTTCGTCCCACCCAAAGTGTGCGTCGACGTCGCCGGAAATCCCGTAAAGTTGCAAGTGCTTCTGGACCTGTATCAGTTCAAATTGCACGTGACAGTCGCTCTTGTCGTCAACAAGACAATAAACTTTTTGTGGACTTAGACTTTGCAGGAAAAGTGATACCATTCCAGCTCGATACCGGAGCTGCAGTTTCATTGCTCAATCACGACACGTACAAACAACTGGGCGCCCCGCCATTGCGTGCCGCAAATGTTACGTTAACTAGTTACTCAGGACAGCATATACCTGTGTTAGGACAGTGCAGCCTTCTTGCAACATACAAGGGACAGACAAAACTTGTATCATTTTACGTTCTTCGTTCCTCTAGTGCAGTGAACTTGTTTGGTTTAGATTTGTTTCAATTGTTTAATATGTCTATTGTAAATCAGGTCCTATCAGTGAATCAGACTGTGCCTTCCGCCAGCGTTTCTAGTCTTTGTGAAGAATTTGCAGACATTTTTGCACCGGGCCTTGGTTGCGCTCAGAACTATGAAGCGCATTTGGAACTGAAAGACAACGCGCAACCGAAATTTTTCAGAGCGCGCAATGTTCCCCACGCATTGCGTGATGAGGTCGCACGAACATTGGCCGAGTTAGAATCTCAAGGTGTAATTGAACGTGTGCAGGCTTCTCTCTGGGCCTCACCCTTAGTAATTTTGCCAAAACCTTCCGGAAAATTGAGACTTTGCGTGGACTTCAAGGCAACTGTGAATCCACAACTTGTGACTGCTACTTTTCCTTTGCCCCGCCCGGAAGATCTTTTTGACAAACTGTGCCCGGGAAAATATTTTTCAAAATTGGACCTAGCAGATGCGTACTTGCAAATACCTGTGGACGAAGATTCCCAGCGCGTCTTAGTGGTCAACACGCATCTTGGCTTGTATCGCTTCAAAAGACTGCCATTCGGGTGTGCATCCGCCCCTGCTTTGTTTCAGCGATATTTACAAACTATTTGTGCGTCGGTCCCTACTGCTGCGAACTATCTGGACGATATTGTAATCTCAGGAAAGACAGAAGCAGAACATTTGCAAAATCTCCGAACATTATTTCAGGTATTGCGTCAGAATGGTCTTCGCTTGCGGAAGGACAAATGTGTGTTTTTTGCTCGTGACTTACCGTACCTGGGGCATGTCATAAATGCCCAAGGTATACATCCGAGTCCAGAGCACCTTCGTGCCATTCAGGACTTGCCGTCACCGCAGAACTTAAAACAGCTACAGAGTGTGCTGGGTAAGGTAAATTATTATTCAAAGTTTGTGCGCAATGCTTCTTCCATTTCAGCTCCGCTTCATCGCTTACGCCGTAAAGGTGTTCCGTTCGTCTGGACGACGGAATGCGAACGCGCCTTTCGCCAGTTGAAATCGGCGTTACTTTCCAATACTTGCCTTACGCCATTCGATCCCCGAAAACCCCTTTTGTTGATGGTAGATGCATCGGATTTCGGGATCGGTGCTGTGCTTGCGCACAAGGATGGCTCGCATGATCGCCCTATTGCCTTTGCGTCCAAATTGCTCTCTTCTGCGCAAAGAACTTATTCACAAATAGAGAAAGAAGCTTTAGCTCTCGTGTTTGGTGTTACCAAGTTCCATGACTTCTTGTATGGTCGTCACTTTACCATCATCACGGACCACAAACCGTTGACATCGCTTTTTCATCCGAACAAGCCTGTACCTCCACGTACAGCGCAGAAATTCATTCGCTGGTCTCTTTTTCTCTCGCAGTACCGCTACGATATCTTGTATCGGTCCACTGCTAAGCACGGAAACGCTGATGCGTTGTCCCGTTTGCCTGTTGCTGAGGATAAAGCCTTCGATTCTTCCGAACTTGCTTGCATGTTCATTGATTCGGAAGCCGATGACGTGGTCGCATCGTTTCCGATTGATTTTCGTCGTGTAGCTACGGCCACAGCTGCTGACCCTGTCCTTGCTCCCGTTTTGCGTTTTGTTGCTTCGCAATGGCCCTTATCAAAGTCACGGATCGAGGATCCTTTGGTTCGCCGTTTTTTTGCTCACAAGGAGAGACTTTTTGTACGACGTGGTGTTTTGTTGTTGCGTTCCGATAATGATCAATCCCGAGTCGTGGTCCCACGTTCGCTACAGTCCTCTGTCTTACAGCTTCTTCACCAAGGGCATTGGGGTATAGTGCGAACTAAACAACTTGCTCGACAGCACTGTACTTGGTTCGGAATCGATGCTGCGATTACGACTATGTGCTCCTCTTGCGTGGCGTGTGCCGAACAACAATCCGCACCGCCGCGGAAATTCTTTGCATGGCCGAAAGCCACTTCCCCTTGGCAACGCTTGCACATCGATTTTGCTGGTCCATTCTGGAATGCTCGATGGTTGGTTGTGGTCGATGCTTTCAGTAATTTTCCTTTTGTTGTCCGGATGTCTTCCACGACGTCTTCGGCCACCATCCAAGCCTTGTCTGCTATCTTTTGCATTGAAGGTCTTCCGCAGACTCTTGTTTCCGACAATGGCCCACAATTCATGTCCGCCGAATTTCAGTCGTTCTGCAAGGCCAATGGTATTCAACATCTGACATCCGCGCCGTTTTCGCCTCAGTCAAACGGTGCCGCTGAACGATTGGTCCGGACTTTCAAGTCACAGATGTTGAAGTTGAAAGAGTCGCATTCTCGGGAGGACGCTTTGTTGCTCTTTTTGTCCTCATATCGCTCTCAGCCCCGCGATGGTCGCTCGCCGGCTGAGTTGCTCCATGGTCGTCCTCATCGAACTCTGATGTCTTTGCTGCATCCGCCACATCAGGTTCCTGTGCAGCGGCAGACTCCTGCTTTTGCTCCTGGCGACGTTGTCTATTATCGCAACTATCGCGGTTCACAGCGTTGGCTCGCAGGGCGCATTCTTCGCTGCCTCGGCCGCGCGATGTATTTGGTTTTGGGGGCCTCTGGTGAGGTGCGTCGGCATCTCAATCAGCTGCGCCTCTGTCGTCGCCTGGGTTCTGCCGCTCCCCGTCTGCTTTCAGCGACGGAGCCGTCCGGTCAGCGCCTTGGGGACCCATCTACTGGCTCGCCTCATCCCCAGGTGTTACCGACGATGCCTTCCATTTTGCCTCATGGCGTCGCGCCGCCGCAGCCGCCGCCGGCGCCGCCAGCAGCGGACGCTTCGCTG
Organism: Schistocerca nitens; assembly: GCF_023898315.1. Classification (NCBI taxonomy): domain Eukaryota; kingdom Metazoa; phylum Arthropoda; class Insecta; order Orthoptera; family Acrididae; genus Schistocerca; species Schistocerca nitens. The sequence goes on along the minus strand of NC_064616.1, from coordinate 620,542,463 downwards.
CAGCCGCCTCGCGCCTCCCTGGGTCACGCGCCGCCGCTCGCTTCCCGTGACCAGCCGTCCTCCGCCATGGACCTCTTGCCCGCTCCGGACCAGATGTCGTCTTCGCCCGTCGGGTGCTCCGACCACATGGAGGTCGACCCTTCTGTCTCATTACGTGCGCATACACCTCATGTTGACGTGCACCCTGGACTAGGTTTGCAGGCGTTTCCTAGCTCCCCTCGGACCGAATGGCCGGGTGCGGGTGGCACAGCCTCGCCTGTTGTTAGGCTCCCCACCTCATCGCATACGTCAACATGGGGTCCTCCCCACGGCGGGCGGAAGCCTTATCTCACGACCGTTCGCCGATTTGCGGGGGAGGAATGTGGTGTCACCGCTAGACACCACACTTGCTAGGTGGTAACTTAAATCGGCCGCGGTCCTGTAGTACATGTCGGACCCGCGTGTCGCCACTGTGTACTCGCAATCCTAGCGCCACCACATGGCAGGTCACAAGACACGGACTTGACCTCGCCCCAGTTGTACGGACGACATAGCTTGCGACTAGACCTACCAAGTATTCCTCTCATTTGCCGAGAGACAGATTCAATAGCCTTCAGCTAGTCCATCGCTACTACCTAGCAAGGCGCCATGTGTATCATTGCTAATTGCTTACTACTACTCACGAGATGTATTTCAACAAGAAGAACATCATTAAAAGTTAAGTAATCTACCTAATACGTTCTTTTCTTTATAGTTTTTCATCCAGTCTCCTGTTTCAGAATTTACGCCCGTCTGCGTTAGTTTCGCGTGCTTCTAGCCACTCATTGTGTCGAGACCTTAGGGAATCGACACAACATTAAGTCTTTACATACTTCATTTTTCACATTTAGTTCAATTCAGCATTACACGTCTCTATGGCAGCTTTTCGAGCGTTACACGGACGATTTCTCACATGATAATTCTAAACTAAACTAAACTCAGTCCGACCAGGCTTTGGAAGGCCCAATGATATCGAACCCTCCGTCATATCATCCTCAGCCCACAGGCATCACTGGATGCGGATATGGAGGGGCATGTGGTCAGCATACCGCTCTCTCAGCTGTTAACAAGACCGGAGCTGCTACTTCACAACCAAGTAGCTCCTCGGTTTGCCTCACAAGGACAGAGTGCACCCCGCTTGCAAACAGCACTCGGCAGACTGGATGGTCACTCATCCAAATTCTAGCCCAGCCCGACATACTTAACTTTGGTCATTCGACAGGAACTGGTGTTACCACTGCGCATGTCTGTTGGCTCACACGATAATACTTTATTGGAATTTACTTTCTTAGAACAACTTGAAAGATACTGTTTATATTTTCTAGCACATGTTCTAACACTGGTTTTTACTTTTCACCACACAAACGACATTTGACTGATGACAAAAATCCTAGTGTGACATGGAATAGAGCAATTTCTCCATGTGAGTGGCTGAGGTGTCATTAAGATTCCTGGCAATAGGAGTATCAAGGATCTAGAACTTGCTACTGCAGGTTCGAAACAAGCATTGGCTGATATCATATCCAACTCACACGACCTATTAGTGCTGTCCTAAAGGATGATTTCATGAAGGCAAGTAAAGTACTGTGCCTCAGTTCTGGAAATTACAGATCATGTTTTTCACAATTTTGGGCATGTCTCAGACAAAGCATTTTCTTAGAAGTTATATATGTGGTCAATGAGATATAGTTCGGTTTGTTTCTAAGCTGAGATTTTCATTTCCTTGCCTGGTGAATTGGTTAGGTTCAACTACTTATGCTATTAGGGTTACTGCAAATTTTGGTGATAAACACATAAGTAAAATAGCCTACTATGCCTGTTTTCATTCACTACTTTCATATGTCATCATATTTTCGGGTAATTCATCACCAAGGGGAAAAGTATTCATTGCATAAAAGTGTGTAGTCAGAATAATAGCTGGAGCCCACCCAAGATCACCTTTCAGACATTTATTTAAGGAACTCAGGATATTCGCATTACCTTTCGAATACATATATTCACTTATGAAATTTGTTATTAAAACCCAACCAAATTCAAAAATGAGAGCAAAGTGCAAAGCAACAACACTAGAAGAACAGATGATCTTCACTATTATGTGTTAAATCTGACTTTGGCACAGAATGGGTTGAATTATGCTGCCACAAAAAACTTTGGTTCTTTGCCAAACAGCATTAAAAGTCAGACAGATATTTAAAAATAAATTAAAAGATTTTCTGAATGGCAACTCCTACTCAATGAATACATTTTATATATGAAATAGTAATGGCAAAAAAATTAATTATTTTGTGTAAAGAATATTTATGTTAAAGTTACATGTTCCACATCATTATGAACTGTCTTATTCATGGTTTATGGAACAAGTATTAATTTATGTAAGTATGTATGAAGTCTATGAGGAACTTTTACACTAAAATATATAATTCCATTCTGAACTGTAGACAGGGATTCATAGTACACCTGGAAAGTTTTACTTGCAGTATTGTGGTAGCAAATACTACAGTTCCCCTCTAAATCACTCTTGTTACGAACCACATATGATATTAAGAAGTAAATGAAATGTAATAATAACTATATCCTTGAAGGCATTGTCCCAAGATCTTCCATTATTAGCTTCTTTAAAAGAAATAAAATCTACTTTTTGTTGCTACCCTGTCACAAACACACGTAAGATCATGGCAAAGGACAGTACCGGGTGAAAGTTTCATAGCAATCACTCGGCATCACATCGGATAGATTTCGTTACTTTGTTTAGCTTTTTGCGGTAAGAAGACCTAAACGCATTTTTTTGTTATTGTGTACTATTTACCTGTTTACTGTAGCGTTAACTGCTAGTAATTTCTCTGTTATATGCTTCAGGTAAATGTCAGGATGGTTCCCTTGAATGGGCATGACCGATTTCCTTCCACATCCTTCCCTAATCCGAGGTTGTGCACTTTCTGTAATGACCTCGTCGTCGATGGGACGTTAAACACTAATTTCCTCCTCCTTTTCTGTTATAGAATTGCAAGCAGCTGCATTCTTATCCCTATAATTCCCTGCTTTTAATTTGTCACAAACATGTATGACTCATGTACAGGCTAATTTTAAATCATAAAAATAAGACAAAGGGTGTGTGGTCAGACATTAAATCTGACTTAGGTGTTAAAGACTTTAACCAAGAAATTTCAAAAACTGACATTGAATGAAATACTATTGTGAATCCAACTCAAATACCAGAGTACTTTAATGATTTCTTTATAAATTTAGAAAAATATGATGTAGATTAACAGATTTCACAACAAAGTGAATCCCTTTGGCCTAGGTGAAAACTCTGAAAACTTTACAAAATTATTAAAAGTGTCTGTGGAGGAGGTAGAAAATGCAATTCTAACATTAAGAAACAAAAAATCTGCAAGTTGGAATCTGGAATACCAACCAAATTCATTAAAGTGGTACACAATGGAATCGCAAATCCACTAACTCAAATAATAAATCGCTGTTTTTAAGAGGGCTGTTTCCCAGAGGTACTGAAATATACTGAAGTCAAACCACCCTTCAAGAAGGGATCAAAAGAGATCATGGAAAATTTTCGTCCTACCTCAATTCTTCCAGTCCTATCTAAAATATCTGAAAAACTTGCTGATACACAAATCCAAAACTTCACTGAAAATATTCTGTTATTCTAAACAATCAATTTGGTTTTCAGCAAGGGAAAAACACCATAGATGCAGTAAACAGTCTCAATGAGAAAATAAGTACATCATTAGACAAGAGAAATAAGGTGGGAGGAATTTTCTGCGACCTCAAAAAAGCATTTGATTCTGTAAACCATGCATTGATTGTTTACAAACTTGAAAAGTATGGCATTAGCGGGAGTGCCCTACAATGGCTTAAATCATACTTATCCAACAGAAAGTAAAGCGATATCATTTCTTCAAATGGCGCATATTATTTTTCTGACAGGAAAAGAAAATATGTATCTCAGGGTGTTTCACAAAGCTCTATATTAGGACCAGTCCTATTTCTCTTTTATGTTAATGAGTTACCATTAAATATGAGCTCCCCATCAGCTTTGCAGATGATTCTTCTGTCTTAGTTGAAGATCAGGATTCGGAAAAAATTACCAAATCTGTGATCCTTAGTTCCTTAGAAACTTAGTTTCAGCTAAATGGGTTGAATCTAAACATATCTAAGACACATGTGGTGCAGTTCAAAATCAATCAATCAAAATGAGAGCAGGTTAAGATTGTACACAACAACCAAGGTATAGAAGAAGTTGACTCAGTCCAATTCTTCGGTTTAAATGTAGATAAGAATTTGAGCTGGCAGGCATACATTGAATATGTGGCAAACAACCTGAGCAGCTTTGCATTTGCAATGCAAATATTATCACCTGCAACTGACATGGACACACGAAAAGTAGCATATACAAGCTACTTTGAATCCATGATTAGGTATGGTATTGCTTTTTGTGGTAACTCGGCAAACATAGTGCAGATACTGAAAATACAGAAAAAAATTATTTGAAATATGTGCACTGCAAATCACAAAGAACCATGTCGACCTTTATTTAGAAAACTTAAAATGTTAACTCTGCCATCCTTATACTTAAATGAAAGCTATATGAGGTACTGACAATGAAGTGTTATTACTCAGTGGATGAATTCATGCGGGACAAACTGGATATTTGAGCTGGATACAATGTGTTACACGTTCCAAGAAACATCCTTATAGTATTGTTATTTATTATGGTGCTATTATTTATTAATGTAAAAATCATTGTAACTGTTTTATAAACTTTTGACATGTCTCCTGTACGCAAACCAAATGGATTGCTACTGTACATCATGAGATGAATAAAACACAATTCACAATATATTTCGATAAATTCGGCAAAGAACTATCTAGAACACTGACGTGTATCTGTCATTTTTAAAGTTATTTTGCAAAAACAGACGAGAAACATGTTAGTGAACAAACAGCCGACTCAAACACGTGTTAGCGCCAAATTTGGGACGATCTCCTGTCTGTACGCTCCAATTTGTGTACACAGTTGTTATTTGAACCCACAAATTCGAGGAATTACTTTCAGACCTCCAACTGCAACTTACAGTTTTGCGCACATCTGATATCTGCACAAAACCCCTTTTCTCACGCAATGATGCTTCTGCACAAAGGTGATGTGCGTAGACTTTTGCGCAGACAGATCGTTACATCTCGACAGGCCTCTACGTTCCGTGATACCACAGTCTAACAAAACAGTCACGACACCCACTGCTGCAAAAGCTATTACCGTTTGACAGCTGGAGCGACACTAGAGCTCAAAACAGCGAGAAAGGATAACTTCAGATGCGTCGTAAGCATAATGTTTGTTTTGCACCTTTCCTACGTGATTTACGAAATATTTAACTTATTTTTCCCTCCAAGAGTTTGTGTGATATCAGAAGACATAGAAGTTTCTAAAAATGATTCTGAAATACGCCCAAATAGAGATAAAAATCACGAATCCAGTGGTAAGTTAAAACTCATTCGTGAAGAAACACTTTAACTTTGGATAGAACTGCAGCTTACCACATTGATATCAACGAAATGTAAACACATACATTCACACATAAGAAGAACAGACATGTACCTCCACATGCAAAAGGGATCGACGCCCCTATTTATCGTTCTGTAGGGCTATTGTGTTTTAGTCATTGTCACCTGTTGCCACAAGTTAGACCTTCATCTTTAAATTGTTCTAAGTGAGACAAGCAACTGCCAAATAGTGGGAGAAATATACTGTGAGTATAAACCTCAAGTCCTCAAAGCCAATAACACTGTCAGAAATGGTGTCATGCGTTAAATTTGCCATTAGAGACCTTCCCAGCTAGCACTCAAGCTTATTTCAAGGTGGATATTGAGTTTAGGTTCAGTTGAAAATTCAAGATTGAAAAATCAACCTGTTACACAGCTTATTTTAAGGTGGATATTGAGTTTAGGTTCAGTTGAAAATTCAAGATTGAAAAATCAACCTGTTACACAGTTTACATCAAGCTGTAAAAATTTAGCTTGAATTAAAATAATTTTCCCAAGCTTTAAATAAACTGTAATTTCCCTGGAAGGCTGTACAGCAGATGCGCGCGCAGCATAGCTTCCATAGACGTCCACGGGAAGCGCCACAAGCGTTTATAAGCCTTGCACTGACTCTGCTAGGTTTACGGCCATTTTATTTTTGTGACGTGCGTTAATGATTGTTGACTGTTGTGAAGTTTGTTTTATACTGGAAAATAGTTCGGAAAGTGTGTGGCGTCCCCTGCCTTACTGCTACACTGTGTCTGAAGAAGATATATAGTGTATTACAGGTATGCTGGTGCATTTTTCTCTAGTGGTACGTTAATATTACAAATGTTAAATATTATTACGTAATGTAAAGAAAGTGAAATGGATTACCAGATAAGAAAACATATTACAAGTTGTTCAGCAGAAAGAGGTCATTTTAAACTAGCTCTCTAGTACGTGGCACCAATAAATTAATACTTAATGTTATTTTACCTCCAATATATATATATATATATATATATATATATATATATATATATATATATATATATATATATATACACTCCTGGAAATTGAAATAAGAACACCGTGAATTCATTGTCCCAGGAAGGGGAAACTTTATTGTCACATTCCTGGGGTCAGATACATCACATGATCACACTGACAGAACCACAGGCACATAGACACAGGCAACAGAGCATGCACAATGTCGGCATTAGTACAGTGTATATCCACCTTTCGCAGCAATGCAGGCTGCTATTCTCCCATGGAGACGATCGTAGAGATGCTGGATGTAGTCCTGTGGAACGCCCTGCCATGCCATTTCCGCCTGGCGCCTCAGTTGGACCAGCGTTCGTGCTGGACGTGCAGACCGCGTGAGACGACGCTTCATCCAGTCCCAAACATGCTCAATGGGGGACAGATCAGGAGATCCTGCTGGCCAGGGTAGTTGACTTACACCTTCTAGAGCACGTTGGGTGGCACGGGATACATGCGGACGTGCATTGTCCTGTTGGAACAGCAAGTTCCCTTGCCGGTCTAGGAATGGAAGACGATGGGTTCGATAACGGTTTGGATGTACCGTGCACTATTCAGTGTCCCCTCGACGATCACCAGTGGTGTACGGCCAGTGTAGGAGATCGCTCCCCACACCATGATGCCGGGTGTTGGCCCTGTGTGCCTCGGTCGTATGCAGTCCTGATTGTGGCGCTCACCTGCACGGCGCCAAACACGCATACGACCATCATTGGCACCAAGGCAGAAGCGACTCTCATCGCTGAAGACGACACGTCTCCATTCGTCCCTCCATTCACGCCTGTAGCGACACCACTGGAGGCGGGCTGCACGATGTTGGGACGTGAGCGGAAGACGGCCTAACGGTGTGCGGGACCGTAGCCCAGCTTCATGGAGACGGTTGCGAATGGTCCTCGCCGATACCCCAGGAGCAACAGTGTCCCTGATTTGCTGGGAAGTGGCGGTGCAGTCCCCTACGGCACTGCGTAGGATCCTACGGTCTTGGCGTGCATCCGTGCGTCGCTGCGGTCCGGTCCCAGGTCGACGGGCACGTGCACCTTCCGCCGACCAGTGGCGACAACATCGATGTACTGTGGAGACCTCACGCCCCACGTGTTGAGCAATTCGGCGGTACGTCCACCCGGCCTCCCGCATGCCCACTATACGCCCTCGCTCAAAGTCCGTCAACTGCACATACGGTTCACGTCCACGCTGTCGCGGCATGCTACCAGTGTTAAAGACTGCGATGGAGCTCCGTATGCCACGGCAAACTGGCTGACACTGACGGCGGCGGTGCACAAATGCTGCGCAGCTAGCGCCATTCGACGGCCAACACCGCGGTTCCTGGTGTGTCCGCTGTGCCATGCGTGTGATCATTGCTTGTACAGCCCTCTCGCAGTGTCCGGAGCAAGTATGGTGGGTCTGACACACCGGTGTCAATGTGTTCTTTTTTCCATTTCCAGGAGTGTATATATATATATATATATATATATATATATATATATATATATATATATATATATATATATATATATATATCGCCCTATTACATTTGTTTACTTGTAAATACTCACGTGTGTCACACCATGAATGAATAATCGTGAAAAGTTTCTTTGCGAATACAAATAGTAATGACATGGTGAACGGGAAAAAGTGCATCAAGAACCAGTCACTACATAGGTGTCAGTCTTTCTTATTTGCGTAGCTTTGACTGGTCTTCAATTGCTCTTAATTTTGTTGTTCCCTAGGTGAAATAATACTGCAAGGCCTACTGGTACGTCTTACTTTTATTGTTATTTGTAATGTGGCTGAAATCTAATAAAAGGCAATATTAAAACATGACAAGGAGAACATTTTTTTGTTCTTTTACATTTCAGTTCCACTGAACTGGTAATTTCTTAAATTCATTTCGATTTCATCTTTTATTTCATTTTGATCAGTTTTACTCACCAAAAAATAATTGTGGATAGAATAAAACGTCTACGTTTTTCTAAACGGTAGTTTCCTTACAAGCTTACAGTATGAGGTGTATATGATTTCAAGTAATTGTTTCTTTATAATTCAGATTAAATGGCTCTGAAACTTTTAGAAATAGTGATATGTGGCTTCTTCACGAAGTTATCGCAAAATTACGCAAATGTCATCTTTACTTTAAAAATTTCAAACAAAAAGTTATTTCAAATTACTTTAAAAACTCTTTGGAATGAAGTCACTAGAAGCAGCTGCTTACTCAGTGACGTTTATACTAGTTAATGATTCTTACTACATCAGTGAGTTTGATGTCATTTTCATAATCTGGGGCATAAATTATATTTAAGTTGATCAGTTTCAACTGTTTACATTTTTCATGTTTAGGTATGGCTAACATTTTCTTTTACCTGTTACAGGATCATTATACCGGCAGAAGTCAGCGATATTTGATCCTGCTCTGGTCTGTGTGCTGGGGCTGGAGGGGCTTCAGAATAATTAAATTTTAAAATAAAACAATTTTAAAAACTTTGAAAATAAAAAAATTAAACATGCATGTCTTGATAATTTTTTCACACCATTTCCATTGTGATATTTATTTAATTTATTAGATTCAATAAATTCAGATTAATAATTATGTAGCTTAAAACAGGCTGTAAATACCAGGCAGTATTCCACGTGTGTAGATACAGCTGGAGCGAAACTTGATAAGTCAAGCTTGAAATATAGCTTTAACTCTGCCAACTTTGATGTTTGTTTCAAGCTTGAATCCAACTAACAGGCCTGAATATTCCAGCTTTGATCAAGCTTATATACTTGAACTTTACATCTGGAAACAATTTTGAAACTGGCTTACTGTGCTATCTGGGTTTCATCCAATGACATATGCACTAGTCTATCAGTATCGGAGACATGCTGAAACTTCTGCTTTAAAAGGTGGAACATATTGTCACATATCGCACATTTTACTTGTATGCCTTCCACATTCCTCTAATGTACGGTCTGATGGAAACGCAAAACGTTCTCAGAAAAAATACAATAAATGTAGAGCAAACAGTTTATTTTCGTCTTTCCATCTTGCAGATGGCATGCTAACCTGGCTTAACAACAAGTCAAGTGCATCTTTATGTTACTTTCGAGATCCTATATTCTTCAAAATTTGTTTGTCCCTCTTCACTTGATCCTTCTGATACAACTTCTGTCACTGTCTGTATTTAAAATGACAGGCACTTTCCTTGTTCCATAACAGTTTTGTACAAAGTCCAGCGACCAGCACAGTCTGATACTCCACATGCTTTTTCTAGAAACAAATAACTGCACTTAATTTTAACACTTGGTATTGTTCGACGTGTAGCAGACAAAAGTTAACATTATTATAAAGGTAAAATGGTCTTTTTTCGAAAGATCTTCTAGTCTGCTGTTCAATAGCCATTTTCTGCTCCTAAAACTAAACATTAATCATCAATATAGAATAATGCAGAAGACATAGAAAATTACCGGCCCATTTCCCTGCTGTCAGCATTCTCAAAAATAATAGAAGCAGCTATGAAAGACAGATTAATGAATTACCTGTATAAACACAATCATTTAAGCGAATCACAGTTTGGTTTCTGAAGTCAGCCATAGTAGAATTCACAAAAGTTCTACTTGATGCTCTTGATAAAGATGAGTGTGTCACAAGCACACTTTTGGATCTTTCTAAGGCGTTTGATACAGGCGACCACAAGATTCTAGTAAATAAATTAGAAGCATTAGGAGTAAGAGGGGTAGCTAAGGACTGGTTTCGATCATACCCAACAGATAGGGTACAAAGAGATAACACATACTTCAAATAGATCTAAACATTTAGTAAAACACTTATCAGAACAAAAATACATTAATATAGGGGTTACGCAAGGTAGCATATTAGGGCCAATACTGTTCCTGATGTACATCAATGACTTTCCCAGTAGTGTTACTCATGGTGAAAAAATCCTCTTCGCTGATGACAGCAATGTTAAAGTCACTGAGAAAACAAGAAAACTTGCCGAGAATGCAAATCAAACTCGCAAGGAAGTTTATGATTGGTTAATAAGTAATAAAGTGACATTGAACATAAAGAAAACTAATGCCATGAATTTCAGTTTGAAGAGGAAAAATGACGATGTTAAATGTAGATGGCACCTCTATAGACTGTGTAACAAATGCAAAATTTCTAGGAATGAATATTGATCCTCAGTTGAAGTGGTGTGAAGACACAAAGGTAGTTGCTAACAGAATGTCATCAGCATGTTATGCCCTTAGAATCCTATCATCAGTGTGTAACATGCAGTGTCTTTAGTTACATATTATTCATATGTACATTTAATTATTATGGAATTCTTTTTTGGGGAACAAATGAACAAAATATGAACACAATTTTCAAACTCCAGAAAACAGCCGTAAGAATAATAACCAAAAATACTAGTCGAGCTCATTGTAAAGATCTGTTCAGAACACTGGGGATTTTAACTGCTCCATGTGAATACATTTACTCGCAGTTGTACACATCAAAAACAACATTGGTAATTATTGCACAAACAGCTCTGTCCATGGCCATGCAACAAGAGATAGACTCAACTTACATTTACCAAGAAAAAATAAACATAAAACTTAAAACAGCATTTTCTACCAAGGAATACAACTGTACAATAAATTACCAAAAGAGATTAAAGAAATTGCAAAAATACACTTATTTAAAAAGGCAGTACCTATTATGCAATATATTTTATACATTGAAGGATTACTTAGCTAAAACAGAGTAGGTGTTTGATAAAAATATTATAGAAATAAATAATAATAATAATAATAATGATTATAAAACTTCCTACATTCCACCTTCACTTTAGGTTTCTTTTCCTTCTTTTTTTCCTTTCTAGAAATATTTACCCCCAAGCTATGCATAGGACAATTCTAACAAATCTTCCTCTTTCTGAGCTCAACATCTCACTCGTTATGGAGGGATGTTGACTCAATTTTCCAGGATAGCAAATGGAAAGTTGCAGTACAGAAAATAGCCCAGAGATCACCAGTGTGTGTGTGTGTGTGTGTGTAATGAGTGAGGTGATATGAGTGTATAGTGTGTGCAGTGTCTGATAGTGAGGTATGAGTGAACAATGTGGCATTACATTATTTAATAAGTCATTTGTAAAAAAGTATTGTGTGCCAGGAGTAAATCTAATCATTGTCTCTAATTAGAAGTCTGTAAATATATGTGTATACGAATTAGCTCATTTTAAATTGATCTAAATTTGTAAATACTTTGACGTGTCCTATATCCTTGTAAAAAGAGATCTACTGATGAATAAAGCTACTACTATTACTACTACATGTAGTTTGCAAGCGAACGCTAACGATACAGTTTAGTAAGATTATTGTATGTACCTCACAGGTTTCTTAGGAAACCTAAAAAAAGACAGATGATGTATCTTCTTCTTGTTGTTGCTGCAATCTATCGCCATATGCTACGCTCCCATTTGTAAAAGCCATTGTACAAACCAAAATAAACAACTACTATTCTCTTTCGCTTTCACGATCGCGTCGATCTCAACAGTTTAACGTACTGGTCGCTTGGCGCGCCGCTGGCGCAGTAGGCAACAAGATCGAGGCCAAGTGTCGCGTCTGATGTGGTATATTGTGGTGATACTTTGACTAGTACAATAACATCTTTGAGAAGTACATTTTTAGCGGGAGTGGATTACTTGTTTACTTCTGAATTTGAATACATGGGATAGTGAATTTGTGATCACGGAAATCCCAGAGGTGTCTGCGTAATGGGAGAAAGTGGTACAAAGTAAGCATAGAAAAGTTCTAATAGTTTGACTTCATTAAACTATTTTGTTGCTGTTAACAGCGGCACATTTATGGCTGATCCAAATCAGAAGCAGAAAGCTTTATGGTTGTAGACAGTAACACAGAGATTAGTATTATTTGTATGGACATGTGTAACGCATAGAATTCATTACGTAGGGTATACATGGTAGCTATTAAAGTGAGTTCGCTGTTTTGTTAGCCATCCCTTTATTTATATTGATTGTTTTTGATGTGCCAAGTGATTTCATTGGAGCTAAAGTGTGGAGTGTGTGGTTTGAACCATGAGGATTTTTTTTTTTTTTTGTGAATCACAAATCACGTGTTGATATATACTGCCGTAAAGGATGTTAAGATTGTAACCTGATTGCATGTTAGTCGCACCTAGCTGACGCTGTCAAGTTTTTCTGTTTTGTATCGTCTATTTTAATTGTTCATACAGAATAAACCCGTAGGAATTCAGATTTGGGGGGACTGATAGACCTACGTCTGTCAGTCCTGCTACTAGAGAAGCGCTCTTTCGGCTGATATCAGGCCCATAACAGCCCAGCTTCTCCATCACATTCTTTATTCATTCCGTAATGGAGCCTGTGCTATTCTTAATTTTCGTTAATGACACAGGCCCTTTAGATTCCCGGCGGGGTCAGGGATTTTCTCTGCCTCGTGATGGCTGGGTGTTGTGTGCTGTCCTTAGGTTAGTTAGGTTTAAGTAGTTCTAAGTTCTAGGGGACTTATGACCACAGCAGTTGAGTCCCATAGTGCTCAGAGCCAACCAACCAACACAGGCCCCATTGGTCTTACCTTGAAGTTTACAGATGATACAACTTTGTCAAAAGTGGAGAATGTAGTTCAGGCTGTTCAACAGGCTGAAGTCCTATTCAGTGAGGCGAAGACATAGTTTATCAAGAAGAAGATGAAAATTGGTGAGGTTCGAGGCCTCGTGTGTGTGTGTGTGTGTGTGTGTGTGTGTGTGTGTGTGTGTGTGTGTGTGTGTGTGCACCCTAGAACTGCAGAAACGCCTTAACAAATCTGTATTTGCAATTCGAATGTTAGCAAACATAGGTGACATAAAAATGAAAAAGCTTGCATACTTTGACTACTTTCATTCCATAATGTCATATGGTATAATATTTTGGGGTAACTCTTAAAGTCAAACAAAAGTTTTCAGAGTCCAAAAGCGTGTAATACGTATTATTTGTGGAGTAAACTCATGGACATCCTGTATAAACCTCTTCAAAGAACTGGGTATACTAACTACTGCCTGTCAGTATATTTACTCCTTAATGAAATTTGTCCTAAATAATATATCTTTTTTTCCAACAAACAGCTCAGTTCATACACACAATACCAGGAACAAAAATGATCTGCACAAGGACTTAAAAGCACTTACTTTAGTTCAAAAAGGGGTCCTCTACTCAGAAACACTCCATCTTCAATAATTTGCCAGCAAACATAAAAAATTTAGTTACAAATAAAGATCAGTTTAAAAGGAGTCTGAAAGACTTACTAGTGGCCAACTCCTACTCCATTGACGAATTTTTTAATAGAAACAAATGATGTATTTTATATATTCATACTATTAGTAGGCCCTATTGTTATTTCAGTTAAAAAAAAAAAAAGACATGTTCCACATCCATGAGGATCTCCTCAGCACGGATCTATGGAATGAAAAACTAATCTAATCTTATTTTTGAATTTGGTTGAGTTATTAATAACAAATTTCATAAGTGATTATATATATTCTGGAGGTACTTGGAATATCCCTAGTTCCTTAAATGAATGTCTACAAGGTGATTTTCGGTAGGCTCAAGGTGTTATGGTTACATGCTTTTGTGCAATGAATACGTTCACTTAATGATGGATTACCATAAAATATGAGACCATATGAATGCACTGAATTAAAATATAATAGGATAATTTACTGATAAGTTTATCACCAAAATTTGCAATAAACCTAATAGCATAAGTAGCTGGAACCAGACGTTTCAGCAAATCATCAGTGTGCTCTTCCAACTCAATTTCTCATCAATGCACACATGTGTAAATTCTGAATACTTTACCTTAGCAACAGATTTCTGTTCAAAGTCTATATCAGTTGTAATGCCATTTAGTGTACAGAACTTTAGATCTTGTGTTTTCTCAAAACTTTGTGCAAGATTCCATTTGCAGAGAACCACTCAATAGTTTTCTGAAAGACATTTACAGTTTGTGAGCTAATTCTTCTTTGTTGTGTGTGATTACTGTACTTGGATCATCAGCAAGAAGAAGTAGCGTTGCATCTACTTATCACAGAAATTTGTAATAAACCTAATAGCATAAGTAGCTGGAACCAGACGTTTCAGCAAATTATCAGTGTGTTTCTTCCAGCTCAATTCATGACTCAAGTCATTAAGAACAAGGGAGGGTCAATCCATACCAAGTGGTCCAGCACTGGTTGCTTGACCATCTCAGAAAAAAATTATATTTGCTTGCTGAATTTCCGGGTCGACAGAAGCGTCCGATCCCATGCGTCGGCTTTGACCTGTGACGTAAGGGTGTTGTCGTGTGTGACGTCATGACGGCGCGGAGTTTGGTTTGAGTGTGGCTGTCTCCAGTTCTGTTTCATCTTATTTTATTTACTTTTCTGATCTGTTCGTTCTGTCTCGTGAGATTTTTTTAAAATTTATAAACACTTATTACTTATTTTAATTATGTTTCCTCCAATTTCTGTTTTAGTTTATTATATTTATCTTTCTGATCTGTTCGTTCTATCACGTGAGATTTTTTTTTTAAAAAGACAAAAAACACTAATCAGCTACTGAAGCATCTTTATCTTCTATGGGTTGCAGGGGTTACGACCCCTGGGGAGGTGGGTGGGTATTCATGCATGGCTGTCTTCACTTACACGTTGTAACTATGCAAGGCGTCTAAATTTGTTTATATTTAGTTTGTCCCCCACCCAAAACACCCCATTTCCCGCGCGTGTCCCGTTAGTGTCATTAGGCTCCTTGTGGAAAGAGAGTGTGTGTGTGTGTGTGTGTGTGTGTGTTTTTTTTGTTTCCGCCATATTTGTGACGTCATGGGTCAAAGCAGACGGGCGGGATCGGACGCTTCCGTATTTCCGAATTCCCCAATGTTTAGTAGTCACAAAAATATTTTTTAAAAAATTTATTGTTTATTATTTTGAAATGGTGGCCATATTTGTTCCAGGCCGCATGAGTTTTTTCGTATTTGCAAGTATCTACATTTTTTACAATTATTCAGTAGTGGATTGCCCTAAGCCTTTCAGATAAAATGCATTTAGTTCAACACACTCTGAGCTACAAATTAACATCATTATCATTTAGCTGAATGTATTTTTAATAGTTCAAATCTATCAACCACAAATAAAAAAATCATAATTTTTGAACAGTAGTTTTCCAAAGAAAGATTAATGTCTCAAATTTAATAATTTTTCTGCTATTACGCTGTATAGTATAGTTACTTTTTATAGAGTATCAATGATGAGCAGCTGACACTTAAAAAAAATACACTATTTTAAAAATTGATTTTTTAATTTTTCCATTTTGTGGCCTGCAATATCTTTGGTGGAGGACCAGACAAAAATCTGAAAATTTCGCTGTTAATAGACGTTTATGATATCAAATTTCAATATAAATTTCAACTTTGAAATTCAATTTTAACTTATGAAAAAAAGATTACAAACACGAGTCAAAAATACGTTTTTTAACATCTGCGACATCTGGTAGGCTAATCAAATAAAGTATACCAATTGCATAATGTAACACACCACATTACACTACCTAATGATTATTTGTCAAAACAGTGCTGTGGTAATTGTTTCAGCAGGCTAACAATTGCTTCTGCATGCCTATACAAGTCTGATTGTCGTCTTCCCCCATACACCAATAGTTGTCTACTCACACTTATTTAGCTAGAAGTTCTTGAAGTGTGCAGTTGAAAAATGGTGTCTTAGTGTTTTGTTGGTGTTATTATTTATTAAGCATGTCATAAGTGTGTCTGGAGTGTATCCTAAAGACATTACTTTAATCGAAGATTACAGTGAAGAAGAAAGTGTTGTTTTACTTAAGAATCGGCCCAGAGGTCAAATCAACATTCAAGTACCATGAAATACTTTAAAAAATTTCATCACCTTTTTGGTCAGTCTTGCATGGTCCCTTTTGAGAAACATAAGAAACCCATAACAAAAGGTCTGCGAGAAATAACATTTGATCATTATTGTAAAAATAAAAGCCCTCTTGTCAATCGCATACCAGGAAAACCAGTGTGTCCACCATGTTATTCTAAAGTATTTGTAATTAACAAGAGAAAGGATACTGAAACCTCAGATACAGAATTTTGTGACTTATCAGCAA
Source organism: Schistocerca nitens (assembly GCF_023898315.1). Taxonomy (NCBI): domain Eukaryota; kingdom Metazoa; phylum Arthropoda; class Insecta; order Orthoptera; family Acrididae; genus Schistocerca; species Schistocerca nitens. The sequence goes on along the minus strand of NC_064616.1, from coordinate 620,525,760 downwards.
CCATTAAAAAAGTAGATACAGCTTGTGAATTCCTGGGTATATTGCCTGCTAGTAAAATTAGAAAACTAAGTCTAGTTAAAAGACCAAGTGCCTTGAATACAAAAATTGAGAAGGTGGCAGCGACAGTCAAAAAGATTTGGAAATTTCATTTCAAAATACAATTTGTGCTCAAGCAGGTGGAAGTTCTAAAACTTCACCAACCGAATATGGTGATTTGATAGAAAAAATAAAAACTAAGTGCAGTACTTCAAACAAAGAGGATAAAATTAAGATAATCAGCTTACTGCCGAATTCTTGGAGTTGAGCAAAAGTTAGTGATTAATTTAATGAGTCAGAACGTCTTGTTAAGTTAACAAGGCAATTAGGCATAGTAAAAGAACAGGGAATTTTACCAGCATAACAAAAGAAAAGTGCATCTAATTTGGTAGATGAAAACACAATTAATAAAGTTATTAAGTATTATGACGATGACAGCCATTTGATGTCTGGCAAAAAAGACTGTGTTTCTGTGGAAGAAAATGGTTCTAAGATACAAAGACGAAAAATGTTATAATTTAAATGAACTCTTCACTGAACTTAAAAAAGAAAATCCTGACTTTAAAATTGGAAGGTCGAAGTTTTGCGAGTTGAGACGAAGATGGTGTATTGTTGTAGAGGCATCTGACACCCATAATGTATGTTTGTATCATCAGAACATAAAGTTGATGATAGAGGGGGCCCAATCTTGGAGTTGACTATAAAGACCTTTTTTGCATTATGGTATGCAATATTGACAGTTAAAATTGTATGATCAAGGGAAAATGTGAAGATTGTCCAGGAAAAACAAGCCTTACTTGACGTGTTTGAAGATTCTGAAGAAGACGATTTGATGCCTGACAATATAAAATACAAACAGTGGGTGACACAAGACAGAACTGAAATGGAGATGGTCATAAAGTCATGAGAAAAGTTTTTTGAAGTGTTGGTGGCTAACCTTGAAAATCTGAAAATGCATCATTTTATTGCAATAGCTCAAAGTAAGTTTTTGAAAGACAAAAAGCAAACCTTGGCAGCTGATGAATGCTTAGTTCTTTCTGACTTTTCGGAAAATTATTCCATTGTTGTTAAAGATGAAGTACAAGGGCACCACTGGCTAAGGCTAAACAAACAGGCCACAGTTCACCCATTTGTATTCTATAATAAAGATGAAGATAAACTAATGAGCCACAGCGTTTGTATCATAAGTGACTACCTTGAACACAACACTACAGCAGTGCACATTTTTCAATTAAAATTGACAAACTACATTAAACAGCAGCACCCTTCCATAAAAAAAACTGATTTACTTTTCGGACAGGACAGCAAGTCAATATAACAACAACAAAAATTTTATTAACATCTCCTTTCATAAAGAAAAACAAAATGGAAAAATTAAAAAAATCCATTTTTTAAAATAGAGTATTTTTTAAGTGTAAGCTGCTCACTCTATAAAAAGTAATTATACTATACAGTGTAATAGGAGAAATATTACTAAAGCTGAAAAATTAATCTTTCTCTGGTAAACTACTGTTCAAAACTGGTGTTTTTTTTATTTGTGGCTGATAACTTTGAACTATTAAAAATATATTGAACAATACATTCAGCTAAGTGATAATGATGATAATTTGTAGCTCAGAGTGTGTTGAACTAAATGCATTTTGAAACTTCCTGGCAGATTAAAACTGTGTGCCAGGCCGAGACTCGAACTTGGGACCTTGCCTTTCGTGGGCAAGTGCTCTACCAGCTGAGCTACCCAAGCACGACTCACGCCCCGTCCTCACAGCTTTACATCTGCCAATACCTCGCCTCCTACCTTCCAAACTTTACAGAAGCTCTCCTGCGAACCTTGCAGAACTAGCACTCCTTCATATCGGCGCTCACTCTGCTGCAGAGTGAAAATCTCATCTGGAAACATCCCCCAGGCTGTGGCTAAGCCATGTCTCCACAGTATCCTTTCTTTCAGGAGTGCTAGTTCTGCAAGGTTCGCAGGAGAGCTTCTGTAAAGTTTGGAAGGTAGGATGTGAGGTACTGGCAGATGTAAAGCTGTGAGGACGGGGTGAGAGTCTTGCTTGGGTAGCTCAGTTGGTAGAGCACTTCCCCGCGAAAGGCAATGGTCCCGAGTTCGAGTCTCGGCCTGGCACACAGTTTTAATCTGCCAGGAAGTTTCATATCAGCGCACACTCCGCTGCAGAAGGAAAATCTCATTATGTAAATGCATTTTATCTGAAAGGCTTAGGACAGTCCACTACTGAATAATTGTAAAAAATGTAGATGCTTGCAAATACGAAAAAACGCATGCAGCCTGGAACAAATATGGCCGCCATTTCAAAATAATAAACAATAAATTTTTTAAAAAAATATTTTTGTTACTACTAAACATTGGGGAAATCAGCCAGAATTTATAAAATTTTTCTGAGATGGTCAAGCAACCAATTACTTTTTTCTTGTACCACTTGGTATGGATTGACCCGGGACTCAAGACTGAACCCAGTTGGACACTGTTCTTGATACCTCCCCAATTAGGGGGCTCTGCTGATTTTTGCAGACTATCTGTACTTTTAATTTCAGCCTTCTGCTTTCTTCCAGTTAAATATGAATTAAACCTTTTGTGCACTATCCCACTCATATGGCAATACTTAACTATATATATGATGGCAGTATCTGTTCCTGAAAGAACAGTTACCGTGGATGACCATGCAGCTTTGCTAGAAATGAAATGATAATGAAATGGACACCCTAGCTGCAAACAGGCGTTGATGTACTTCATTGGGGACATATTGAAAATGTGTGCCCCGACCGGGACTCGAACCCGGGATCTGCTTACATGGCAGACGCTCTATCCATCTGAGCCACCGCGGGCACAGAGGATAGCGCGTCTACAGGGACTTATCCCTTGCACGCTCCCCGCGAGATCCACATTCCCAACATGTTCACAACACTACATTCGTAGTGCGCCTAATAGATGTTTGCCCATCATACTCATTACTCGTGGCAGATTAATCTACCAAGTCCCGTATGAGTTAGGGCATAGCGTGTGCGTTCGCACAAGGAGGTCAATGGCCGGGAAGCCATATTTTAACTATATATATGATGGTAGTATCTGTTCCCGAAAGAACAGTTACCGTGGATGACCATGCAGCTTTGCTAGAAATGAAATGATAATGAAATGGACACCCTGCAGGGACTTATCCCTTGCCACGAGTAATGAGTATGATGGGCAAACATCTATTAGGCGCACTACGAATGTAGTGTTGTGAACATGTTGGGAATGTGGATCTCGCGGGGAGCGTGCCCTGCAGATGCACTATCCTCTGTGCCCGCGGTGGCTCAGATGGATAGAGCGTCTGCCATGTAAGCAGGAGATCCCGGGTTCGAGTCCCGGTCGGGGCACACATTTTCAACATGTCCCCAATGAAGTACATCAACGCCTGTTTGCAGCTAGGGTGTCCATTTCATTATCATTGCAATACTTAACCTTATCTAGAAGAATTTCATGACCCACGTAGTCAAAAGCTTTTGAGAGACCACAAAATATCCCAATGGGTGATGTTTGATTATTCAAAGCATTTAATATTTGATCACTGTAAGCATTTTCTGGTGAAAAGGCTGTATGAGAATCAAATTGATATTTTGTAAGTACTTCGTTCTCACGAATATTGCCATTGCAGGTCAGGCATGCACATGTTCGTAGTTCCCTGCTCATCAGAATTACCGTCTCCTTTTCTCACCCACAGTGTTTCATCTCCCGCATCGGCTGCTCAGGTGAGGGCCTACAATTGCAGTTCCTGTCCGATCCCGTCTTCTTGGCATGTACCGAGGCCATTAAGTGGTTTACACCGATGGCTGATGGTCACGTCGGCTTTGCGTATGTCCGTGGAGGACGTATTGAACGGCATTGCTTGCCTGATGGCTGCAGTGTTTTCACTGTAGAGGTGATGGCTATATCTTGTGCTCTTGAGCACATCCGTTCATGCCCTGGGTAGTAGTTTTTTCTGTGTACTGACTCCTTGAGCAGCCTACAAGCTATTGACCAGTACAACCCTCGTCATCCTTTGGTAGCGACTATCCAGGAGTCCATCTGTGCCCTGGAATGGTCTGGTCATGCAGTGGTGTATGTGTGGACCCCAGGACACGTGGGAATCCCAGGCACTGAACTTGCTGACAGGCTGGCCAAACAGGCTATGCGGAAACCGCTTACGGAGATCGGCCTCTCTGCAACTGACCTGCGTTCAGTATGATGCCGCAAGGTTTTGTGGCTTTGTTAGACGGAATGGCATAACCTCAGTACGCACAACAAACTGCGTTAAATTAAGGAGACTAAGATTGTGTGGAGGACCTCCATGCGGACCTCTTTCAGGGACTCAGTGGTTCTCTGTTGGCTGTGCATTGGCCATGCTTGGGTGACACATGGCTACCTCCTGCCCCATGAAGACCCACCTCAGTGTCGGTGCGGCGCCCAGCTGACAGTGGTCTATATCTTGGTGAGCTGTCCTTTGGCTGCCCTGTGATGGACCCTTCAGTTTCCAGGCTTGTTGCCATTAATGTTAGCTGACAGTGCCTTATTGGCTAATTTAGTTTTATATGTGACGGTGGATTTCATCACTCTATACAAGTTTTTGCGCATGTCATTTGTTCCTTTGTGTTCTCCACTCTAATGCTTTTAGGCTGGATGTTTTAATGTGTCACAGAGTGGCTGGCTTTTCCTTTTTATTCTCGTGGTCAGCCAGCCCCGGTCATCTGCTCTCTTTTTATTTTTCCTTTTACCTGTTTCTTGCTTCTCTGTGTGGTTTTCTTTTCCTGTTTTGTCCATAGTAGTGTTGGTTGTCCTCCTGCCATTCTGGTTCTTCCATTCTCCTGTTATTGTGCTGTACGTCTCCTTTCTTTTCTTGTATCCCTTGTGTAATTATTTTACTGGGAACAAGGGACTGATGACCTTACAGTTTGTCCCCCCCCCCAATCCAACCAAGATATTTTTATCCCTTTAGTAAGTCATGGCTTTTCAGATACTTTCTTACAATTATGTTCATTGTTTTCTTAGGAAGACTGTTGTCAGATATATTCACAAAGATATCATGAAATAGATTAACTTTTATATTAGCACCAGGTTACCCTGTACATCCCATCCCCTTTTAACTGTTGCATGCTTTCTCACGAATTTGCTATTTTTACACCATTAATTGAATGCACTATTTTGGTGGACAGTTTTGCATTACTATGTGAAGATTCGTCATATTCTGCAACTAGCTGTGCATCATGATTAGACAGACCATTCTTAACAGGAATAGTTTTTGTTCGATTAAATTTATCATGGTCTCTAAAAACATTATCTATCAGTGTGCTGTTTTCCTTACTATCTGAGTAGGAAAATCAATAACTGACATTAAATTGAAAGAACCAAGTAATACTTCAAGGTCAAGCTCTCTAACAGACACTTTCAGAAACTCTGCACCAAAATCCTCGCAAACAATAATTTGCTTTCCTCTGTCTGACAGATAGTATAACAAAGAATCCAAGTTTTTCAAAAATAGCTGAAAATTTCCCAATGGGGCCCTGTACACAGCTACCATTATTTAGTTTATGCTGACACGCACACGCTTGTGTAAGTTGCTCTACTCCAAAATTTTTAGTGTCTAAATTTTTCATGCTCTAATAAATTTTAACATATATTGCAACTTCTCTCTCCATGTAGTGTGTTTGCTTGCTTGTGCTGAAGGCTTTTGTCCTTTTCCTTATCTGTGACTATATGATGTTCAGACAGGCTTAGTGCCATCTATTCCACCCTCAGTTACTAAATCTTCTAAACAAACAAGAAGCTTGTCTACTTTACTTTTTAATCCCCTGATTTTCTGATAAAATATACTAACATTATTTTTCACTGTGTTTTTATGGGAATCTTATGACGTACTAACATTATTTTCACTTTTATGAGAATGTTGCAATATTTTAATTACTGTAGTACCTGCCTGTCTGTAAGTATAGCAAAAGAGCACCCATTGTGCAATATAGAGGAATACTTTTCTGGTGATGTAACAGTGTCTCTTGCCGAGTTGCAACTCGGTGCCAATGAAAACAGGAGCAACTCTGCTGTTTTACTACACTGTTCTCTCATGTTGATTGTCTTATTACTGTTGAGTATATTTTAATGTAGTTCTTAACTTTGTTTTATAGTATCCACTATGGTATAATTTAAACTGCAATGTTGGTTGGTGAAATGATGTAGGATTGGTAATAACTTGATAATAATGGTAATAAGGTAACAGTATGTACGTATGAAAAAACTGAGTCTGCATCTCTCAGTAATGAGGGAGGTTTATTAGAGGTTCCGATGACATTTTAAGAGCAGATTTGCCTGTAACAAGCATTGTATTTGCAAAGTACATTGTTCAGTGACGTGTGTTGAAATAATTACCAACACCTGGTATTTATCTCTTCATCTTCCTGTAAAATTTTGACCCTGCACACTTCCCTCTAGCACAAAATTGGTGACCCCTTGATGTCTCAGAATGTGTCCTATCAACTGATCCCTTCCTTTAGTCAGGTTGTGCCACAGATTTCGTTTCTCCCCAGTTCTATTCAGCACCTTCTCACCGATTTCATGATCTACCCACTAATTCCGAGAATTCTTCCATAGCACCACATTTCAAAAGTTTCTATTGTACTCTTGTCTGAACTGTTTATCACATGCATTTTGTGTCCATACATGTCTACACTCCAGACACACACCTTCAGAAAAGACTTCTTAACACTGAAATCTATATTTGATTTCAACAAATATCTGTTCTTCATAAATGCTATCCTTGCCATGGCCAGTCTAGATTTTATATCCTCTCTACCTCGGCCATCATAAGTTATTTTACTGCCAAATTAGCAAAACTCATCTACTTTTATTAGTGTATAGTTTCCTAATTTAATTTCCTCACCATCACCTGAATTTATTCAACTACATTCCATAGACCTATCTTTGATTTGCTTCTGTTGACATTCATCATATATTCTCATTTCGCCGGCCGCGGTGGTCTCGCGGTTCTAGGCGCGCTGTCCGGAACCGTGCGACTGCTATGGTCGCAGGTTCGAATCCTGCCTCGGGCATGGATGTTTGTGATGTCCTTAGGTTAGTTAGGTTTAAGTAGTTCTAAGTTCTAGGGGACTAATGACCACAGCAGTTGAGTCCCATAGTGCTCAGAGCCATTTGAACCATTTTTATTCTCATTTCAAGACACATTCCATGCAGTTGCTCTTTCAAGCCCATTGCTGCTGTCTCCTGAGAGTTTTAAAATTTCATTGACAAACCTCAAAGTCTTTATTTCTTCTCTCTAAACTTTAATTCCCTTCTTCTAATTTGTCTTTGGTTTCCATGACTGCCTGCTCAATGAACAGACTAATACTGGGGATACACTGCAACCCTGTCTCACTCCCTTCTCAACCACTGCTTACCTTTAGTGCCCCATGACTCTTATAATTGCCGTCTGGTTTCTGTCAAAGCTGCATATAACCTTCTGCTCCCTTAATTCTATTGCTGCGACCTTCAGAATTTAAAGAGTATATTCCTATTGACATTGTCAAAAGCTATCTTCTATGATAAGTAATGGGGAAATATTGCCTTGTATGTTCCTGCATTTTTTTGGAATCCAAATCGATGTCCCCCAAGATCTGCTTCTACCAGTTTCTACATTCATCTTTAAATAATGTTTGTTAGTGTTGTGCAACAATGGCTTATTAAGCTGATAGTTGGGTAATAGTCACAGCTGTCAGCATGTGCTTCATTGGAATTGGAATTATTACATTCTTCTTGTAGTCTGATGGTATTTCACTGTCTCATATGTCGTGCACAGCAGGTGGAATAGTGTTGTCAGTGCTAGCTCACCCAAGGATACCAGTAATTCTGACTGAATGTTGTCTACTGCAGGGGCTTTCTTTTGACTTCGATTTTTCTGTGCTCTGTCAAATGTTTCTTGCAGTGTCATTTCTCCTATCTGATGTTCATCTAAATTGTCTTCCCTTTCTATAATATTGCCTACAAGTTCGTCTCTCCTGTGTAGACTCCCTGTATACCCTTTCGACCTTTCAGCTTTCTATTCCTTGCTTAGTACTGGTTTTCTGTCTGAGCTATAGAGATTTACAGCTGCATCTCTTTCCTCTAATGGACCCTTTAATTTTCTTATAGGTAATATGTCATTCCAGTAGTTACATATGTTTCTATATTCTTTCAGTTGCTCATTTTGTGGACATTTGTTTCTTTTTTGCCTGCTTCAGTTGCCACATTTTTGTATTTTCTCCTTCCATCAATGAAATTCAGTATCTCCTAGGCCTTGTCTTTTTACCTATTTGATCCTCTGCTGCCTAAATTACTTCATCTCTCAAAGGAACCCATTCGTCTTGTACTTATTCCTTTCCTGTGTTTGTCAGTTGTTACCTAAGGCTCCCTCTGAAACTCTGAACCACCTCTTGTTCCTTCAATTTATCCAGGACCCAGCTCTTTAATTTCCTACCTTTTTTGCAATTTATTCGGTTTTAATGCACAATTCATAACCAATAAATTGTGGTCAGAGACCATGTGTGCCCCTCGACTTGTCTTACAGTTTAAAATCTCATGTTGAAATGTCTTACCATTATTTATTCAGTCTGGAACCTTTGTGTGTTTCCAGGTCTGTTCCACATATAAAACGTTTTTTCATGATTCTTTAAGTGTTACCAATTATCCACTGTGCAGAACTCTACTGATCTTCGGCCTGACATGGCTGCTTGTCCTGTTCCAGAGGTTGCCCCTCAGTCTGCAAGATCCGGGTGGTCGCAGAGGGTGGGCTTACTGGTAGTTGGGAGCTTCAACGTCAGGCGCGTAATGGGGCCCCTTAGGGAAATGGCAGCAAGAGAGAGGAAGAAAACCAATGTGCACTCCGTGTGCATACCGGGGGGAGTCATTCCAGATGTGGAAAGGGTCCTTCCGGATGCCATGAAGGGTACAGGGTGCACCCATCTACAGGTGGTCGCTCATGTCGGCACCAATGATGTGTGTCGCTATGGATCGGAGGAAATCCTCTCTGGCTTCCGGCGGCTATCTGATTTGGTGAAGACTGCCAGTCTCGCTAGCGGGATGAAAGCAGAGCTCACCATCTGCAGCATTGTCGACAGGACTGACTGCGGACCTTTGGTACAGAGCCGAGTGGAGGGTCTGAATCAGAGGCTGAGATGGTTCTGCGACCGTGTGGGCTGCAGATTCCTCGACTTGCGCCATAGGGTGGTGGGGTTTCGGGTTCCGCTGGATAGGTCAGGAGTCAACTACACGCAACAAGCGGCTACACGGGTAGCAGGGGTTGTGTGGCGTGGGCTGGGCGGTTTTTTAGGTTAGATGGCCTTGGGCAAGTACAGAAAGGGCAACAGCCTCAACGGGTGCGGGGCAAAGTCAGGACATGCGGGGACCAAGCAGCAATCGGTATTGTAATTGTCAACTGTCGAAGCTGCGTTGGTAAAGTACCAGAACTTCAAGCGCTGATAGAAAGCACCGAAGCTGAAATCGTTATAGGTACAGAAAGCTGGCTTAAGCCAGAGATAAATTCTGCCGAAATTTTTACAAAGGTACAGACGGTGTTTAGGAAGGATAGATTGCATGCAACCGGTGGTGGAGTGTTCGTCGCTGTTAGTAGTAGTTTATCCTGTAGTGAAGTAGAAGTGGATAGTTCCTGTGAATTATTATGGGTGGAGGTTACACTCAACAACCGAGCTAGGTTAATAATTGGCTCATTTTACCGACCTCCCGACTCAGCAGCATTAGTGGCAGAACTAAAATTTGGAATACATTTCACATAAATTTTCTCAGCATTTTATTGCTTTAGGTGGAGATTTCAATTTACCAGATATAGACTGGGACACTCAGATGTTTAGGACGGGTGGTAGGGACAGAGCATCGAGTGACATTATAGTGAGTGCACTATCCGAAAGTTACCTCGAGCAATTAAACAGAGAACCGACTCGTGGAGATAACATCTTGGACCTACTGATAATAAACAGACCCGAACTTTTCGACTCTGTATGTGCAGAACAGGGAATCAGTGATCATAAGGCCATTGCAGCATCCCTGAATATGGAAGTTAATAGGAATATAAAAAAAGGGAGGAAGGTTTATCTGTTTAGCAAGAGTAATAGAAGGCAGATTTCAGACTACCTAACAGATCAAAACAGAAAATTTCTGTTCCGACACTGTCAATGTTGAGTGTTTATGGAAAAAGTTCAAGGCAATCGTAAAATGCATTTTAGACAGGTACGTGCCGAGGAAAACTGTGAGGGACGGGAAAAACCCACCGTGGTACAACAACAAAGTTGGGAAACTACTGCGAAAGCAGAGAGAGCTTCACTCCAAGTTTAAACACAGCCAAAACCTCTCAGACAAACAGAAGCTAAATGATGTGAAAGTTAGTGTAAGGAGGGCTATGCGTGAAGCGTTCAGTGAATTCGAAAGTAAAATTCTATGTACCGACTTGACAGAAAATCCTAGTAAGTTCTGGTCTTACCTTAAATCAGTAAGTGGATCGAAACAGCATATCCAGACACTCAGGGATGATGATGGCATTGAAACAGAGGATGACACGCGTAAAGCTGAAATACTAAACACCTTTTTCCAAAGCTGTTTCACAGAGGAAGACTGCACTGCAGTTCCTTCTCTAAATCCTCACACAAACGAAAATATGGCTGACATCGAAATAAGTGTCCAAGGAATAGAAAAGCAATTGGAATCACTCAACAGAGGACAGTCCACTGGACCTGACGGGATACCAATTCGACTCTACACAGAGTACGCGAAAGAACTTGCCCCCCTTCTAACAACCGTGTACCGCAAGTCTCTAGAGGAACTGAAGGTTCCAAATGATTGGAAAAGAGCACAGGTAGTCCCAGTCTTCAAGAAGGGTCGTTGAGCAGATGCGCAAAACTATAGACCTATATCTCTGACGTCGATCTGTTGTAGAGTTTTAGAACATGTTTTTTGCTCGAGTATCATGTCGTTTTTGGATTCCGGAAACAGCGATGGTGTGAGACCCAACACGCTTTATTTGTTCATGAGACCCAGAAAATATTAGATACAGGCTCCCAGGTAGATGCTATTTTTCTTGACTTCCGGAAGGCGTTCGATACAGTTCCGCACTGTCGCCTGATAAACAAAGTAAGAGCCTACGGAATATCAGACCAACTGTGTGGCTGGATTGAAGAGTTTTTAGCAAACAGAACACAGCATGTTGTTATCAATGGAGAGACGTCTACAGACGTTAAGGTAACCTCTGGCGTGCCACAGGGGAGTGTTATGGGACCATTGCTTTTCACAATATATATAAATGACCCAGTAGATAGTGTCGGAAGTTGCATGCGGCTTTTCACGGATGATGCTGTAGTATACAGAGAAGTTGCAGCATTAGAAAATTGTAGCGAAATGCAGGAAGATCTGCAGCGAATAGGCACTTGGTGCAGGGAGTGGCAACTGTCCCTTAACATAGACAAATGTAATGTATTGCGAATACATAGAAAGAAGGAACCTTTATTGTATGATTATATGATAGTGGAGCAAACACTGGTAGCAGTTACTTCTGTAAAATATCTGGGAGTATGCGTGCGGAACGATTTGAAGTGGAATGATCATATAAAATTAATTGTTGGTAAGGCGGGTACCAGGTTGAGATTCATTGAGAGAGTGCTTAAAAAATGTAGTCCATCAACAAAGGAGGTGGCTTACAAAACACTTGTTCGACCTATACTTGAGTATTGCTCATCAGTGTGGGATCCATACCAGATCGGGTTGACGGAGGAGATAGAGTAGATCCAAAGAAGAGCGGCGCGTTTCGTCACAGGGTTATTTGGTAACCGTGATAGCATTACGGAGATGTTTAATAAACTCAAGTGGCAGACTCTGCAAGAGAGGTGCTCTGCATCGCGGTGTAGCTTGCTCGCCAGGTTTTCGAGAGGGTGCGTTTCTGTATGAGGTATCGAATATATTGCTTCCCCCTACTTATACCTCCCGAGGAGATCACGAATGTAAAATTAGAGAGATTAGAGCGCACATGGAGGCTTTCAGAGAGTCGTTCTTCCCGCGAACCATACGCGACTGGAACAGGAAAGGGAGGTAATGACAGTGGCACGTAAAGTGCCCTCCGCCAAACACCGTTGGGTGGCTTGCGGAGTATAAATGTAGATGTAGATGTACCAGGGAACTTCATCTTTCGTTCCTTTCCCCCTGTACAAATCCACCTACTGTTTTTCTTTTCTTCGTCTTCCTTCTATCGAATTCCAGTTCCCTAACACAATTAAATTTTCTTCTCCCTTAATTAATACAACAAATTCTTTTATGTCATCATACATTATTTCAATCTCATAATCGTGTGTGCAGCTAGTTGTCATATAAACTTGTACTACTGTGGTGGGTGTTGGCATTATGTCTATCTTGGCTGCAGTAATCCATTTGCTATGCTGTTTGTGGTAGCACCTGCATTCGTATTTATTTACTCATTGTTAGACGAACTCTCGCATTAGCCCTATTCAGATTACAGCTGTCACCTTTTATAATCCAGGGGAGCAGCAATTTATTTATTGATCCTTTTGTATGCTTTGTTCAGAGTTTAATTCCTAAATTCCATTTGTGTTTCTTATATGAGGTTACTGCGAAGTGTAGATTCAGGCAGTCTGTAGCACAGTCATCATTTCTTTTGGACGGCCAGCTGTACAGCTCAGTAAGGTACCAGTTTGCATTGGTTACACTTCCAAAGGGTAGCGGTTTGCATATTTACTTTTCTCTGTGTGGTTTTATGGTTTACTTCTTAAGTTAGTCGTGCTGGGATGGAAAAGATACGTGCATGCTGTAAACGGACACAGGAGCAGCTGGTTGCAGTTCGTGAACAGCTGGGGCACTTCTGGTTGCAGTCAGCCATTTTCAGGCTGCTGCCTCGGTTTGTAATGGTGGCAGAGAATCTGGTTAGCTACATGAGATACCTCAGTTGTCACTTATTTTGCCCAAAGGCTCTGCTGATGAGGTATCTTACGGTGTACCCGAAGCAAGGGACCTGCCCTCATTGCTGGGTGAGTGACAGGTGCTGATGCATTGGCATCGCATGAGGCCGACAGTCAGTGTGCAGGCTGGCCATTAAGCCTTGCCCATTGACCCTGTGAGAGGATGGGTGGGCACTCCTTCAGCAGGGCCCGAGCGAGCACATGGGGTGGAGGGATTTTCTAGTTATTGTGAGCTCCATTGTTAGGCGCATTATGGAGCCCCTTAAGGAAATAGTGTTCAGGACCGGAACAAAAACCAGTGTACACTCAATATGTCTGTGGGGAGGACCATAACTGAGATGTGGAGAAGGTTATGCGTGCGGCTATGAAGTGTGCTGGGTGCAGTCATTTGCAAGTTGTGTGGCTCACATTGGCACCAATGATGCTTATCACTTGATTTCTGAGGCCGTACTGAGTTCATATTGCGGGGAGGGGGGTCAGTGAAAGCAGAGCTCGTAATTCACAGCACTGGAGTTCATCAGCATCCTTTGGTTTGGTGCCAAGTGGAGGGTCTCAATCAAAGACTGTGTAAGAAAATAAAAAGCCTACAGCCATCCTTATGATCTTATTTACTGTGTAGCTACCAGTTTCGGCGCTAAAATGTGCAGTTGTTAGGTCTTAGTTGACGAGTTGGCAGTTGATGGTTGGAGTGCTGACGCGACAGTTATGGATAGTGTGTGTAAACTAGTGAAGTTGGCCACTGATGCAGCGTATATATAGATCGTGACAACACATTCATCAACTAAGTCCTGAAGATGGCACATTGAAGTGCCAAAACCGGTAGCTACACAGTAAATGAGGTCATATGGATGCCCCCCCCCCCCCTCCCCTCAGGCGCCCACAGTCCCTTTTGTGGGTACATGTGTGGCGCACATGTGGCCCCAAGCTATTGCAGTCTCCTTCCTTTTTCCAGACTGCATTAGTGTCCCTGTTCTTCTCCCTCCCTGCCCTTGCTCCTTTCTCCCTGCCCCCTCTTTTCCCTCTTGGTGGACATCTTTATATCAACCTGACTATCCTCCTGGCTTTGTATTGGTATGTGCTGTTGTTTAATTTGCTGTTTCCATCTCCTTTTAGGCATTTTTGGTCCCCTTGGGGTTCGACCTCCATTTCCAACGTTTTCCATTTGGGGATGAACTCCCAACCTAATTTCCATGGTGCAGGCTCCTCTCCCCCCCCCCCCCCCTCCCCCACCTTCATCCTAGGTCACCAGCACAGTAGCCAGTCCATGTGGTGGGTCTGTTAAGTACCCACTTGGCTGAGCCCCCTGACAACACAGGGATCACACTGGTAGTACCTGAGCTGTTATGCCTCATGGATGCCAAGGAGTCAGTGCTCATAACTTTGGGGCATCAGAACTCCCGGCAGTGGCCCTTGCTGTGCCTGGGTGGCACCCACCGGGTGAGCCCCTGGTCAGAGTGGGTGGTACTAGGATGGACATTTTACACATGAAGTGACAAAAGCTTCATCATCCTGGCCATTTTGTGGCCATCTATAAGAGTGATAGAAGACATGACACTCCTTCTAATCCTTCAGCCTTCCCCTACCTGGCCACCCCTGGGAAGAGGGTCGAGCTTGCTGGCTTGCGTTGAAACATTTCACTTGGTACCTGGTTTGTATCAGAACAAATGGTGAAAGTTTTGCCACCACAAAGCCTTTGTTTTTCATGGAGATGATTGAAGATAAGTATGGTGAAGTGGAATACGTGAGTAAAATGTGGTCCAGTTCTTTTCTCATAAAGACCTCTTTTTTGCGAGGCCCTAAAAACAGTTGCACCGATACAGGTGCCTTTATCCTGGTCTTCGAGGGGGGATACCCTCCCAGAGAAGGTGTAGGTGATGGTGTATCGGTGTGATGTGAAACCTTACATTCCACCATCCATGAGATGCTTTAAGTGCTTACTGTTTGGCCACATGTCTTCACGCTGCACCAATGATCCCCTCTGCAGTGACTGTGGGTGCTCCCTCCACGAGGGGAGTGCCTGTGCTCCCCTGCCAGTGTGTGTAAATTGTAATGCGCAACATTCTCCACGCTCGCCAGCATGCCCGGAGTATGTGAAAGAACGATGGAGTCAAGAGTACAAGACCTTAGATCGACTTACCTACACTGAGGCTTGTCGAAAGTATGACTGGCTCCATCCCGTGCCTGTAACTTCTACTTTTGCTTCAGTTACATCTGTTCCCCCTCCTACCCCTTCCTCTTCCCAGCCCCGCCCCATTCGCACCACACCTTCCACCTAACCCTCACTCCCCCACTCCCCCTCCCCCTCCACATCAGTCCTCATACCCACCCCTTTGGGTCCTGCTCCCCCTCCCCCACTGGAGACGCGCTCCCCTTCTTCAGCAGCCGCCGGAACTGGAGCTCCCTCCCAGGACTCCTCTTCCTGGCACCCCCCTGAAAGGTGATACGCAGCTCCACATCGGCTGCGCGATCCACGGCCGGTGGACACCAAGATTTCCAGGTGTAATTATTCATTGCCCGACCTCACTGCAGTCTGCCCTTCTCTTTCTTCACAAGAGAAGAAGCAGAAACACAAGAACAAGGGCAGGGCCCCTCCGGTACCCCTGAGGTACCGCCTTCTCCTCCTCCAGCCAAAGAACCAACCAAGTCTGACCCCACCTATTTGGACATTACCCCATCCTTATCGGTGACAGATGGCGACTTGGCGGCATGACTGGCTCCAGTCCGTTTGCTTCCCATTTGGGCTCCAGCTTGAGAATCCTCCAGTGGAAATGTAATGGCTATTTGTGTCACCTCCCGGAGTTGCAGCCCCTTCTTTCCTCCTACTCTGCTGCTTGCAGTGCTCTCCAGAAGACCCATTTTGTGAATTCGTACTCACCCACCCTTCGTGGGTTCCATGTTTTCTGTTGAAACCAAATTGGCCCTTTGCTGGCTTCTGGTGGTGTTTGCTCCTTGGTCTGCAAGGACATTGTTAGTAAATGGGTTCCCCTCCATACCACTCTGGAAGCAATTGCTGTCAGGACCCATCTGGGTACTCCAATCACAATCTGTAATCTCTACCTCCTGCCTGACAGGCTGCCCACGTCCCTTGCCCTAACCACCCTTCTTCATCAACTCCCTTCTCCTTTCCTGCTTCTAGGGGACTTTAATGCCCACAACCCTCTTTGGGGTAGTCACACGACTACTGCCCAGGGCAGGACTGTTGAAGCTATTCTGGCAGGGCTGTCTCCTAAACACCGGTGCTCCCACACACTTCATTGTGGCACACGGCACTTTCTCTGCCATTGACCTCTCCATCTCCATCCCCAGCCTTCTTCCCTCCATGCAGTGGGGTGTCCACGATGACTTATGTGACAGCGATCATTACCCGATTGTTTTGACCTGCCTTCAGTATATCTCGCTCCGTCACCCTCCCAGGTGGGCCTTCTCCTCTACCACCATCCCCCCCCTGTACTACCACACAGTAGTATTGACGAGTCTACACAGATTTTGACGGCCGCCATTCTTTCCGCATCTGTTTCAGCCATTCCTTCTTCCATGGGTTCACTCCATCAGAAGATGGTCCCTTTGTGGATTCTGGGAATTGCTGTGGCCATAAAAGACTGCCGCCGTGCTCTTCAACACTTCAAGCGGTACCCTTCTACTGCTCTCCTTCTGGTCTTTAAACGATTCCGTGCTCCCGGGCCCGTTACCTAATCATATTTCAGAAACGGATTTGCTGGGAATGATATGTGGCTGCCATAGGACTGCACACCCCGTCTTCCCAAGTCTGGGCGGATCTCAGGCAAATTTCTGTACATGGTGTTGTCCTTACCCATCCGGACTTTGTCGCAGAGCATTTTGCTCAACACTTTGCCCAAGCCTCTGCATCGACTCAGTACCTGCCCACGTTCGTCGCTCAGAGCGACTGCCTTTGTCTTTCATTTCTCGCTGCTTGGAACCTTATAATGCCCCATTTAGCAAGTGGGAATTTGCCAGCGCCCTTGCCCTTTGTCCCGACACGGCTCTGGGACCAGATTGGATACATAACTAAATGCTCCCACACTTATTGGTGGCTGGCCAATGTCGTATACTCACCCTTTTCAACTGTCTGTGGAGTGAGGGGGGTCTTTCCTATCCAGTGGCAGGAAAGCATTGTTATTCCAGTGTTGAAGCTTGGGAAGCCACGTCCTCAGTTGGCTAGCTACCATCCAATTAGCCTTACCAGCACCCTCTGCGAGCTCCTTGAGTCGGCGGCTGTTTCAGATCCTTGAATCCAGCAACCTTTTGTCATCGACTCAAGGTGGTTTTCACTGTGGCCGCCCTACGGCGGATAATGTGGTCCACCTGGAGTCTACTATCTGGTCGGCTTTTTCCCATCGGCAACACCTCATTGCAGTCTTCTTTGACCTGCATAATGCCTGTGACACCACCTGGCACCACCACATCCTCACCACCCTTCATGAATGGGCCTTCGTGATGCTCCGCCAGTTTTTATCCATAAGTTCCTTTATTGTCGCTCTTTCCGGATCCAAGTTGGTTCCTCCTCCAGCACTTCCAATTGGCAAGAAAATGGGGTTCCACAGGGTTCTGTGCTAGGCATCCCTCTCTTTCTCGTTGCCATTAATGGACTGGTGGCGGATGCTGCTCCGACAGTGTCCCTCTCTTTGATTGCTGATGATTTTTGTATCTATATTGCTTCCTCCATCATGGGTGCTGCAGAATGTTATCCATAGGGGTAATCTACTGGGCACAATGTTGGGCTCTCTCCCATGGCTTTCAGTTTTCGGTGGCCAAGTCGTGTGTCATGCATTTCTGCCGTGGCCGTACAGTCCATCCCCATCTGAACCTGTTCCTCAATGGCCATCCCTCGAGGTGGTGGACATCCATTGCTTATTCGGTCTGTTCTTCGATGCCCAGTTGACATGGCTCCCACATCGTAGCCAGCTGAAGAGGACGTGCTGGTCACATATCAATGTTCGTAGATGTCTGTGCAATACCACCTGTGGTGCAGACCATCCTGTTCTCCTGCGATTGCACAAAGCGCTGGCCCAGTCTCGTTTACACTATGGGTGTCCTGTCTATGGTTTTGTGTCACCTTTGACATTGCAGATACTAGACCCCATCCACCATTGTGGGGTACGACTTGTGACTGGTGCCTTCCAGACTATCCCCACGATTAACCCTCTCGCAGAGGCGGGGATTCCACCTCTGCGAGTTTTGCGCCAACATCAGCTGATATCTTACGCGTTCCACATTCGCTGCACGCCAAAGCACCCTAATTATGGTCTCCTTTATCCAGACACTGAGATCAACCTCCCTTGATGGTGGCCACAATGTGGGTTTACCATGGCTGCCCGCATTCAGTCACTCTTTTCTGAGCTCCAGCACTTCCCTTTACTGCCTCTTTTCTCCACTCACACTCATACCCCTCCATGGTGCGTCTCTCGGCCACAGCTCTGTCTTGATCTCTCCATCAATTCAGAGGATTCTGTCGCTCCGGTGGCCATTCGCCACGAATTCTACTTTGCCACCAATTCTGTTGTCTCCTCAGTTCATTCCAGGGTTCCGAAGTGATTTATACTGAGGTTTCCATGGCTGCTTGTCACACTGGTTATGCTAACAAATACGTCCCCCTGGGGGGCCGGGGGCTAGAATAGGCCCGTGGTATTCCTGCCTGTCGTAAGAGATGACTAAAAGGAGTCTCAAATGTTTCGGCCTTATGTGATGGTCCCCTCTCGGGTTTGACCTCCATCTTTCTAAATTATTCCGAAGAGCGAGCCAATTGGGGAAGGGTGCCTTACATGGTGCACTGTATCTGTCGTGCATTGAGACCTTTAGCCGACTTTTTCGTCGTTGCAGTGGTGTCCCGCTCGTTTTCCGTCTCTTGGGCGGGGATACGTCACTGGGTGCGATTACCACACTGCACTCTGCAGTGTTGCTTTTAACTGCGACGACGACCTTGGACATTTTTGCACTTAAGATCCAGCACGGTAGCCAGTCTGTTGTGGTGGGGCCGCCATGTACCCTGTTGGTTGTAGCCCCCTGACAACACAGGGATCGCTCTACTGATGCCTGCACCGTTAACTCCCGACGTATGCCAAGGAGTAGATGCCCATCTCCCTGGGGCATCAGGACTCCCGGCAATGGCCATCCTGCCAGGTGGCTATTGCTGCGGCTGGGTGGCGCCCGTGGGGAGGGCCCTTGGTCGGAGTAGGTGGCATCAGGGCGGATGACCCGCAATGAAGCGTGGTACATCATCTCTCGCTGGCGGCCAGCCGCCAGCAGTCTCTAAGCTTTTTCGGGCTCAATTTCATGCTCAAAAGTACGATCCGAAAACGTTCCCTTCTCTGGCCACGCCGTGGGAGGAGCGTAAGTCTCAGGATGGAGGTAATAGTTATTCGCCCCGATTCTTAGTTTGCACGAGAGCTGATGGGGAGTCTTTTCTATCCACAAAGCCTCAGTTCTTCGTCGAGCATTTGGAGGACACGTTTGGGGAGGTGGAGGGCTTGCCCAAAATGCGCTCTGGGTAAGTACTGATACAAACGGCATCCTCCGTCCAGTCACGCAGGTTACTTGCTTGTGACAAGTTGGGGGATGTTCCCGTTACCATTACACCACATAAGAGTTTAAATATGGTCCAGGGAGTAATTTTCCATAGGGACCTACTTTTGCAGTCTGATGACGAGCTGCGCGCCAACTTAGAGCGTAGAGGTGTTCATTTCGTCCGGTGCGTTCATCGGGGTCCGAAGGACAATCAGGTTGCTACCGGTGCCTTCATCTTGGCCTTTGAGGGTGATACATTGCCGGAGAAGGTCAAGGTGATGGTCTACCATTGTGACGTCAATCCCTATATCCCTCCCCCGATGCGGTGCATGAAGTGCTGGAAGTTCGGCTATATGTCTTCCCACTGCACTTCCAGCCTCACATGTCGAGATTGCGGACGCACATCACATCCCAATACTCCGTGTGCCCCGCCTCCCATCTGTGTCAACTGCGGAGAGCATCATTCACCTTGCTCGCCTGACTACAAAGTCTTTCAGAAAGAGCGCAAAATCATGGAATATAAGACCCTGGACCGGCTGACCTATACTGAGGCCAAAAGGAAATATGACAGACTACATCCTGTGAGAATGACATCTTCTTACGCAGCTGCTACAGCGACTGTGCTAGCCCCATCAGTTTCAAGGCTTCCAGCCAGCTCGATAAGCAGTACGACTCCTCCAGCCCCCTTGCCCTTGGGGGGCTGTACCCCACCGGTTGCTCCTGCACCACCTACCTCAGGAGCAACATCCTCCCACCCGTCGGGGACGTCCGTCCCCGCTTCTCAGCCGGAGAAGCGTCTAACTTCTTCGGCTACTCTCGCCCGTAAGAGTTCCCTTGGGACCCTCCCTTCCCCGGGTTCCACCAACGGGAAGGATGACGGCCAACAGTGGCATAAGTCCTCACCAGCGGCCGGGCGTAGGGCTTCACGATCCTCTTCCGTCCCGGAGACTGAATCGGTGAAGCCCTCCCAGCCGGTGAAACCCAAGGTTCAGTGAGAGAAGTCCAAGAGAAAGACCTCTAAGGCCAAAGAACTTGCGGTGGCACCAACCCCACCGTACCCTTCGGGCTCTGTGTCTGAGGATGAGGTCGAGATTCTAGCGTCCGCTGAGGACCTTGATCTCGCCGGTCCCTCAGACGCTATGGATGTCACTCGCACGGGTACTGAATCGGTGGCTGTGAGTGAACAAGCGGCGTAAATTGCCTTCCCAGTCATTTCACGCCTTTCTCAGCCATGGGCAATATCATCCTCCAGTGGAACTGCGGCGGTTTTTTCCACCATCTAGCTGAGCTCCAACAACTTACCAGCCTTCACCCTTTCTTCTGCACTGCTATTCAGGAAACTTGGTCTCCAGCAATGCGAACCCCCGCCCTCCGTGGCTATCGGGGTTATTATAAGAACCGGGCAGCATATGAAAGGGTGTCTGGTGGCGTCTGCCTCTATGTCTTTCACACTCTGCACAGCGAGTCTGTCCCTCTCCAAACAGCTTTAGAGGCTGTCGCTGTTCGGGTGTGGACGCCACAGGCTGTTACCGTCTGCAGTCTTTACCTTCCACCGGATGGTGATGTCTCGCAGCATGTCCTGGCTGCGCTGATAGCCCAATTTCCGCCACCTTTGTTGCTATTGGGGGATTTCATTGCCCATAACCCTCTGTGGGGTGGGTCAGTGGCAACAGGTCGAGGCGCCACCGTTGAGCATTTATTGTCGCAGCTCGATCTCTCGATTTTAAATGGTGGTGCCTTCACACACTTCAGTGTGGCGCATGGCACATACTCCGCCATTGACCTTTCAATCTGTAGCCCTAGCCTCGTACCGTCTGTCCAATGGAGTGTGCATGACGACCTGTGTGGTAGTGACCACATTCCGATCTTTCTGTCACTTCCACAGCGTCACTCTTCTGGGCGCCCTAGCAGATGGGCTATGAATAAGGCTGACTGGGACTTGTTCTCCTCCACTGCCGCTCTTGAGCCTCTCTCTACTGATGACATTGATGCGGTGGTTCAATCGGTCACCACCGGCATCATTATTGCCGCAGAATCTGCCATTCTGCCATTCCCCGCTCCTCTGGGTCCCCTCGGCGGCGGACTGTGCCTTGGTGGTCGCCTGAGATCGCTGCAGCGATTACAGATCGCCGGCGGGCGCTACAGCGTCACAAGCGATATCCCTGCATTGAACACCTGATCACCTTCAAACGGCTGCGTGCGCGGGCCCGCCGCCTTATCCGCCAAAGCAAGCAGGAGTGCTGGGAGCGGTATGTGTCCACCATTGGCCTCCATGTCACTCCATCGCCAAGATTCGACGCGTCTACGGCTATTGGCCACCTGTCAGCGTCCCTGCGCTCTCACTGAATGGAGCAGTTTGTACAGACTCCGACGAAATTGCCAACAGCTTGGCAGAGCATTTTGCTCTTAGTTCTGCTTCTTCCAATTACCCACTGGCCTTCCGCTCCATTAAAGAGCGGATGGAACGTCGGAGCCTTTCTTTTCGCACCCACCATTCTGAATCCTGCAATGCTCCATTCAGTGAGTGGGAATTTCACAGTGCCCTTGCCGCTTGCCCTGATACCGATCCTGGGCCAGATCGCATCCACTGTCAGATGCTGAAACACCTTTCAGTGGACTGCAAGCGACACCTCCTCGACCTTTACAACCGTCTCTGGGTCGAGGGTGAGTTTCCGTCGCAATGGTGGGAAAGTATTGTTATCCCCATTCTGAAACCTGGGAAGAACCCTTTGGAGGTGGACAGCTACTGCCCCATTAGCCTCACCAACGTTCTTTGCAAGCTTCTCGAACGGATGGTGAGCTGGCGCTTGAATTGGGTACTGGAGTCTCTGGGCCTTCTGGCTCCGTTTCAGGGTGGATTCCGTAAAGGCCGCTCTGCCACTGACAATCTGGTGAGTCTGGAGTCGGCCATCCGTACTGCCTTTGCCCGCCGTCAGCACCTGTTCACTGTCTTTTTCGACATGCAGAAGGCATACGATACGACATGGCGTCATCACATACTTTCTACGCTTCATGGATGGGGTCTTCGGGGCCCTCTGCCGATCTTTATCCGCAATTTCCTGTCGTATCGTACCTTCCGCGTGCAAGTCGCAGCCTCATATAGTTTCTCCCACGTCCAGGAGAACAGCGTGCCGCAGGGTTCTGTTTTAAGTGTCTGCCTGTTTTTAATAGCCATTAACGGGCTCGCTGCAGCGGTGGGAAATTCTGTCTCCGCTTCCCTGTATGCTGACGACTTCTGCCTTTCCTACAGCTCTATTGGCATTGCAGCTGCTGAACGTCAGCTACAGGGCGCAATCCACAAGGCGCAGTGTTGGGCTGCAGCGCATGGTTTTCAGTTTTCGGCTGCCAAGACCCGCGTTATGCATTTCTGCCGGCGCCGAACGGTCCATCCTCAGTGCGGATTTCTCTTGACAACGAACTTCTTGCTGTGGTGGAGACCCACAGGTTTTTGGTGGTGGTTTTCGATGCCCGGTTGACTTGGCTGCCTCATATCCGGCAGCTTAAACAGACGTGTTGGCGGCATCTAAACGCTCTGAGATGCTTGAGCCACACCCGCTGGGGCGCCGACCGATCTACCCTGTTGCGGCTCTACCAGGCGTTAATCCAGTCCCGTCTGGATTATGGGAGCCTGGCTTATGGCTCAGCATCCCCATCTGCGTTGCGGGTGCTGGACCCAATTCTCGCACAGCGGGATACGCCTTGCCACTGTTGCTTTCCGCACCAGCCCTGTGGACAGCGTCCTAGTGGAGGCAGGTGTCCCTCCACTGCGGTTACGACGCCAATGTTTGCTGGCCACTTATGCTGCCCATGTTCTAAGCTTGTCCGGGCATCCAAACTATCGTCTCCTGTTCCCGCGATCGCTCGTCCATCTGCCAGAACGTCGTCCCCGGTCTGGTTGTACAATCACGGTCCGCGTCAATGAGCTTCTCTCCGGGCTTCGGGTTTTCACTGTTCCACCTCCTTTCCGGGCCACTTTGCATACACCCCCATGGTGTGTTCCTCGCCCTTGCCTTCGGCTCGACTTGGCACAGGGCCCGAAGGACTCAGTCCCTCCAGAGGCCTTCCGCCGCCGCTTTTATTCCATCCTGGCCACGTATCAGGGTTCTGGCATTGTTTACACTGACGGCTCGATGGTTGCTGGTCGTGTCGGGTATGCGCTCACTCCAGGGGACCATTCCGAACAACGTTCCTTGCAGGATGGCTGCAGCGTTTACACTGCTGAGCTGGTCGCCATCTTTCGTGCCCTAGAGTATATCCGCTCCTGCTCAGGTGAGTCCTTCGTTATCTATAGCGATTCCCTGAGCGGTTTACGAGCTCTCGACCAGTGTTTCCCTTGTTCTCGTCTGGTGATGGCTATCCAAGAGTCTCTGCATACTCTTGCCCGTTGCGGCCACTCTGTGGTCTTTGTGTGGACCCCCGGTCATGTCAGTATCCCGGGCAATGAACATGTTGACCGCCTGGTGAAAGAGGCCACGAGTAAACCATCTCTGTATGTTGGCCTCCCAGAGACTGATTTGGGGGCAGTCCTCCGCCGAAAAGTTTTTGCGCTTTGGGACGCTGAATGGCGCGATCGGATCACGCCCAATAAACTCCGTGCCATTAAGGAGACGACGACTGTGTGGCGGTCGTCCATGCGATCCAACCGCAGGGACTCAGTCATCCTTTGTCGGCTCCGCATTGGCCACTCCCGGCTGACACACAGTTATTTACAGCGCCGGGAGGACCCTCCACTATGTCGCTGCGGGGCGGCTTTGACAGTGGCCCACATTTTGTTGGCCTGCCCCCTTTTAGCTGTGGTCAGGCAGACATTTGCGCTGCCTGATACGCTCCCTGCCCTTTTATCTGATGACCCTGTTATGGCTGGCTTAGTTTTACGTTTTATTCGGGCAGGGGGTTTTTATCGTTTACTCTGAGTGTTTGTTCTGTTCTTTTGTGTTGATTCTGGCCATTGGCCTACGGTTTTACGCTAAGTTTTTAATGTGTTCTCGGTGGTTGGCTTTTCCTTTTTATCTCTATGGTCGGCCAACCACCGTCACACTCTTTGTGATTTTAATTTGTTTTGCCTGATCTCTGTAGGAGTATTTCTTGTCCTGTGTCGTCTGACGTTTTAGGTGCTGTTAGTTTTTATTCACTTTGGGTGGTTTTAGTTTTTGGAAAAAGGGACCGATGACCGTCGCAGTCTGGTCCCTTTAATCCCCCAAACCAACCAACCAACCAAAGCTAACAAATACGTGAGACACACGGAACTTCTCTCATTGCCAGATGGCTGTAGTGTTTTTACTGCAGAATTGGTAGCCATCTTGCACGTACTGGACCATGTCCGCTTCTGCTCAGGACTGTCCTTCACTATCTGTAGTGACTCCTTGAGCAGTTTGCAAGCTGCCTGCCAGTGCTTCCCTTGCCACCCGTTGGTCATAGCTATCCAGGACTCCCTTTCTCTCCTTGATCAACGCGGATGCTCTGTTGTTTTCATTTGGACCCCAGGCCATGTTGGGATCCTTGGCAATGAACTTGCTGATCGACTGGACACTTGTGAGGACATCCCCCCCCCCCCCCCCCGCCCCCCCTCCCGCCCCACTGTCATTGTGGATCAGTGTTGACTGTTGTTCACCTCTTACTGGACTGTCCCGACTTTGCCGCCCTACGATGGACTTCTAGCTTTCCTGACTTGCTACTCCTGGCATTAGCTGACAATGCCTCAGCAGCTGATCTAGTTCTACGATTTCTTCATGATGGGGGTTTTTGTCACTTTATTTAAGGGTGGGACCTTCAACCTTATCGGTGGGTGGAGGGGATGGCAGGCTGTCTTGCTCCTCCCTTTGCTCCATTTGGACTGGCTTTGACTGGGCTTGTTGGTTCACCTCCACCTTCTGCCTTCCCACTCCTTTCTTTATGGGGTCAGTTTTATCTTGAGTGTCTATCTTGTCTACCTGTGCCTCATCCTTCATACCCCTGTCATTAATCACTTTCTTTGCCTCCTCTCTCCTTCCACCCTTCTCTGTCAATAATTTGTAATTTTATGGCCATTGTAGATTGCTCTCATAGTGTGAGGTTTTATCGGTGTTAGGTATTCCAAGGTCGGAGGGCTGATGGCCGCATAGTTTGGTCCCTTCTCCAATCCAAACAACCAATCAATCATAAGGACAGCTGTAGGCGTTTCATTTTCTTACAATAGTGAATGGCCGTGGTCTCTGAAACCATCAGTCAAAAGGATGGTCATACAAAAAAAAGACTACCCCCCTGCGGGTTCGGGGGTTAGAATAGGCCCGCGGTATTCCTGCCTGTCGTAAGAGGCGACTAAGAGGAGTCTCAAATGTTTCGGCCTTATGTGATGGTCCCCTCTCGGGTTTGACCTCCATCTTTCTAAATTATTCCGAAGAGCGAGCCAATTGGGGAAGGGCCCTTACATGGTGCACTGTATCTGTCGTGCATTGAGACCTTTAGCCGACTTTTTCGTCGTTGCAATGGTGTCCCGCTCGTTTTCCATCTCTTGGGCGAGGATACGTCACTGGGTGCGATTACCACACTGCACTCTGCAGTGTTGCTTTTAACTGCGAAGATGACCTTGGACATTTTTGCACCTAAGATCCAGCACGGTAGCCAGTCTGTTGTGGTGGGGCCGCCATGTACCCTGTTGGTTGTAGCCCCCTGACAACACAGGGATCGCTCTACTGATGCCTGCACCGTTAACTCCCCACGTATGCCAAGGAGTAGATGCCCATCTCCCTGGGGCATCAGGACTCCCGGCAATGGCCATCCTGCCAGGTGGCTATTGCTGCGGCTGGGTGGCGCCTGTGGGGAGGGCCCTTGGTCGGAGTAGGTGGCATCAGGGCGGATGACCCGCAATGAAGTGTGGTACATCATCTCTCGCTGGCGGCCAGCCGCCAGCAGTCTCTAAGCGTTCTCGGGCTCAATTTAATGCTCAGAAGTACGATCCAAAAACGTTCCCCTCTCTGGCCACACCATGGGAGGAGCGTAAGGCTCGGGATGGCAGTGACACTTATTCGCCATGGTTCCTAGTTTGTACGAGAGCTGATGGGGAGTCTTTCATGTCGGCAAAGCACCAATTCTTCGTAGAGAATTTAGTGGACAAGTTTGAGGAGGTGGAGGGCTTGTCCAAAATGTGCTCTGGGTCAGTACTGATACAAACGGCGTCCTCCACCCAGTCACGCAGGTTACTTGCTTGTGACAAGTTGGGGGATGTTAACGTTACCATTACACCACGTAAGAGTTTAAATATGGTCCAGGGAGTAATTTTCCATAGGGACCTACTTTTGCAGTCTGATGACGAGCTGCGCGCCAACTTAGAGCGTAGAGGTGTTCATTTCGTCCGGCGCGTTCATCGGGGTCCGAAGGACAATCAGGTTGCTACCGGTGCCTTCATCTTGGCCTTTGAGGGTGATACATTACCGGAGAAGGTCAAGGTGATGGTCTACTGTTGTGACGTCAACCCCTATATCCCTCCCCCGATGCGGTGCATGAAGTGCTGGAAGTTCGGCCATATGTCTTCCCGCTGCACTTCCAGCCTCACCTGTCGGGATTTCGGACGCCCATCACATCCCAATACTCCATGTGCCCCGCCTCCCACCTGTGTCAACTGCGGAGAGCATCATTCACCTTGCTCACCAGACTGCAACGTCTTTCAGAAAGAGCGCAAAATCATGGAATGTAAGACCCTGGACCGGCTGACCTATACTGAGGCCAAAAGGAAATATAACAGACTACATCCTGTGCGAATGACATCTTCTTACGCAGCTGCTACAACTACTGTGCTAGCCCCATGAGTTTCGAGACTTCCAGCCAGATCGATGAGCAGTACAACTACTCCTGCCCCCTTGCCCGTGGGGGGCTCTACCCAACCGGTTGCTCCTGCACCACCTACCTCAGGAGCAACATCCTTCCACCCAACGGGGACGTCCGTCCCCGCTTCTAAGCCGGAGAAGTGTCCAACTTCTTCGGCTTCTCACGCTCGCAAGGGGTCCCTTGGGTCCCTCCCTTCCCAGGTTTCCACCAGCGGGAGGGGTGACGACTGACAGTTGCGTAAGTGCCCACAATCCGCTGGTCGTATAGCTTCACGATCCTCCTCAGTCCCGGAGACTGAATCGGTGAAGCCCTTTCAGCCAGTTAAACCCAAGGAGCAGTGTGAGAAATCCAAGAAGAAGAGCTCTAAGCCCAAGGAACTCGCGGTGGCAGGCACCACACCGCACCCTTCCAGCTCTGCATCTGAGGACAAGGTGGAGTTTCTGGCATCCTCTGAGGACCTCGATCTCGCCGGTCTCTCAGACGCCATGGATAGCGCTAGCACAGGTGCTCAATTGGAGGCAACAGGTGACCCAGCGGCGTAATCTGCCTTCTAAGTCCCGTCACGCCTCTCTGACATGGACAATACCATCCTCCAGCGGAATTGCAGCGGTTTCTTCCACCATATAGCTGAGCTCCGCCAACTTACCAGCCTTCACCCTTTCTTCTGCATTGCTATTCAGGAAACTTGGTCTCCAGCAATGCGAACCCCCACCCTCCGTGGCTATCGGGGTTATTATAAGAACCGGGCAGCTTATGAAAGGGTGTCTGGTGGCGTCTGCATATACGTCCTTAACTCTCTTCACAGCGAGTCTGTACCTCTACAAACAGCTTTAGAGGCTGTCGCTGTTCGGGTGTGGACGCCACAGGCTGTTACCGTCTGCAGTCTTTACCTTCCACCGGATGGTGCTGTCGTGCAGCATGTCCTTGAAGCTCTGATAGCCCAATTGCCGCCACCTTTCTTGTTATTGGGCGACTTCAACGGCCATAACCCTCTGTGGGGTGGGTCAGTGGCGACAGGTCGAGGCGCCACCATTGATCATTTATTAGCACAGCTCGATCTTTCGCTTTTAAATGATGGTTCCTCCACACACTTTACCGTGGCACATTGCACATACTCTGCCATCGACCTTTCGATCTGCAGCTCTAGCCTCTTACCGTCTGTCCAATGGAGAGTGCATGACGACCTGTGTGGTAGTGACCACTTTCCGATCTTTCTGTCACTGCCACAGCGTCAGTCTTCTCTGCGCCCTTGCAGGTGGGCTGTGAATAAGGCTGACTGGGACTTGTTTTCCTCCACTGCCGCTATTGAGCCTCTCTCTAGTGATGACATTGATGCGGTGGTTCAATCGGTCACCCCCGGCATCGTTACTGCCGCCGAATCTGTCATTCCCTGTTCTTCTGGGTCCCCTCTGCGGCGTACTGTGCCTTTGTGGTCGCCTGAGATTGCTGCAGCGATTAAAGATCGCCGGCGGTCGCTCCAGCGTCACAAGCGACATCCCTGCATTGACCACCTCATCACCTTCAAACGGCTGCGTGCGCGGGCCCGCCGCCTCATCCGCCAAAGCAAGCAGGAGTGCTGGGAGCGGTATGTGTCCACCATTGGCCTCCATATCTCTCCATCGCAGGTCTGGGCCAAGATCCGACGCCTCTATGGCTATCGGACCCCTGTCAGCGTCCCTGCGCTCTCACTGAATGGAGCAGTTTGTACAGACTCTGACGAAATTGCCAACAGCTTGGCAGAGCATTTTGCTCTTAGTTCTGCTTCTTCCGATTGCCCACTGGCCTTCCGCTCCATTAAAGAGTGGATGGAACGTCGGAGCCTTTCTTTTCGCACCCACCATTCTGAATCCTGCAATGCTCCATTCAGTGAGTGGGAATTTCACAGTGCCCTTGCCGCTTGCCCTGATACCGATCCTGGGTCAGATCGCATCCACTGTCAGATGCTGAAACACCTTTCAGTGGACTGCAAGCGACGCCTCCTCGACCTTTACAACCGTCTCTGGGTCGAGGGTGAGTTTCCGTCGCAATGGTGGGAAAGTATTGTTACCCCATTCTGAAACCTGGGAAGAACTCTTTGGAGGTGGACAGCTACCGCCCCATTAGCCTCACCAACGTTCTTTGCAAGCTTCTCGAACGGATGGTGAGCCGGCGCTTGAATTGGGTACTGGAGTCTCGGGGCCTTCTGGCTCCGTCTCAGGGTGGATTCCGTAAAGGCCGCTCTGCCACTGACAATCTGGTGAGTCTGGAGTCGGCCATCCGTACTGCCTTTGCCCGCCGTCAGCACCTGTTCACTGTCTTTTTCGACATGCAGAAGGCATACGATACGACATGGCGTCATCACATACTTTCTACGCTTCATGGATGGGGTCTTCGGGGCCCTCTGCCGATCTTTATCCAAAATTTTCTGTCGTATCGTACCTTCCGCGTGCAAGTCGCGGCCTCTCATAGTTCCTCCCGAGTCCAGGAGAACGGGTTACCACAGGGATCTGTCCTCAGTGTCTGTCTGTTTTTAATTGCAATAAACGGGCTCGCTGCAGCGGTGGGAAATTCTGTCTCCGCTTCCCTGTATGCTGACGACTTCTGCCTTTACTACAGCTCTACTGGCATTGCAGCTGTTGAACCTCAGCTACAGGGTGTAGTTTTTGATGCCCGGTTGACTTTACTGCCTCATATTCGGCAGCTTAAACAGGTGTGTTGGAGGCATCTAAATGCTCGGAGATACATGAGCCACACCACCTGGGGTGCCGACCGATCTACCCTGTTACGGCTCTACCAGGCGTTAATCCAGTCCCGTCTGGATTATGGGTGCGTGGCTTATGGCTCAGCATCCCCATCTGTGTTGCGGATGCTGGACCCAATACTACACAGCGGTATACGACTGGCCAATGGTGCCTTCCGGACTAGCCCTGTGGACAGCGTACTTGTGGAGGCTGGTGTCCCTCCATTGAGATTGAGGCGCCAACATTTACTGGCCGCTTATGCTGCCCATGTTTTTAGCTTGCCCGGGCATCCAAATTATCGTGTCCTGTTCCCGTGGTCAGTCATTCATCTGCCAGAACGTCGGCCCCGGTCGGGTTGTCCGATCGCCGTACGCATCAAAGAGCTTCTCTCCGGGCTTGGGTTTTCCCTGTTCCACCTCCTTTCCGGGCACCTCTGCGTACACCCCCGTGGCGTGTGCCTCGCCCTTGCCTTCGGCTCGAATTGGCACAGTGCCCGAAGGACTCAGTCCCTCCGGAGGCCTTCCGACGCCGCTTTTATTCCATCCTGGCCACGTATCAGGGCTCTGGCGTTGTTTACACTGACGGCTCAATGGTTGCTGGTCGTGTCGGTTATGCTCTGACTCTAGGGGACCACTATGAACAACATTCATTGCCAGCTGGCTGCGGCATTTTTACTGCTGAGCTGGTCGCCATCTTTCGTGCCCTAGAGTATATCCGCTCCTGCTCAGGTGAGTCCTTCGTCATCTGTAGCGATTCCCTGAGCGGTTTACGAGCTCTCGACCAGTGTTTCCCTTGTTCTCGTCTGGTGATGGCTATCCACGAGTCCCTGCATACTCTTGCCCGTTGCGGCCGTTCTGTGGTCTTTGTGTGGACCCCCGGTCATGTCGGTATCCCGGGCAATGAACATGTTGACCGCCTGGCCAAACAGGCCACCAGTGAACCCATCCTGGACATTGGCCTCCTGGAGACTGATTTGGGGGCAGTCTTACGCCGCGAAGTTCTCTCGCTTTGGGACACTGAATGGCGCAATCTGCCCACGCCAAACAAACTACGTTCTCTCAAGTCGACGACGCGTGTGTGGCAGTCATCCATGCGAGCCACTCGCAGAGATTCAGTTGTTCTTTGTCGGCTCCGCATTGGCCACACCCGTCTGACACACAGTTATTTATTGCGTCGTGAGGGCCCGCCTCTCTGTCGCTGCGGGGCGGTTTTGACGGTGGTGCACATTTTATTAACTTGTCCGCTTTTAGCTGTGCTCAGGCAGACGTTCGCACTGCCTGACACACTCCCTGCCCTTTTATCTGATGACCCTGCTATGGCTGGCTTAGTTTTACGTTTTATTCGGGCAGGGGGTTTTTATCATTTAATCTGAGTGTTTGTGTTTTATTTTATTGTTTTGTGTTGATTCTGGCCTTTGGCCTATGGTTTTAAACTCAGTTTTTAATGTGTTCTCGGTGGTTGGCTTTTCCTTTTTTTTTTTTTTTTTTTTTTTCCCCTATGGTCGGCCAACCACCGTAACACTCTGTGTGATTTTAGTTCGTCTTGTCTTGTCTTTATCTACGTTTCTCTTGTTCTGTGTCGTCTGTGCTCTATTCTGTTCATCGTTTTTATTCTCTGTGGGTGTTTTTAGGATTTGGAAAAAGGGACCGATGACCGTAGCAGTCTGGTCCCTTTAATCCCCCAAACCAACCAACCAAAAAAAGACTATGTTGTCTGTAACAGTCTTGGCTGCAGATTTCTTGACCTACATTATCAGGTGGAAAATTGAAGGTCTTATCTTAATAGGTCAGGGACGCTCCATACAAAGGAAGCAGCAGAGTGGGTAGCAGAGTACTTGCGGAGGGCACATGGCGGTTTTCTAGGCTAGGTGGTAGTTCGGGGTATGCATAGGAACATATGCCAGTTGACACACACACAACGAAATCAGTCCACATTCAGAGTAGATGCATCGGCTGTTAAAATTGTATCAGTAAATTGTCAAAGTGTTAATAACAAATTTCCGAATTTACTGCTCCCCAGGAATTTTGTCACATACAAATTATTCTTGAAACTGAGAGCTGGTTGAAACCTGAAGTAGAAAGTTGTGAAATATTTAGTGGGTTATGGAATAAATATTGGAAAGACAGATTAGACGTCATAGGAGGGGATCATGTTAATTGCACTAGATGAAAATACACTGATGGAAAAAAATTGCAGCACCACGAAGGAGTTGCGCGACATAAATGGTAGTTGCCAGGGGTGTTTCCACATTTGAAAAATAATGTCTATTAGAATTTCTCACCACCTGCTTAAGAGTGGCACTAGTGCCTTCAATGTGAGGAAGCAAATCAGGTTTACTTTACATACACACTGAAATGGTTGTGAGCGTTAGCTATCTTTGAGACTGGACATGTTTAAGGTGACAAAGATGCCATTATCAACACCTCACTGTGTTTGATTCAGTGGTGTCAAGCGAGAGTTCATTGGAGAGAAGTGTGGAGGTCTGTTGTTTTTTCTGATGAAAGCTGGTTCTGCCTCGGTGCCAATGAGGGCATGTGTTGGTTAGGAGGTGGCCAGTTGAGTGCTGGCAGTTAACTCGTATGTGTGCTAGACACCTGGAGTTATATAGTCTTGAGTGCAATTTCATATGACAGCAGGAGCACTCTTGTGTTATCCTAAGCTACTTAAGTGCAAATTTGTATGTCAGTCTGGTGATTCGGCCTGTTGTGCTGCCATTCATGAACAGCATTGTAGGGGGTGTTTTCCAACAGGATATAACACCCACTGACATACTGCTATTGTAACCCAACATGCTCTACATGGTGTCGAAATGTTACCCTGGCCTGGTCGATTACTAGATCTGTCCCCATTTGAGCCCATTTGGGACATCATCGGACAACAACTTCAGTGTCATCCACAGACAGCATTAACCACCCATATAGTGACTGATCAAGTGCAACAGGCAGGGAGCTCCATTCCACAAACTGACATCTTGCACCTGTACAGCACAATGCATGCACGGTTGTATGCTTGCATTCAGCATTCTGTCAGTTACACTGGTTGTCAATGTACTGGCATTTCACATTTGCATTAACTTATCTTGCACTTACATTACATTAACCTGTGATCTTGCAGTGTTAATCACTTAAATATGTTACCTAGATGAATGTATTCTTGAAATTTCATTACTCTACACTAATTATTTTTTATGTGATTTTTTTTTTTCCTGTCACTGTATTTTCTCTGTTGAGGTCAAAGTTGAGTGTGACAATGAAGTTGTCTGGATGCGTGTCTCGGTGAAATCAAGTTAATTGTTGGATGTTTTTACAGGCCATCCAGTCCCGCTATGGCAGTTTTAGGGTTATTCAAAGAAAGTCTACACTTCAGTATGGCTTCAGCCAAAGCAGAGTTACTAAACACAGCCTTCCGAAATGCCTTCACAAAAGAAGATGAAGTAAATATTCCAGAATTTGAATCAAGAACAGCTGCCAACATGAGTAACGTAGAAGTAGATATCCTCAGAGTAGTGAAGGAACTTAAATCACTTAATAAAAGCAAATCTTCTGGTCTAGACTGTATACCTATTAGATTCCTTTCAGAGTACGCTGATGCATTAGTTCCGTACTTAACAATCGTGCACAACCGTTTGTTCGACGAAAGTTCCACACCCAAAGACTGGAAAGTTGCAGAGGTCATATCATTATTCAGGAAAGGTAGTAGGAGTAATCCACTAAATTACAGACCCATAACGTTAATGTCGATATGCACTGAATTTTGGAATATATATTATGTTTAAACATTATGAATTGCCTCGAAGAAAATGGCCTATTCATACACAGTCAACACGGATTTAGAAAACATCATTCTTGCACACAACTGGCTCTTTACTTGCATGAAGTGTTGAGTGCTATTGACATGGGATTTCAAATTGATTCTGTATTCTTGGATTACCGGAAGGCTTTTGACACTGTACCACACAAGCAGCTTGTAGTGAAATTGTGTGCTTGTGGAATACATCTCAGTTATGTAACTGGTTTTGTGATTTCCTGTCAGAGAGGTCACAGTTTGTAGTAATTGACGGAAAGTCATCGAGTAAAACTGAAGTGATTTCTGGCGTTCCCCAAGGTAGTGTTATAGGCCCTTTGCTGTTCCTTATCTATATAAATGATTTAGGAGACAATCTGTGAAGCCATCTTAGGTGGTTTGCCGATCGTGCTGTTGTTTATCGTCTAGCAAACTCTTCAGAAAATCAAAACAAATTGCAAAACAATTTAGAAAAGATATCTAAATGGTGGAAAAATTGGCAATCGACCCAAAATAACGAAAAGTGTGAGGTCATCAACAAGAGTGCTAAAAGGGATCTGCTGAACTTCAGTCACATCTAAAGGCCGTAAATTCCAATAAATACCTTGTAATTACAATTATGATCAACTTAAATTGGAAGGAACACAGGGGAAATGTTATGGGGAAGGCAACCAGAGACTGCGTTTTAATGGTAGGACATGTAGAAAATGTAACAGATCTACTAAGAAGACTGCCTACACTATACTTGTTTGTCCTCTTTTAGAATACTGCTGTGCGGTGTGGGATCCTCATTAGATAGGGTTGACAGCATACATTGAAATAGTTCAAAGAAGGGCAGCATGTTTTGTATTATTGTGAAATATGGGAGAGAGTGTCACTGAAATGATACAGGATTTTGGATGGACATCATTAAAACAAAGACGATTTTTGCTGCAGAGGAATCTTCTGACAAAATTCGAGTCACCAACTTTCTCCTCAAAATGTGAAAATATTTTATTGACACCGACCTACATAGGAAGAAATGATTACCATGATAAAATAAGGGAAATCATAGTTTGTCTGGAAAGTTACAGATGTTTGTTCTTTTCTTTGTGAAGGTGGTTCGATGATCCCTCTGCCAGGCACTTAAATGTGATTTGCAGAGTATCCATGTAGATGTAGATGATTGATCTTTCCGTTTACAGCTCTGGTCTTCCCTCCATGCATTGGAGGGATCATGATGACCTGTGTGACTGATCATTTTCTGATTGTCCTATCTCTCTCTCTCTCTCTCTCTCTCTCTCTCTCTCTCTCTCTCTCTCTCTCTGCATAATTTCTCTTCTCTGGACATTCAACCAGATGGCCACTCAACAACACTTACTGGGGTATCTTGATGGACTTAAGAAATAGCTGTGGCCATTAGAGATTGTAGATGGGCTCTCCAATGCCGTAAGCAATATCTATCGATGGAGCACTGATTGCCTTTAAGTGGCTTCATGCCTGGGTCCACCATCTACTAAAATGATAGAAATGAGAATGCTGGGAATGGTAGGTTACTACCATTGGACCATGTACTACTCATTTGTAGATTTGGGCAAAGATATGAAACCTGTATGGACATCAATCCTCCACAAGTGTCTCCCTAAATGGTGTTGTCAGCACTGACGTGGATATTGCTGCCGAACGTTTTGATCTGCATTATGCTTGAACCTCTGTGTCTGAGAATCATCAGCCTGCATTTCATGCCCTCAAACAGCAGGTGGAGCAGTTCACTTACCTTCCATCATATGTCACCTGGAGGCATATAATGCTCCATTCAGTGAGTGGGAATCCTCAGTGCCATAGCAGTTTGCCCTGACATAGCTCCAGGGCCAGACCACATCCACAGCCAAATGCTCAAACACTTATCAGTGGACTGCCAGCATCACATCCTTTCCATTTTCAACCGTATCTGGAGTGAAGATAAATTCCCATCTCGTTGGTGAATATGTGTGATCACCCCCGTGCTGAAACTGGATAAACATCCCCTTGAGATGGACAGATATCCCTCATTTAGTCTCACCAGTGTTCCATGCAAGTTGCTTGAATGTATGGTAAGCCAATGAGTGTGTTGGTACCTTGAGTCTCAAAGTCCTTTGACTCCATCTCAAGGCTTTTGCCACTAAGGCCATTCTACTGCTTGACGATTTGGTCTGCCTGGAGTGTGCTCTCTTGTCAGCTTTTGCCCAGTGTCAACACGTTATTACTGTCTTCTTCGGCTTGCAAAAGGCTTATGACATCACATGGTGCCTTCACATCCTCCTCACCCCACACGAGCGGGGTCTCTGTGGCCTGCTCCAGATTTTTGTCCGTAACCTCTTGTTACACCGTACATTCCGGGCTCAAGTTGATGCTTCCTGCAGCAGCCCACATATTCAAGAGAATGGCTCATTACCCTTCCTGTATGCTGATGATTTTTGCATTTACTGTGTGTGTTGCTGAATGCTGACTGCAGGATGTCATATGAAAGGTGCAGTCCTTGGCTCTCACCCATGGCTTCCAGATTTCAGCCACTAAGCTGTGTGTCATCCACTTCTGTTGCCATCATATTGTCCATCCACACCCAGAACTCTACCACGACAACCAACTGCTCAATCTTGAGGAGGCTTACTGCTTTTTGGGACTGGTCTTACATGCTTGGTTGACGTGGCTTCCCCATCTTCACCAACATAAGTGAACATGCCGATGACACATTACTACTCTCTGCTGCCTCACTAACACCATCTCCCCCCAGGGGCTTCACGGTCCTTTTGTGAGTACATGCGTGTCGAGCACGGGGCCCTGAGCTATTGCAGCCTTCCTTCTTTCCCGGGCTGCATTTCCTTTCCCTTCCCCTCCATTCCTGTTCTTGCTCCCTCTCCTCTGCCCTCTCCTTTCCCCCTCTTGGCGTCCTTGTTTATGTTGGCCCTGCTATCCTCCTGGTTATGTTGGCTTTGTGATTTGGTTTTGTTGAGTAATTACCTCATCCTTTTGGCATCCTCTGGTCCCCTTCTGGAGATTGATCTCCATTACGAAATTTCTATTCCATAGTGTGAGCCATTTGGGGAAGAGCACATTACCTAGTGTCTCCAGGGTGTACCCTCCTAGTTCCTTCCATTTTTTCCTTCACGTTGTCGTCTGATGCTAGGGTACGTAGCCAGCACGGTAGGCAGCCCGTGTGGTGGGGTGGCCATCTACCCTTTTGGTTGAGCCCCCTGTGAAAACACAGGGATCACACTTCTGATACCTGAGCTGTGACCACCTCATGTAAGCCTAGTAGTGGTTGGTTGTCATCCTGGAGCATTGGAACTCCTGACAATGGCCGCCGTGCCAAATGGCCCTTGCTGTGACTGGGTGGCGCCTGTGGGGAGAGCCCCTGATCGGAGTGGGTGGTATAAGGGCGGATGCTATGCAAATGCAATGCATACGACTCCAGAACTCTGGCCGTTCTTCTATGGCTGTCTCTTTGAATGGAACTGATTCTTTTAGGGCTGCTTCTTCTGCCCCTTCGGCTTTCCCTTCCATGACTACCCCCCTGGGAGGAGGGTCAGGCTCGTCAGCCAGGGGTGAAACCTTTTCCCTGCTATCTGGTTTGCACAAGGATTGATGGGGTTACTTTCACAAATACCAAACCTTTATTTTTTGTAGAACACATTGAAGACAAGTTTGGCAAAGTGGACTATCTGAGCAAGATGCGGTTGGGTTCGTTGTTGATCAAAACTGCTCCAGCTGCCCAGTCTGCGGCCCTTCGTACCTGTGACCATCTTGGCACAATTCCTGTGTCCATTGCCCCGCACCAGTCTTTGAATATGGTTCAAGGTGTAATTTTTCACAGGGACCTCATCCTTCAAACTGATGAGGATCTTATTGACAATCTAGGAAGGCAGGGTGTGCACATTGTTCGGCATGTTCAGAAGGGCCCGAAGGACAATCACATTCATACTGGTGCCTTTATCCTGGCCTTCGTAGGGGTACCCTCCCTGAGGTCAAGATTATGGTGTATCGATGTGATGTGAAGCTGTACATCCCACCACCTATGAGATGTTTTAAGTGTTTGCATTTTGGACACATCTTCCCACTGTTCGCAGACCCCTCTCTGTGGTGATTGTGGGCGTCCATTCCATGAGGGGAGTTCCTGTGTTCCCCCTTCTGTGTGTGTTAATTGTCATGGCAGTCATTCTCCACATTCACAGGATTCCCCGACTTATAAGCAGGAAAAGAAAATACAGGAGTATAAGTCCCTTGATCGTCTAACCTAACTGAGGCTCGTCCTGTGTCAGTGACGTCTAGCTATGCTTTAGTTACATCTTAACCCTTTCCTCCCCCTTCCTTACCCCAGTCCCGAACCCCTGTCCTCCCCCCTCCCCCCTCCCCTGCAGTCCCCACACCCTCCCCTTTGGGGACACTCCCCCCCCCCCCCCCTGCCCTCCCCAGCCGGAGAAGTGTCCCATTTCTTCGGCATCTGCCGGTCAAGGGCGCCCCTCCTGGGACCCCATCTTCCCGGCACCTTCCAGGCCAAAGGTCTGCTGCCACAAAACGACCACGAGAACCGCGGTTTGTGGGCCCCCAGGTCGCCCGCTCTCTTTCTGTTCCAGATCTTGCTGCAGCTGGCTCCCTTTTGCAGCACAGACCTCCTCTGTCTCAAATAGAAAGAAGAAGAAACTTAAGAGCCGGGACAAGTAGCCTCTGGTGTCGCCAGAGGTCCCGTCCCCACCTTCGCATCCTGCCTCTTACCTGCTGTTCATGCATGTCGCCCCTCCTTGTCGGTGATGGATGGTGACCCGGTGGCATCACTGGCTTTAGCCTGTTCACCCCCCATTTGACTCGTTCTGTGGTTATCCAATGGAATTGTAATGGATATTACCGTCACCTTCTGGAGTTGAAATCCCTTATTTTGTTTTACTCTGCACTTTCTTCTTCTCACGATACGGCCTCTGGCCCAGACTCCATTCATAACCAATTGCTTCAACATCTCAGTGCTCCACAACAACAACAACGATGACAACATCTTCTGTGTGCCCCCCCCCCCCCCCCCCTGGGGGTCCACAACTCTTTTGTGGATACGTGCGTAGCGAGCACGGGACCCCGTGATAATGTGGCCCTCCTTCCTTTCCTGGCTGCATACCTTCCTTTTCCGCATCCTTCCGTATCCCCCATCTTCGCCGCCCCCCCCCCCCCTCCCCTCACCTCTGGCTCTTTCCTTCCCTTTCTCCCCCTCTGGTAGTACGGTTTGTGCCTACGTCCGGAGACGGACGCTCGTAAATGTAACGTATTCTTCGCCTTCTCTGCTTGTATGTCTTCATCCTTCCTTTGTCCTTCTCTCTTCTCTTTACCCTTTTCTCCGCTGCGGCGTTTGAGATCTCTCTTCTTTCCTTTCCCTTTCCCTTTCTTTGTTTTTCCCTTTCTCTTTCTTCCTCCCTGTGCGTGTCTGTAGGCCGACCCACGCATTTTCGTGCGTAGCCGGTGATGGGGTAACGCGCAATTCCCCGCCGGGTAGACAGGTAGGACACGTACCCCCTGGTAACGGCCAGGCCCAGGGAGGGGTGATTACCCGAGCTGATACCTTCCGAAAGTGCCGATTAGTCCCTCTGTCCGTTTGTCGGGAGGTGTGAACAATCACCTAAGGCGGGAGTGCCCTCAGTGAGAGCCCCCACAAGGGAGGAGTGCGCCATTGGAGACACCGGTAATCATGGGGGATTCTTCCGCAATGGTTTCCTCATCTTCCACTATGTCTGCTCACAAGCATATGTTCACTGAGTCTCAGCCACAGACAGTTCTTCCATCGTTGCCACAGTTCCTTGTTTCTCGGTCTGACGAAGGTCACGACTTCTCCACGGTCAACCCTTTCATTATTCAGAAAGGTGTCGGCGCAATTGCAGGTCCCGTAAAGTCTTGTTCCAGATTACGGAATGGCACCTTGTTGTTAGAAACAGTCAGTGCCCTCCAGGCACAAAAATTGCTGCGTACTTCACTGCTCCACACCTTCCCTGTCCGGGTTGAAGCGCACCGCACTTTAAATTCCTCACGTGGAGTCGTTTATACACGCTCCCTCGATGGCTTGTCTGACGAAATTCAGCACTACCTGTCTGACCAGGGTGTAACGGCTGTTCATAGAGTTATGAAGAGGGTTGGCACGAACATCATTCCAACCTGCACTGTCTTCTTGAGTGTAACGGCTGTTCATAGAGTTATGAAAAGGGTTGGCACGAACATCATTCCAACCCGCACTATCTTCTTGACATTTGACAAAGTTCAACTCCCATCGAAAATCAAAGCAGGCTATGAGATAATTTCCATTCGCCCTTACGTCCCAAACCCTACGCGTTGCTATCGGTGTCAGCGGTTCAATCACACCAGCCAGTCCTGTTCCAATCCGGCCAAATGTGTTACGTGTGGCAAGGATGCCCATGAGGGTGCTTGTCCACCTCCATCCCCTCGTTGCATCAACTGTATGGGTGACCACGCTGCTTCCTCTCGAGATTGCCCCATTTTTAAAGACAAAAAGCTCATTCAGGAAATCAGAGTGAAGGAAGTCGACAGCCCACCGTGCCTCAGACAGGAAAATACAGCACTGTCCTTGCTTCTCCTCGGCTAACAAAGGAGTCTCTGATCGATCATTTACTTTCAGAATGAGATTTTCACTCTGCAGCGGAGTGTGTGCTGATATGAAACTTCCTGGCAGATTAAAACTGTGTGCCGGACCGAGACTCAAACTTGGGCTCTTTGCATTTTGCAAGCAAGTGCTCTACCTCTGAGCTACCCAAGCACGACTCGCGC
This sequence comes from Schistocerca nitens, assembly GCF_023898315.1. Lineage (NCBI taxonomy): Eukaryota > Metazoa > Arthropoda > Insecta > Orthoptera > Acrididae > Schistocerca > Schistocerca nitens. The sequence continues at coordinate 620,485,156 of NC_064616.1, read as the reverse complement.
CCCGTCCTCACAGCTTTATTTCTGCCAGTATCTCGTCTCCTACCTTCCAAACTTTACAGAAGCTCTCCTGCGAACCATGCAGAACTAGCACTCCTGAAAGAAAGGATATTGCGGAGACATGGCTAAGCCACAGCCTGGGGGATGTTTCCAGAATGAGATTTTCACTCTGCAGTGGAGTGTGTGCTGATAAGAAACTTGCTGGCAGATTAAAACAGTGTGCCGGACTGAGACTCAAACTCGTCGCGCTGGGGTAGCTCAGATGGTAGAGCACTTGCCCGCGAAAGGCAAAGGTCCCGAGTTTGAGTCTCGGTCCGGCACACAGTTTTAATCTGCCAGGAAGTTTCGATCATTTACTTTGCTTGGAATCTGCACTTCAGCAGGCTTTTACCCAGCACTGCCATTTGATTGCAGTGTGTTTCGACCCTTGCAAGGCCTATGACATGGCTTGGTGCCATCATATCTTACTTACACTTCATGAGTGGGGTCTTCAGGGCCCAATCCTGATATTTATCCACCAGTTCCTGTTCCATTGGTTGTTCAGGGTTCGTGTTGGTACTGTCTTTAGTTCTCCACAGACCCAGGAGAATGGCATCCCAACACCCCCCTTGGTTAGTTCATCAGCCCTGGATTCGGAGGACTCTCCGCTGAGGTCCGAAAGATTTCATTCCCCCGATAGTGATTCGTTGTTTTTTCTGCCAACTTTTATGGGAGTTTTTGGGATGCTGTTGTTTTTTACACCGATAGCTATAAATCTGCTGATCATATGGGATATGCCTCCACGTCCTCTGCTGGCATGGAAAATCATCTCCTGACAACTGCATATGGGGTGTTTACTGTGGAATTGATGGCAATTTCCCAGGCCCTTATCTTTAATAACCATTCTCAACTCAACCGCATTTTGTTATGTACGGACTCAATGAGTGGCCTTCAGGCTATTGATTGGTGTTCTTCCCGCCATCCCTTGATCTCGGCCATCCATGACCATCTCACTGATCTTCACCATGCCGCTTGTTCCGTTGACTTCCTTTGGGTCCCTGGCCATGTGGGTATCCCAGGTAATGAGCTTGCTGATAGTTTGGCTGGCGGTGCAGTCACTTACCTCCCCCTTCTCTGTAACCCCCTCCTGCGGCAGATTTACGACTTCATATCAAATCCCACTTCGCACAATCATGGGCCAACTCTTGGGAGGGTACCTCCCTGTTTAATAAACTTCGTGCACTTAAGGTGAAACCTGTCCCGTGGCGTTCTTCCTTCCGCCTCTGCCTCTCTCAAAAGGACTCGACCACCCTGTGTCGTCTCCGCATTAGCCATACCAGGCTGACCCATGGTATTCTTTTGCGTAATGAGCCCACCCCCACCTTGTGGTTGTGAAGCCTCCTCAGTAGCCCACATTTTGGTGGAATGCCCCCTTCTTTTGACTTTGCGTACTAAGTATGGACTTCCCCGCACTTTTATCTTTAATATTGGCAGACAGTTCCCGGATGGTTGAACTGGTTTTCAGTTTCCTGTGTCAAAGTGTTTTTTATTTTCAGTTCTAAGGTTTTTAATCTCCCTCTGAAGTAGGGACAGGGCGGTGAGGGTTGGGGTGTCTCCCACTGTAAGGTGTGTTTGGAGATTCCTGACTCTCATCCCTGGCCAAGATCCTCTTCTCTCTCCCTTTTACTCCGTTTTTATCGCTTTTTACATTTGGTTAGTCTCCTTTTACAATATGCACTTTTACATTCTAGGCGTCGAATGCTTTTGAATAGCAGCTGGTCTTGCCTGTATTGCATCAGAGGTGGGATATTTCCTGCATCTAGCATAGCCTTGGGGTTGCCAACTTGCTGACTTCCCTCCTTTTGTTTTCACCATTGGCAACGCGACTGCACTTTTACGTTTTTTTTTTTTTTTTCGTTGTGACTCTTCTGAGATGTAAATCTGTCCAAATGGACCACCTTTGAATCAAGGGACTGATGACCTTGCTGTTTGGTCCCTTCAACCCCAATCAACCAACCAACCAACAAACTAACACCAGCTGAGGTGCGGACCACATTACACAATTGCGGCTTTACAGAGCTCCTACGCTGTCCCGTACTGATTATGAGTGTGGCATATGGCTCGGCATTGCTTTCAGCATATCAGATGTTGGATCTCATACATCATTTTTTGGGGTCCGACTTGCAACAGGTGCCTTTTGGGTCCTGTCCCTTGCTGCAGTTTCCCTAAGAGTTACTGTTATTTGCTATATAATTGAAAATCCTCTGTTTAACAACCCCTACCCTTCTGTGTTCAGTTTACTGTGACAAGGATAGCACTAGGCTTCCCAGCAGGTGAAGTCAGTCTCACTGGCTCATTTTAAATGGAAGACAACACCTCAGACTTGTTCGTTGGGGTGAGGGGTGTTCTCCTTGGTGTCTGCTTCTCTTGTACAGGACTCTTGAGATGTACCATCGACACACAACTAACAGTCAAGTGGAAGAGTGGTGATACATCCTGTGCTTGCTGCAGAGAAGGCAGCACCCATTGGAGAGTACAGTACCTTGGGTACCTTTGGTTCTGTGCTACATAACTCATTGCATTTCAGCCAACACACCCATTCAAAACAGCTTCCTACAGCTTGACAAGTACGGTTTCAAGCTGTTTGCGAACAGCAATCCTGTATCCAGGAACACTATTCACAGTGGGGCAGCATTTTGACTGTTGCAGTGTTTGTCTGCACACTGAACACCCGAACTTGAGTTATCTGCACTGATATTGTTTTAATTTCAGGATTTCTAAGGATTGCAAGTTCACTTGAAGATCTGAACCTGCAACACCCAAGAAAGTGGTTTCTGTGAATAACAAGAGAAAACGTGGGTTCATCTTCACAGATTTCTTGAAGAGAACTTGGTTTATCGAACTTTTCTCGAGATTCCTCTTGCTAATGCACTGTGTAATAATGTTGAAAACATGAATCTCAATAATATACAAACATAAATGTCAACAGGGTACATTACTGTTGATGGTGGAGACTTAATGGAACATGATATGACAGTTGAAATATGAGAAAAACACAATATTACAACACAGTAGGTGAATTTGTAAGAGCTTAGTGTGTCATGATGGTAATCTTTCAAACACTGCCTTAAAAGGGGACAGTGAAGGGAAAAAGTGTGTTTTCCGTTTTCTAGACCAAAGCTTGTAACAAAGTAAAATATCACCAGCAGCCGCTTTGGTGCTTTCAAAATATCATTCTTCAAAATTTGTTTTTCGACAAGTGAAAAACTGCAGTATGTGAAGTACCATTTCATTGTTTGCTGAAGGTTATGTATTTAAGTAAATAAAGCACCGAAGATGAATGGAATAATAGTTAAACATGTTTGTGTGAATTACCGCATTATGTTATTGAATACCTCAAAAAGTCCATACCTCTTAATACTCTGTTGGCCATTATAATTTCAACACCAGGAATGATAGTGAAACTTTACTCATTGTGCAGATGCAGTATAGAAGGAAGAAAACATGTGGTTTGGAAGTATGCAGGGTGTGAAATTTTGTACACATATTTGCCATTTCAGGCAGCAACAGTGGCTCTAAACCGGCTGGGAATTGAGTCGAACTGGGCTTGGGTGACAGATGCAATACATTATTCTATGCTGCTTTAACTTCATGCCAAAGTTCATCAGTCATAGTGGCTGATGATAACATATTTTCACGACAGTTACAGGATCCTGACCTAAGTGAGCAACAGCATTATGGAATTATAAATGACTGTTTTGATAGGCCGCAATCCTGCCACTGTCAAATTCAGACATGTACAGGCAAATGTTTCTCCTTCTTACATGAGGTAAAACATGATCTTTGCACTAACATATTTGACTTCAACTTCTGAATGAGAAACCTGTTGTGTAATGTTTCCTTATTCAGTGTGTTTCAAGGTCTTTGCATGAAACTTCTAAGAGGTGATAGATCATGTAATTGGGAATGGTTTACATTACAGACAAAATGTTTGCTGACACTGCCTGTTGAAACTAGGTTTCTTTTATTGTGGGTTACGCCACTAGTGGCACAGGGCGTAGGCCCTTTGTGGCATGTGTATGCAATGTGTGTTACACATAATCCAGCCATCTGCTCCATGTGAAAGGTGATAGAATGACCAAAACTGAACTTCCTAATTAACTTCTCAAATATTTTTCTTTGCTTTGAGACACTCTTTCTTAAGGTGGTGGTGTTAAAAATCACCATTTATTTCCTGAGGTAGGTGGTATATACAGCACACCTAGTTAGCAGACACTGCTAGCTTAGTGGAATCTTATCACCCCAGGACCATCAGCTACCAAAGCGTAGCTTCTCCAGGAAGCATCAGCAAACATTGTGTATCTAACAAAAAACATTCACCATTACGTGATCTATCACCCATAGACGTTTGATGCAAAGACTGAAATATCTCATATACAGAATGTAGATGACACCGCTTGTACCCACTTTGTGCAGTTGCACTGAAATATTAATTGCTTGCGTATCCAAGTGAGACAGTCTGATGTTTGCTACATGCCATCTTCGTGGTATGGCAATTTTAGTGGCCAGCAATGTATTATATGTGCTTCATGTTAGTGACTTGTGCAATCACTGTGAAATTTTCCATAAATGGTAACAAACAAATAATATAATGATAAAGTATTCTTATTGGAACAGAAAAGTTGTAAATACTTTTGCATTGGTTAAGACCTTTTAATAAAATTCTTTAAGTCATCTTAGAAAAGTGAAACAGCGATTTGAATACACAATACAGCAAGATTTCAAAATAAAATTCCTTGTGCTTGGAATAGTACTCATAATTTTTTCATTATCTTTCAGGTAGTTTTTTAGTTAACTTTTTTGGGATATGTTTGGCCATTCTCTGAGGCATTCAGTGTAAATGTTCTTGCCACGGTACTCAATAGTGTAAAAACTTGAAATTTGACATAGATTTGTATGAGTTCTTTCAGCTATCGAAATAGACCATTTCCAGTTTTGTTCCATCTACTGCTGTTTGCAAAGTCTTTGCTGTTGATCAACTAAGCCATTCTCCAAGATATTTTATGAAGTGGCCTTTCGTACATGTCCTCTAGGGAGACAGGGCAGCAATTTTTGTTGATGTTGGTTAGGAACTTGGTTCATGTAATTTTTATAAAACTAATTGTAATAACTGCATTGTTGAGAGGGGATGGTTGAAGTGTTGCTTTTTCCATATCCACTACCATGAATGAGACACAAACAGGAAATACCAATATAGTGAGTATTGGTGTGTTCATTGTTGTCAGTGTGTTCCCATCCATTTCCAAATAACCTGCCCAGCAGACAGTTGAAGAGAATATGCAGTAAGGTATCCTCGTGACTAATTTCTGTCTTGACCTTGGAGCTCTCTGGCAATTCATGTCTTTATTTGATTATTGTTTTACAGTTTTCTACTTTCAGTAGATTAAAAGTCTTATCAAATTACAGTTCTGTGAGTGTGTTTGGGGGGAGGGGGTGGCCTGGCACTCGTGCTGATTGTAGACATTGTGGAAGTATCCCAAATGAAGTTTCCACTCTGCAGTGGAGTGCACTTGCAGAGCACTTGCCTGTGAAAGGCAAAGGTCCTGAGCTTGAGTCTTGCTCTGACACACAGTTTTAAAATCCTTGAAGTAGTTGCCAACAATGGTCCTGGGAGAACCAGTTTTTATATCTGTGTACTAATTACGTCATATCATTTGTTGATTAATGGCTTTGTACTACACGTTCATGACAACAGCTGTGACAGCATACAGTTGCCCAGCTACGATGTTACAATTTTATAGGTTTCAGATTGTGACAGGAAAACAAAAGTTGTTGGTTGTTCTTATCTTAAAGTTGTCAAGTTGCCACCACTGTTCTTTTTCATTGGAAATAATGGTGGTTATGGTGAATGGAATGCAAGAAACTGCACAGTATAGTGCTAGAAGTCTGGGCCTGTATGCAATAAAAAATAAAAATGGCTGTTACAGTATACACAGAATTAAAATGTTAGTGTATCAAAAACATTGAAGTTGTTACATCACAGAGAACTAGTTGATGGTAGATTATAATTATAAAATTTAGGTATTTTTTGATGAATATTGAGACTGGGTTATTTTGTTGTCGAAATACCTTGGAAAACAGCTGTGCCCCTTATTCTCTAATGACATTCCAGGTATTTGGTATTTATATTAGGACAGAAGATTGGTTTGGAAACTGAAGACATAATTACAGCCTTCTCCCTCTCCCCTCCCTCCTTTCCCTTCACAGTGCACAATCTTGTTGCCTGTTGATTTATGAAACATTATTGCGTGCATTTTGTTGTTTACATCTCGAGCTTGTGTATTACATTTTAGGTGTTGATACGTAACATTACTTTGTTTTGTTTTTAAACAGTGACAGTGAGGACAGTTTCAAAAACCTGGCCACTGAAGAGAAAAGGTGCAAAGTTAGTGATTCGGGAACGGAGACAGCTGTGGCGGTTGTTTCAAAAGATGATGAAAAGAAGCCAGGAGCTACCGATCCTACAAAAGCTGTTGAAAGAGAGGGACACTGCTACTGGTATATCAAAATATTAAATTTTTTGAGAAATGAGTAAATTCTGATGGAATGGGTGTATTCATCAAATACCATGAAATGTTGGCAGATTTAATTAACAACTATTTCTCTATTGGGAAGGTGAGTGGGAATGGGCGGGGAGAAGAGAAATGGCGAGGGTAGGAAGGGGATGAACAGTCTGCTCAATAAGCGTATTAGTTGTCCTTTCTCTTTCTCTGCTCTGCTTGTATAGGGGGAAGACTGCTAAAGATGTTGTTAAGGTTTTCTGCCAGCTGTAATATCTCATTTTGTTTGGTGAGGACACCTGTTGTACCATTATGTATTTTGTTAGTTTTATACTAATGTACAATTAGTGGTTTAGTTACACACTACATTGTTTGATCTGGTTTATGCCTAATTACTTCCATTACTTACAAAGAGAACACAACCATAACACGATTTCCCAGCAACTTCGCTTTGTGGAAGAGGGGTCAAAATAAGCGAACATGTATGTAGACTTACCATAAATACTCAATCGTTTCTGAAAAAATGACGGCCAAAGTTTTTGGAGTATTTTCCCAATACTTTAAATGCTGTTTACTTTGGGATATCTGCAGACAAAACGGTGGCTTAGTGATTAGTGTCGTGGTTCTTTAATTTTGCGCCCTGTGTTCAATACCCAATTATTACTTTTATTTTTGTTTTCATTTGTATACCCATGTCTGAAGCAAGATTACTACACTAATTTTCTTCTGTGTGTATTTATATAACATAGTCCTTATTCGTCTACTAATTTTTAAGTCAAATGAATTTCAACAAAAAAGAGAAAAGTATTTAAAGTGGTTTTCGGTGAAATTCCTGTAGTGTATCTTGATTCATAATCAATTACAAACGCCAGTTTTCGGAAAAGTGACACGGTATGTATGATTTGCTGCGAAATTATTGCCATAATGCAAGATCTTCACCAGTGTTAATGATGTTTCTTTCCCAAGTGAGATTCACATGAAGAAATGTCAATATGACAAACCGGTCTTCGTGTGATGCTTGTGGTGTTTGGAATATCTGTGTTTCGTATGTTCCTACGATTGGTATCATCCAAGGGAATGCACCAAATCTTCCTGAAAAATAAACATGTGATTGAGACATAAGAATTGATATGAGAATGAAATATCGGAATATGAATTTAAAAATAGTGCAACCCCTCACACACAAATAATATGTAATAAATGTGACACTTTTTGTGAAATCTAGTTATAGGTTTAAAATTAATATATAACTTCCTTGTATCCCCTAATCTGACGAGAAATATTTGTGTAGTAACCTTCTATAGATATGGGTAGATACATGAAAACAATAAAAATAAACTAAATAAAAACAATAATCGGGTTTTGAACAAAAGGAGCAAAATTAAGAACCTATGACATTGAGCCAACATTTTGTCTGAGGATATCGTGCAGTTAGAAGCATATAAAGTACCTCAAAATACCTTTAAAACTTTGACAATCGTTTTTTTCGGAGATGGTAGCGTGTCTATGGATAACCTGAGGTATTTTCTCTTGTCCTGACTCCTCTTTCACTGGGCATAGTTCCTGGGAAATTGGGTGAGAGCACTTGCCGTGTTCTCCTTGTGAAAGACAAGTGTTACCTGCTGTAAGATAAATACCTGTGGTGTAATTATTAAGGTTGTTTCATTAGCAGAGGTAAGACAATAAATACTACTTTGTGTCCCGTTAATTCTCAGCACCTGTTTGGATTCCGATATAGAATCCCATCATCAGAAAGATTGAAAGGTCCTATGTCATTGTTGTGAGGGACGTGTGTGTGTGTGTGTGTGTGTGTGTGTGTGTGTGTGTGTGTGGTAAAGTTAGAGTTGTATGTAGTGAGTGATGTGGAGGATTCCCATCCGTAATCCCACACATTCTTTATCACCAGAATTGAATTGGTCCATGTTTTCAATTTCAATCACAGATACAAAACAAGTAACACTAGAATTTTAGGTGTAGTTCGTGCAGAACTACAGCAACTGATTATCAAAAAATAAACTTGGGACACCCCAAGTCACTTTTTTATATATTATTTGTAACTTGTTTCAGTTAAACAACCTTAAGACATTTTGGTCTGAAGGTGGGTTGCTGTAGACTGGTCACCAAGAATAAATAAAAAAAAAAAATCTTGAATTGGTTAAAGATTAGTTTTTGAAAGGAACATTGGTAGTCCAGAGTACATTGTCCAAAATATTTGACTGTTACAGAATTATTACTCTGTTGTTCTGTATATACTGATTTTCATTGACAAAGTACAAAATTATTCGCAGAAATTGATCATGTGTCTTAAAGATGAAATAGAATAACTACAAATAGAAACTCTAATACTTGATAAGAATTAGAAAGAAGTGCATTACTAATTAAATGCAGTGATTACATCAAGGACCTCATTCTGTAATCTCATTGTAATGGACTATACTCATGAATCACGGACTTTGCTTGCAATAGGGTGTCTTTTGTGCCTTGATATAGATGGTAATACTAGAGGTGCAAGAGGGGCATCTGATCCTAATTTTTGGTTCCTGAAGACAGGGGACAGCATTTTCAGAGGCAACAGTTGACTAATTTACTGATTTGGCCTTGTAACATTAGCCAATGTGGCATTACTATTTTGGTACTGCAACCAGCTGATAGCTGGAAGAATCTGCAGCTCTCCTGTGTGTTTTATGTAAAGAAACATCTATTATTTGCTTACTACAGTACACAGCAAAATTGTATGCACAGTCTGTCAGAAATCCTAAGAAGAGTTTAGGCGTATTACTCACTTGTAATTTTGGCGGGTTGTCTGGAAGACAATCTGGGTAGAGTCAGATTCACAGCAATCTCCTATTAGTGCAAAGAGTAATTGATAAGCAGTGTTCAGGTCACAGTGATGTCTGTAATGGTGTCCAGAACTTCAGGCAGATGGAGCACGGTGAGAATGGAAGACTAAGTGTCATTAGCTGACTTACGCTGGCCTTATATGCAGCCCTGGGTGGGTGGAGCCACCCACATCATGTGATACCACCAGTGTGGCTTCGAGATCACATGAAGATTGGCAGCAATTTCTTGGCTATGCCCTGATAGCGTGGAGACTGAAGCCAAGCTGGAGACACCCTCCATGTTGTCAGCAATGTCAAAAATGGGCTTCACATCAGCTGACTGCATACCTGTGTCGGTGGTGTGCTCTCTGTTCAGATGTAAAATAGTTTCTCATTTATATCTCTGGGCAAGACTAATCAGGATGATAATTTTACCAGAAAAACAAAAATGATTTGAGCATGGTGCAAGATATGAGATGCACGAAATATCCTCAGGCATCAAGAATAGTGTAATATTCTTCTTCCAAAGAAGGCAGGTATGAATATGATCAAACTATCAGTTTAATAATTCATTGCAACAAAATGCTGACGTGCGTTATTTACAGGCAAGTGAAAAAACATGTAGGTGACCTGGAAAGACCAGTTCTGTTTCCGGAGAATTGTAGGAACACCCTACACGCTGCACCATACGAAGAGAGTTGGTTAAAGAGAAGCAAACTTGTGATTATAACATTCGAAATTCTGTGGGTAGCAGGGATGAAATTCAGATAGTGAAATATGTACAACTAGCGCATAAACAAGACAGCAATTGTAAGAATTGAAAAGAGAATTGTAAAGACTGAGATGAGAAGGGAATGAGACAGGATTGTAGCCTATCCCCATTGTTCAATCCATACATTATGTAACAGTAATGGAAACCGAAAAGAAATTCTGAAGACAAATTAAAATTCAGGGAGAAGAAATTTAAACTTGGAGGTTTGCATGCATGTTCAAAGGGACATTGGATCACAATGTAAGCGCTGCATTATCATATTCATCCACTGATACCAGGCAGCGACTTTCAAATAAAATGCCGTCCCCTCTATGGGAATTACATAATGTATGTAAAAGTACAGGTTATGACACAGGAACAATGACATATGGAAGTTGCATCTGGCTGTGAGTTGTGTATGGATAGCCAAAGCGATAAGGTGATTGACCACTCGCGTAAAGCTGGGAATATATGTTTCAGTCCTGGTCTGGCACATATTTTCATTGTCATTCCGTTATACAGCTGATGGCTGCTTGTATTCACAAATGTGAACACATTTCATGTACTTGGAAGAGGAGATGAATGGGATGGATAGTGCTTAAAAACATCAAGATGAACATAAACAGAAGTGAAATAAAGGATAATTTAATGTAGTCTAATTAAAGCATATAATGCTGGGGAAATTAGAACATAAAATGAACTAAAAGTGGTACACAAGTTTCACAGTTTGGTTAGCAAAATAACTGACAATGGATGAAGTAGGGGTAAAACCCAATGGGACTCGGAGCAAGTAAGGCTAGCAACCTGCTTCCCTGGTACTTTAAATATGATGCTGGCAACAATCAGAGCAAAATGCCTCTGACCTTTGGAGGTGACGGAGTCCCACCTCTAACTGACAAACCAGGGACTCCTAAGATACGACTTGGCAAACAAATGGTAATGAGATGGGGTGCTATTAATATCAATGGGGGCTACTCTGGGAAGAAGGTAGAGCTGGCAGAGGCTGCAAGTAAGATGGGGCTGGACGTTTTAGCTGTTAGTGACATTCGGGTAAGGGGTGAGAAAGAAGAGGAAGTGGGAGAATACAAGGTCTACATGTCGGGAGTCAAAGCAGGAATAGCACAATGGGGTGTAGGGCTTTACATCCGGAAAGAAATGGAACCCAGCGTAGTTGCAATAAGGTATGTAAACGAACGACTGATGTGAATAGATCTGACAGTGTCTAGCAAGAAAATTAGGATTGTCAGTATATTCGCATTGTGAAGGGACAGATGAAGATAAGATGGATAGTTTTTATGAGGCACCCAGTGATGTAGTTGTTAGAGTAAAGGACAAGGACAGTGTTCTGCTCATGGGTGATTTTAAAGCCAGGATTGGAAATCGAACAGAAGGGTATGAAAAGGTTATGGGTAAATTTGGAGAGGATATGGAGGCCAACAGGAACGGGAAACAACTCTTGGACTTCTGTGCCAGTATGGGCTTACAAGGGGAGGCCACCCATTGTGAAATTCAGATTCGATTCATACTGCGCATAATAAAAGCTCATGGCCAGAGGTGTAATGTGGCAAAGCACCAAGATGCACTTCTCAGCCGTTGTCGAGAAAATCGACAGTTAAAAGAAACCGTTGCGGTGAAATACTCTCTACGATTAAAAATTTTCCACAGCGTCGTGGCGCAGCGGTAAGCGCTCGGGTTCGTAATCCGAAGGTCGCCGGATCGAATCTCACACCATGCAGCTCTTTTTTTTTTTAGTATTTGTTTTTTGTAATTCAAATTTGTACACACACACACACACACACACACACACACACACATATATATATATATTCCCGGCAATCAGTTGCAACAATTATGCGTATAATAAGTTGTTGAAAGTCGTTTGTCGTGGAAAGACTGGCGACTTCGATCATCATTATGTTTTCCGGAAACAAAGTTGTATTTCACAAATGTTATTAATTGTCTTCATAATGTTAACCACGTATAGTTAACGGAAGACATAGAAACGATATTCCGAAACGAATACGTATAGCGTAAGTCAAACGTTCGAATTAGAATAGAGACCCCACGAACACAAATTCGCTGTGGCAGGTATGAAATATAAACTCCGTTACTCGCTCGTTACATTTGAAGGACAGATGTTGAATGGGCCGAAACGAGCCGCCGCATAACAGCGTAGTTGCCTGCTAACTTCGAAAGAAGGTAGATGCGGTCCCTAGCGCAACTTATAACATCGTCGAAAATCAGTGCGGACGGGAGAGCTTTGGTACACCCTGTTAAAAAAAAAAAAAAACAGAAAAATGGAGGCGGTACAATTTGAGAGCGATCCGCCTTCACCAACATGCATAAGCAATTCATTAATATATAAAAATTACAAAAAACTAATAATAATAAAAAATGCATGGCGTGAGATTCGATCCGGCGACCTTCGGATTACGAACCCAAGCGCTTACCGCTGCGCCACGACGCTGTGAAAAATTATTAATCGTAGAGAGTATTTCACCGCAACGGTTTCTTTTAACTGTCGATTTTCTGGACAACGGCTGAGAAGTGCATCTTGGTGCTTTGCCACATTACACCTCTGGCCATGAGCTTTTATTATGCGCAGTATGAATCGAATCTGAATTTCACAATTGGCGGCCTCCCCTTGTTAGTAATCACAAACTCCTTTTTTAAACATAAGAACATTCACCGGTATACTTGGGAAGGCAGGGGAACCAGATCTGTCATTGACTATATAATAACAGATCAGGAATTCAGGAAGGCTGTGAGGGACACACGTGTATTCAGGGGATTCTTTGATGACACTGATCATTATTTAATCTGCAGTGAAATTGGGATTGTGAGGCCGAAAGTGCAGGAGGTCAGGTCCATATGTAGGAGGATAAGAGTGGAGAAACTTCAGGATAAGGAAATCAGGCACAAGTACATAACAGCGATCTCAGAAAGGTACCAGTTAGTTGAATGTAGTCAATTACAGTCATTGGAAAAGGAATGGACAAGGTACAGGGACACAGTACTAGAAGTGGCTAAAGAGTGTCTTGGAAAAGTAGTGTGTAAAAGTAGGATGAAGCAAACAGCTTGGTGGAATGACACAGTCAAGGCAGCATGTAAAAGGAAAAAGAAGGCGTATCAAAAATGGCTACATACTAGAACTCAGGTAGACAGAGAAAGTTATGTTGAAGAAAGAAACAAAGCCAAACAGATAATTGCAGCATCCAAGAAGAAATCTTGGGAAGACTTTGGAAACATGTTGGGGACTATGGGTCAAGCTGCTGGAAAACCATTCTCGAGTGTAATTAGGAAGTCTTCGAAAGGGAGGTAAGAAGGAAATGACAAGAGTTTTTTTGGACAGGTCAGGAAAACTGCTGGTGAATCCTGTAGATGCCTTGGGCAGATGGAGGGAATATTTTGAAGAGTTGCTCAATGTAGGTGAAAATATGATCAGTAATGTTTCAGATTTCGAGGTAGAATGGGATAGGAATGATGATGGAAGTAGGATCACATTTGAGGAAGTGGAGAAAATGGTCAATAGATTGCAGTGCAATAAAGCAGCTGGGGAGGATGAAATTAAGTCAGAACTCATCAAATACAGTGGAATGTCAGGTCTTAAATGGCTACACAGGATAACTGAATTGGCCTGGGAATTGGGGCAGGTTCCATCAGACTGGACAAAAGCAATCTTTAAACATGGAAACAGAAAAGATTGTAACAACTACAGAGGTATCTCTTTAATCAGTGTTGTGGGTAAACTCAGTTATTGTTGAAAGGAAAGTGTGAGTATTAGTTGAGGACCAATTGGATGAAAATCAGTGTGGGTTTAGGCCTCTTAGAGGTTGTCAGGACCAGATCTTTAGCTTACGGCAAATAATGGAGAAGTGTTATGAGTGGAACAGGGAATTGTATCTATGCTTCATAGATCTAGAAAAGGCTTATGACCGGGTTCCTAGGAGGAAGTTATTGTCTGTTCTATGAGATTATCGAATAGGAGGCAAACTTTTGCAAGCAATTAAAGGTCTTTACATGGATAGTCAGGCAGCAGTTAGAGTTGACGGTAAATTGAGTTCATGGTTCAGAGTAGTTTCAGGAGTAAGACAAGGCTGCAACCTGTCTCCACTGTTGTTCATATTATTTATGGATCATATGTTGAAAACAATAGACTGGCTGGGTGAGATTAATATATGTGGACACAAAATAAGCAGTCTTGCATATGCGGATGACTTAGTTGTGATGGCAGATTCGATTGAAAGTTTGCAAAGTAATATTTCAGAGCTAGAGCAGAAATGTAAGGACTATGGTTTGAAGATTAGCATCTCCAAAACGAAAGTAATGTCAGTGGGAAAGAAATATAAACGGATTGAGTGCCAAATAGGAGGAACAAAGTTAGAACAGGTGGACGTTTCAAGTACTTAGGATGCATATTCTCACAGGATGGCAACATAGTGAAAGAACTGGAAGCGAGGTGTAGCAAAGCTAATGCAGTGAGCGCTCAGCTACGATCTACTCTCTTCTGCAAGAAGGAAGTCAGTACCAAAACTAAGTTATCTGTGCACCGTTCAATCTTTCGACCAACTTTGTTGTATGGGAGCGAAAGCTGTGTGGATTCAGGTTACCTTATCAACAAGGTTGAGGTTATGGATATGAAAGTAGCTAGGATGATTGCAGGTACTAGTAGATGGGAACAATGGCAGGAGGGTGTCCACAATGAGGAAATCAAAGAAAAACTGGGAATGAACTCTATAGATGTAGCAGTCAGGGCGAACAGGCTTAGATGGTGGGGTCATGTTACACGCATGGGAGAAGCAAGGTTACCCGAGAGACTCATGGGTTCAGCAGTAGAGGGTAGGAGGAGTCACGGCAGACCAAGGAGAAGGTACCTGGATTCAGTTAAGAATGATTTTGAAGTAATAGGTTTAACATCAGAAGAGGCACCAATGTTAGCACTGAATAGGGGATCATGGAGGAATTTTATAAGGGGGCTATGCTCCAGACTGAACGCTGAAAGGCATAATCAGTCTTAAATGGTGGTGGTGGTGGTGGTGGTGGTGGTGGTGGTGGTGGTGGTGGTGGTGATGATGACTGAATATAAATTCAAATGTTAAGAAATCTTTTTTAACCCATTTCTGCCTGAATTATTTTTTCTTCTGATTTCTACAAATTAGATGTTTATGTGTTTATTGTCATCAAAGAAAAGCAATACAACAATCAAAACAAAAAAATAATCAATAATTGAAACGAAAAAGGGCATAACATATATGTCACGCTAGGCAGAACTTACATGTTAGGCAGAATATATGACAGCAAGTAAAATAATACACTGTATGCGATTTACATCAAGTTCAGGCAACAGTACTCAGTTTCTGTGATATGGTACAAAACATTCTATGCACAAACCAACACCACAATTGCAGCACATTGTTCTTGGGGTTCCTTTGCAGTTTTCCGCCGCACAGTGTCTTCTTTTTTCTGTGGCACCATGGCTACAAGATGATTTGTTTCATCATACCTAGTATCATGTGGCACACTGCTTTGGTTTGAATTACCTGCAGGGCGTCCAGGACCTCTTGGTACTGCAGCATTGGAAGTCGTTAAGATTTCACAATGTAGGGCCAGAAGTGCAGCTGAGGCATATTTATACCAGTCTTTCTATGAAGAAGCCACCCATTATGTATAGAGATATCTAGAAGCCATGTAACAATTGGCCACCACCATTTCTTTCCTCTGACACTCAGTCTATATAATGCTACATTTTCATCCATTCGATCAGTTCCTCCCATATTTTTATTGTATTCTCCAATTACATTAGGTCGAGATACAAGTATTCTTCTCTTCTCTTGTCTGGAGTATCGGTCAGTGGTGCTGACTGGACTGATACCATGGCTTGTGGAAGCAATTGTTACTGTAGAGTTATCTAGCCATCTGGCAACAATTATTCCACTTTCCTTGCTGCTCTTGTAATCAAAATCTCCTCTCTTATTCCTTTTGGACATAGTGTTAGAATGTATTAGATGACACTCTTTAGGCAGACGATTTTCACGAATAGTCAGAGTTGTACCAAAACCTCATTGCTTCAGGTAAATAAACAATGTTTGTGATGTAAACAGGTTGTCAAAATAAAACCTGTAGGGAAGATGTTTGTTCTCTTCAGGAAGAGAATCGATCATTTGAATCAAATGAGCAGCACATTTTCCAAATGCTTTCTCATATTTTTCATTCCTCTGAGGATCAGCTTCTTGGTATATTTGAAAGTCCACTAGATAACCCATGGTTGTGTTTAGAACCATGCTTTGCACCCATATCTAATGGGCTTACTTTTCAGAAACTGTTTACATCCATGTCTGCCTAAATACTTTATCATGCTCTCATCGTAAGACAAAAGTTGTTCATTCTGAAAGTGGAGAGCAAACTTTTTTCTTAGCTTATTTATTAATGGATGAAGTTTCCACATTCTATCATTAGCATCTATTTTTGCGTTGTCACACAAGTGAATGAATCTCATTGTTTCAAACCTGTCCCTTCTCATCGTGCTGTGGACCATTTCATTTCTCATGTCCAATCCAGAATCCCAGTAATTTCTTCTGCTAGGTAAAAGATTTTAGCCAGAAAGAATTAGAATTCCTAGAAAACCTTTTATCTCTTCATATGTTATTTTTGGATCTGAGCAGTTCTTGAACAAAGCGTACTTCGTCAATTCAGTGAAAAGAAATTCAATTACTTCATCGTTCCAAAATAATTCGAAGCACTGAACTGGAGACAAGTTTCTGTATTTACCGTAATCACTTTCAGGAAGTACAGAACTAACACTACGCAGATTGTCTTTTTTCCAATCTCTGATTACAGTTTTTAAGATCTGTGACTTTTCCTGTTCATCTGGTTTATCATTAGGACAGAAATTAATCTCAGGTTCACTACCTAACCTGTTTTTACTTGCTAAAACCACTTCTGCACCAGCCTGGAGTTGCCTTGGTCCAAGATTATCAACATTTCTTTGCCCATCTTCTTCCCCAGAATCTTCATCTGAATCCACTTTAACTTCAGGAGGTTCAATAAATATATCTGTTGCATCTTCTTCCTCCCCTTCAAAATAGCCAGGATCTCATGGAGAGATAGACCTCTAAAGAGAAAGAATCGTTATTTTCACTGTTTTGCCTAGCGTGACATATATGCAACACAAAATTAAAACTGTATTTGGAGCCACAAAAATAAGAATTGCATTTTGTAGATAACCATTAACATAAATTTCAGTACTTTAACATTATAATCAACCATAATTTAAACAAATTGTATTATAATTTGCGGTAAAAAAATGATACTTACCTCTTATTCCAGGACATAATCTCACTCAGAAAAGTCTTCCATACTTGAAGCATCAGCCACTGACCACTTAATGTTTGCAACTGACTGAAACCTACCTAAACATGAACAACAAAGCCTCCTTATCTGAAAGCCATACAACACTCCAAACACAGGCATTGTTGCCAACGAGAGAAAACAATGACAGACTGTTCCGTGACATATATGTTACGCTAGGCAGAAATGGGTTAAGGTAGTTGTATTGTAGCCTAGTTCAGAAATGAACTCTGACAATGAATAGTTCAGACAAGGAGAGAATAGAAACTTTTGAAATTTGGTGCTGCAGGAGAATGCTTAAAATTACATGAATAGATCAAGTAGTTA
The DNA here is from genome assembly GCF_023898315.1 of Schistocerca nitens. Classification (NCBI taxonomy): domain Eukaryota; kingdom Metazoa; phylum Arthropoda; class Insecta; order Orthoptera; family Acrididae; genus Schistocerca; species Schistocerca nitens. The sequence continues at coordinate 620,467,376 of NC_064616.1, read as the reverse complement.
ATGAGGAGATACTGAATGAAATTGGAGAAAAAAGAAATGTATGCACAACTAGACCAAAAGGAGGTGTTGCTTGATACACCACATTCTGAGACTTCTAGTAATAGTCAATTTGTTTGGGGGGTAGGGGTTAAAGGAGGAGCTACAGTAAGACCAAGGTTTGTCTACAGAAAGCAAGTTCAAATGGGTGAGGTAGCTGTAGTAATGTGGAGATGAAGAAGCTTGCACAGGATAGAGTTGGATCAAACCAATTTGTGTGTGGAAACCACAACAGCTGGCTGGAAGAAGTTACCCAAGTTAAACAGTGTAATATCCTAAGATTTACAGTGGGAAAATTTTCTGTAAACCGTGTGTGGAGTGCACTTTTGATGACTGCATTTGTATTTCACGGATCATGTGATAGCCATATGGTAGTTGTATATGGAGCCAATCTATATATATATATATATACGCTAATGTTTTTGATAGAGGCAAAATGTTGCTACTTCCTTTACATAGAATGTTTGGTGTTTGTGTCACTTTTTTCACACTTGACTAGAAGCATGATGACACAATAGTACTGGCAAACTAAAGTTTCATAACTTTTACTGAAAAGTTTTTTATAATTTTTAAAATCATTGACATGCATATAATACTATAACAATTAATTATTAAAAATTATTTGCAGTGGCAAGGATCGTAATTTGAATATTGTCGAACTTCTGTGCGCAAGCTGCATGAGATGGTTTCATGAATCGTGCATCGGTTATCAACTTGGTAAACTTGTGCCATTCATGGTCAATTACTACTTTGTATGCAAGAATTGCTCACCTACAGGCCTGGAAAGTTTTAAGAAGAACCAAGCAGGTAAGTTCTAAACTAAATCAGTGTATTGTTTATTACAAGTATGCATGCAGGTCAGTGATGTGTTTTTATTTCTGTAGAAATCATGACCATTCCAGTTTGGAGAGTAACTGTTGTGTCATTGTATTTGACTGTTGTCATTGTACCGGGTGATCAAAAAGTCAGCGTAAATTTGAAAACTTAATAAACCACGGAATAATGTAGATAGAGAGGTAAAAATTGACACACATGCTTGGAATGACATGGTGTTTTATTAGAACAAAAAAAAAAAAAAACAAAGTTCACAAAATGTCCGACAGATTGCGCTGGACAGCAAAACGTCAGTAACTGCTACCGTGACGGGTGAGAGGTACGCCAATATGTTACATAATCACATCATCCCCAGCCTGGCTGATAAACACCTGCTGGAATGTATGATGATTATGCAGGATGGCGCTCCAACCCATATTGCTAGACACATGAAAGATCTCTTGCGCGCATCATTTGGTGATGATCGTATGCTCAGCCGCCACTTTAGTCATGCTTGGCCTCCCAGGTCCCCAGACCTAAGTCCGTGTGATTATTGGGTTTGGGGTTACCTGAAGTCGCAAGTGTATCGTGATCGACCGACATCCTTAGGGATGCTGAAAGACAACGTCCGACGTCAATGCCTCACCGTAACTCCGGACATGCTTTACAGTGCTGTTCACAACATTATTCCTCGACTACAGCTATTGTTGAGGAATGATGGACATATTGAGCATTTCCTGTAAAGAACATCATCTTTGCTTTGTCTTACTTTGTTATGCTAATTATTGCTATTCTGATCAGATGAAGCGCCATCTGTCAGAAATTTTTGAACTTTTGTATTTTTTTGGTTCTAATAAAACCCCATGTCATTCCAAGCATGTGTGTCAATTTGTACCTCTCTATCTACATTATTCTGTGATTTATTCAGTTTTCAAATTTATACTGATTTTTGATCACCCGGTATTTGATTATCTTTATTGTAGAGGTTTTGTCTTAAAAGTACTAAATCTCACAGATGAGTTTGAGGCAAGGTCTCAATAAGCCAATCAAATTATTGATAAAGATAATTTTTTGTGGTGACATGTTTCAATAAGACCTCCACATTGTGTTTCCAATTGAAGAGGCGTTAGATCATTGTCATTGTTGTTGTCATTACTATAGCTTGACAATTCAAGACCAATACCTAAACACACCCAAAACAACATTTGTAAAACAAGTCATTTCTGCTTTAACTTGCTGACATTCAAGTATTGATCAGCCACGAATGTGCATCTGTTCTCTTGACTTACTCCAATGGTGAGATCCAATTTTATTATTTATTTATGTTTCATGGTGTCTGTATCAGGCAACAAATCAAAAGACCCCAGTTAATCCTGGATCTTTTTTCATCACTTAGTTGCTTATTTCTCTTCTGGCAATAATGCATTGGCTCGTGTGATGGAAGAAGATAGGGCATACAATTTCCAATAGGTGATATGTATAGTAAAGCTTTGTAGTGGCTAAACCCAGCTCCGGGTTGTGAAGAGCTTTACTTTCTTTTTTGTCATCTTGGCACCATAGATGATAAACATTTTGAATTATTCTTTATGTATGTGCTATAGCATTGTGTTGTAACCTCTTTTCCTGACATGGTATGGTGACCATAGGCCTGCTGCCATATGTAAGTCACATTTAAAATTTTTCTCTCAGTGTTTTGTGGTACTTTTAATAAAGAGACCACCCTTTCCAGCTTTCTGTTCATTGTTTTATTTCATTTCATAACTGTGAGTTCTTTCTCAAACTCTTTGCATGCTGCCAGAAAAAGACTTGGTCAGGTCAGTTGCTCACTGGTTCTTCCCTTCTGTGTGACTAAATATTTGTATGATCATGAAATTATAAAATATTCCAGGACATCTAATATCCTTTTATAATACTGCCACGTAGTGTGTTGCATAGAGGAGTCAAAAGACTTGCAATCAGGGAATCACTGATTGGATCCTCTTATTACTAGCCTTATTCAGATATCTGTAGGTTTTAGTAAATCATCCTGGAGAGTGGCGGTTGTTGGTGTGTCCCATGTTTTTGTCAGATTTTAATACTGTGGTATGAATAAAACCTAACAAAAAAGTGGGTGGTATAGAAATACAATGATCATGGGGAACATAATTTTGTTTCAAGTTTTTCTATAATTTTGTGTTGCAGCTTTTCCACAGATGTGTATAACAGCAATAGGAAATCTACAACAAGCCAGTGTGAAAGATGGCACTTGTCGCACTACGTTCTCCAAAGACAAAGACATTATACCATTCATTGAAGCTCATTGGGAGGGCATGACTACTATGCCCCGGCGAGTTACTCAGTCATGGCACACAACTGTGAGTTTTTTTGTGTTATTTCCTCATGATTACTGCGTTAAAACAATTCTTTGTCATTTATTTCCATATACTCCTGTCTTTTTTGTGTGTGTTACTTCTTTGGGGTAGGGTATTAATTTTTCTTCTACTTCTTGTAATAAATATGAATTGCCCAAGTTTACATGATATTAATTTAAGAGTATCTGTTTTTTCAATTTCAGATTTGTTGTGGTCATGAATTTTTGATTTCAATATAAAATGCAATATTTGTGAATTTGTGTTTGTCTTTTCAGCCCTGTTGTAAAATGCGTTTCATATTGCCCTCAGTAATAGTTTCCTCAGAAATCGTCACTGACGAAACAACTTGTTTCTCTTAGGAGCTAAGTATGATAGTAATTTCCATTTTAACTCTGTTATAATTAGTTTGAAATCTAATTATGGTGGTAAATGAAACTGTCTTGTGAATAACTGTGTGGAATATTGTTTTCATTAAGCAAGCTATCTAGCTTTCACCACATTGGGGATTGGACTGCTGTTGGCTATTTCTTAATTAATGAAAAAATATTTTCAGTGTTTTGCCATTTTCAGGGTCTGTCAAAGACTCAGATCAAATTGTTTCGTGAAGGCTATGTATTGTTGATCAAAATTGAAGTAAAGTCAACTTTCTGCATGAGGAATAGTGCCTCTTTAGTAAATGTGTAACCCCATAAAAATTGGGAGAAGGCCATTTGCCATTACTTAGATGGCAATTTTGAATTGATACGAGACAGGAAATCAATTGGCTCATCATTCACCTCCTCAGAGGTCAAAAAAAATACACTAATATGCAATGTGGGAATTTAAATAATGACAGTGCTTTGCACCCTACATATAGGACGAACCACTTGCTTTTTTCCCCATCTAAGCAAGAATTTGGAGTGTGAACATTGCTTTTCCACCCATCATATAGTGTGTTTCAAAGTCTTTGCATCAAACATCAGGGGGTGATAGGTCATGGAATGGGGAACAACATTTATAAAATAAAAAATGTTTGCTGACATTCCTCAGTGATGCAGGGTGCCTTTTTATAATTGGTTATGCCCCTAAGAGATGGGACCTTGCGGTGTGCATATGCATTGCATATTGCATGTAATCAACTCATCCACTTCCTTTGACAGCCTGTGACAGAGCCCTGTGCCGGCTCTGAGTGGCAGTATCTCCAGAAGAGATTGTGCATTTGATGGTTTGTTGTGTACAGTTCCTTACTTGCTATCCTACCACACAGCTACATCATTGTCGCTGCCTATGTGGAAACAGTTGTGTGTTGGTAGTCACTGCACATCACACACAAGAACAGTCACTTATTCCACTTATTCCTTGGTAGAACGGGTGGATATGCATTTGCTGTTTGATGGAGCTAGAAGCTGTAGGTGCTTAGCAGCACGGTCTCAGGGATGCTTTCCCAACAGAAACAGACAACAGCTATATCACACATTGTTCCAGAGGCTACATCCATTGCGTGGTAGCATGAACACAGGATGGTAGTACTCTGCAATTTGAAGAGAAAGTTCTGGACACAGTTGTGGTGAATCCATCTATGAGGGTTGGAACTTAAATAGTGACAACTATTTATTCACAACCGATACAAAAGTTATATGTTTGCGCCTGTTACTGTCCTTCAAAGTAGTCACCAGCATTGTGTAGAACCCAGTGCTAACAATGTGGAAGGCGTAGTATACTGTTAGCAGAGCCTGTTCTGTTGATGGTGCTAATGGAGTGGTCTACTGTCAGTTGAATCTCTGGAACAGTTTTGAAGCGAATTCCACGAAGTGGTACCATCATCTCCAGAATCAAATAAGTCACAAGGACTTAAGTTCGGTGAGTATGGTGGATGGTTACAGTACTTCCCAGTTCTATCAACCGAATAGAGCAGCCACAGCTTGTGCTATAAGCGCCCTCGCATTGTCGTGCAAAATGATGGGTGGTTTGCACAAAAAGTGTCGCCGATTCTTTCGCAAAGCTGGTCACAGGTGATACTCCAAACACGAACAGTAATATGACTTAAGTTCTTGTGACTTTGATTTAATTCCGAAGATGAAGGATCCACTTTGTGGCATTCGCTTCAGAACTGTTCCAGAGATTTGACAGGCAGTAGACTGCTCCATTCGCACCATCAACAGAACAGGCTCTGCTAACAGTATACTATGCATTCCACATCCCTGGCATCGGTTTCTACCCAACACTGGTGACTACTTTGAAGGACAGTAATAGGTGCAAACATGTAACTCTTCTGTATCGGCTCTACATCTACATCTACATCTACATCCATACTCCGCAATCCACCTGACGGTGTGTGGCGGAGGGTATCTCGAGTACCTCTATCGGTTCTCCCTTCTATTCCAGTCTCGTATTGTTCGTGGAAAGAAGGATTGTTGGTATGCCTCTGTGTGGGCTCTAATCTCTCTGATTTTATCCTCATGGTCTCTTCGCGAGATATACGTAGGAGGGAGCAATATACTGCTTGACTCTTCGGTGAGGTATGTTCTCGAAACTTCAACAAAAGCCCGTACCGAGCTACTGAGCGTCTCTCCTGCAGAGTCTTCCACTGGAGTTTATCTATCATCTCCATAACACTTTCGCGATTACTAAATGATCCTGTAACGAAGCGCGCTGCTCTCCGTTGGATCTTCTCTATCTCTTCTATCAACCCTATCTGGTACGGATCCCACACTACTGAGCAGTATTCAAGCAGTGGGTGAACAAGCGTACTGTAACCTACTTCATTTGTTTTCGGATTGCATTTCCTTAGGATTCTTCCAATGAATCTCAGTCTGGCATCTGCTTTACCGACGATCAACTTTATATGATCATTCCATTTTAAATCACTCCTAATGCGTACTCCCAGATAATTTATGGCATCAACTGCTTCCAGTTGCTGACCTGCTATATTGTAGCTAAATGATAAGGGCATAAATAGTTGCCACTATTTACGTTCCAACCCTCGTATAAGTGTATGAGCAATCACAAGAGATGTGGGCATCACTTGCACCGGCGGGTGGAGAGTTTTCCATCAGCACCGGTTACATTCACTCCATTTGCAATAGGTATAGGCTCTCTGACCAAATGATTTGTGGTTTTCAGTGATTTATTTAACAATGCATTGCTGAATAAGAATTTCCATAATATGTGTTGTTTACTGACATAGCCATCGACAAATGTATTATTGCACCCATTACTCTTCCAGCTTGTCTAGACAGCCAGATATATCATAACCTTCTGGTAAGTAACATACCCAAGCTGCTAGATGTTGTCCTGCTGAATTTGTGAATGAAAGTATGTTTTTAACATGATTGCAAACCAGCACATTTTAATTGTCATGTGTGTCAGCATCTCACTGAAATGTTTGGTGTGAATTGGAATGGGAGAGGTGGTCCTGTGCTGTGGCCATCATGGTCACCTGAAATCACACCAGCTGATTTCTTCGTGTCAGGTCACATCTAAGGTATTCAAACTGCTTCTGGCATCCTTGAGAGTGTCTGCTGGGCAATACATCAATGCTGCAATGCCTGTAGTCAGGTGGGAGGTTGCCACTTTGAACTCATGCTTTAGGTTCATGTGTGGAGTTTTTAATGCAACAAGAGGCAGGTTGACTACATTTATAGTATAAACCTGGAATGATCATTTTGTAAACAAGACACTGCTTTCCTCTTCGTTGTGTTCAGTTTCGTATATGTTTATTTCTTTAAATGTTCTGCCACAAAGAAGCAGGGAATAAGTTAGCTTCAACAGGTGTGGAGGAGGAAAGGAAAAGCAGTGGTTGGGAAAGGAGTGAGACAGGGTTGTAGCCTCTCCCCGATGTTATTCAATCTGTATATTGAGCAAGCAGTAAAGGAAACAAAAGAAAAATTCGGAGTAGGTATTAAAATTCATGGAAAAGAAGTAAAAACTTTGAAGTTCGCCGATGACATTGTAATTCTGTCAGAGACAGCAAAGGACTTGGAATAGCAGTTGAACGGAATGGACAGTGTCTTGAAAGGAGGATATAAGATGAACATCAACAAAAGCAAAACGAGGATAATGGAATGTAGTCAAATTAAATCGGGTGATGCTGAGGGGATTAGATTAGGAAATGAGACACTTAAAGTAGTAAAGGAGTTTTGCTATTTAGGGAGTAAAATAACTGATGATGGTCGAAGTAGAGAGGATATAAAATGTAGACTGGCAATGGCAAGGAAATCGTTTCTGAAGAAGAGAAATTTGTTAACATCGAGTATAGATTTAAGTGTCAGGAAGTTGTTTCTGAAAGTATTTGTATGGAGTATATCCATGTATGGAAGTGAAAGATGGACGATAACCAGTTTGGACAAGAAGAGAATAGAAGCTTTCGAAATGTGGTGCTACAGAAGAATGCTGAAGATAAGGTGGGTAGATCACGTAACTAATGAGGAGGTATTGAATAGGATTGGGGAGAAGAGAAGTTTGTGGCACAACTTGACTAGAAGAAGGGATCGGTTGGTAGGACATGTTTTGAGGCATCAAGGGATCACAAATTTAGCATTGGAGGGCGGCGTGGAGGGTAAAAATCGTAGAGGGAGACCAAGAGATGAATACACTAAGCAGATTCAGAAGGATGTAGGTTGCAGTAGGTACTGGGAGATGAAGAAGCTTGCACAGGATAGAGTAGCATGGAGAGCTGCATCAAACCAGTCTCAGGACTGAAGACCACAACAACAACAACAACAACAACATATAAGTAGATGAAAAGGCCCATTATTGTTAATTTCATGATTGACTATCAATGCTGGAAACTGTATGTAAGTATGTAACCTGAGAAGCTTAAAAGTAGATCAGCTACATAAGTGGTTGCAGGACAAGCAAATGCCACACTGAGATTGGAATCATCCAAAGGAAATGTAAATCATCAGTAAAGGAGGTAACTTCAGAAACCCTTGTTTCACTGATTTCATGAGCATTGCTTGTCAATCTGGTCACCTTACAGGTTCAGTTTAATAAAAGATATGGTAAAATCTCTAAGTGAAGTGAAATGGTTGATCATGGATTCAGTTTTTAGCTATGGAAGTGAGGTGGTAACCCAACTCTAGTGGAAGATAAAGGTTGTACGTCTGGGAGAAATAAAGTTAAAATTCTGAGAACTTATTTTACAAGAAGGAGGCAACATATTACTTTCTCTCTCATGAACCTCTCAAAGTTAACGTGACAGGGAAGACATAAAAATTAGACCTCATCTGGAGGCATACCAACAGCCATCCTTCGTGTGCACGATTTGTGAGTGGAATGAGAAAGGGAGAAATGATAATTTCACCCAAAGTATTCTCCTCATACATGAATAGTGTGAAAATACCAAAACATCTGGTACTGGGAGGAGCTACAGCTTGTGGCATCATCAAGATATCACACACTGCCATTTTGACCTTCTGCAATGTGGCAAACATGCATTGCAAATTAGAGGTGCAAACAGATGAAAACAGTCCCACTATATGAAAGGTAATGAAAATAACCTGAAGAACAACTTGAAATGAATTGGGAAGTTACAGAAATTAGGGAGTTTTGGGTAAGGAAAAAAAGTAAAATAACATACCAAAACAAAAACTTTCACAAAAATACATTAAGCCAACATTACATGAAGCCCACAAAACTGGTATCGCCTACATCAATTAACCTATACAGGGTGTCCCAGGAGGAGTGGCCAGTGTTCAGGAATATGACAGGAAGGTTCATTTGAAGCAAAAGTGTCTAGCAAACATGGGCTCTAAAATGGATACCTTAAGAACTATGAGCACTTGTTCATATTTGCTGCTGTTGAACACATCTCTTCTATGGAACAAGTGCTCACACCATTTTTAATAGATAATTATTTCTTGTTTTAGTCCATATTACCTCCTCCCAAAATATGGAAAGCAAAGAGCTTGCAGTAGAAGAGATGTATTCCACAGAAGCATAGATGTAGTAGTATTCATAGCTCTTAAGGTACGTGTTTTAGAGCTCATGTTTACTATACTTCTGTGCTTTGAAGGTGTTCCTGTCATCTCCCTGAATATTGAATATTGCTCCTGGAACACACTATATAGATAAACTGAACTCTACAATATCGACAGACAAATAAACCTGCAAAAAAACTGGTATCGAAAACTTTGTGTAAACCATGTAGCTAGAACAAACTATTGATACCAAGAAACCACAACTTGCTTCAAAAACTGCTGTTCGGAACTTCACTTGACCTCTATAGCTAGAACAAACTTCACAATACCCATCAACCATAATTAATAATTATTCATTACAACTAACAACAAAATCTACACGTTAATAAAAATTCTATTGACATCAGTTTTAGTTCACAACTGAAACAAAATCAGGCACATAAACATATATACCATAAGTCTTACAATAAACAAAAAGAAACATAAAAGCATACTTAAAAATGAAAGCCAACCATCACATTAATCTAGACTGGAGCAGATAAAGAACAAAAATATATATATCTCAAAAAATTAAACCTTTTGTAGTGGTCAAATTGTTAGACTTTGACAATTGCAGTATCTTAAATTGCACTTGAATGTGGCATTTGTGTATTAAATAAAAGGATTGGTGGCAGCAGCTGCAGAACTGTAAGATTAGTCACAAATATATATTTTTAGAAACAAAAGTACTTTTTACAGATTATTGTCATTAGTATGATAAAATAACAAGTTGCTCGTTGTCAGTAAGAAGATTCTCAGGGTCATTACCAGGGTTTTCAATTGTGGTTGCTAAGAGAGAAATGGTAGAGAAAATAGTCTGAAGGTGGTTCGACGAACTCTTCGCGAGACACTTGAGTGTGAATTGCAGAGTGGTCATGTAGATGCAGAAGTGGCAGGCGAACTTGAATGAGCCGGCTGTGGCCAAGCGGTTCTAGGCACTTGTGCAGAACCGCGCTGCTGCTATGGTTGCAGGTTCGAATCCTGCCTCAGGCATGGATGTGTGTGCTGTCCTTAGGTTAGTAAGGTTTATGTAGTTCCAAGTCTAGGGGACTGATGACCTCAGATGTTAAGTCCCATAGTGCTTAGAGCCATTTGAACCATTTGAACTTGGATGAGAGAGTTGTAGGTGCATTTTACTGGGTGATGTTCAGGCTGGGTAGACTTCATGTTGCCAATTCAGAATGGATGTCCTGCATCCTGTTGATTTGTCACGTCTGCCTCTGCACCTGCTAATGTCTTACTTCACTCTGTCTTGACAATGTGTCTTTGGGTCAGCACGCTTCTCACATGCAGCTGCTAAAAAAGGCTTTTATGGGAAGCATCCCTTCACCTGGTGCACTGCATGTCATCCATTTAACATTGGTGCACTGCGTCTTGCAGACCCGTCCTTTTGTGACGTCCACTGCTCCATCTGGAACTATCTTCCTATTTCCAATTGGACACTGAGTGTTCACATAAGGAATCCCTACTGCACTCCCCACAGCAGGAGGTCAACCCACAGGGCACCAACAATGTTCTGTCTTGTGATGTACAATAGCAGCTGGTTGAAACATCCTGGCGCGTCTCTTGGCACCTGGCGCGTGCTTCCACAGGGTACAGCCCCCGAAAGGTGCAGTGTGGACAGGGGCTTTTCTCAGTCAGCTATTTTGGATTGGTGGCGTTGATGAATACATTACACATGCAATTCTTCAAAATAAGCAAGAACAACAAATTAATTGAAACATATTGCCCCCTCCCTGCCTCAAACATTTTCCTCTCCCCACAGAAGGAAAACCTATGTAGCATTCCCAACACCTAAATCTTAAAGTAACATAAACAAAAACCGATTTTCACCCTTCGCACACCCGTTTCCAATCTCCCGCCCCCGCCCTCTATCCAAAAACTGAACAAGCAACTTTTGGCCTCAATGTCTTACTGATAATCTTTGATAAACTTCAAAATGGGCAAAAAATACTGGCAAAACTCTTCCTCAAGGCGTACTCATTTAGATACGACTGCAAGGTGGAAGAGTGCTTCTTATTCCCCCATGCCACAGATTTAAATGTAACCCCCCCCCCCCCCCCCCCGTATTAATCTATCATATTTGTACGGGCTTCCGTTTTATAATTTTTAAATTCCAGACTGTGATTAACTGCTAAATATTGAAACACCCTAGCCACTAAATCCCTATAAGAAGAAATCAAATCTGATACTATTTTATACGCGGCAGTCAGATGAAAATGGGACAGAAAAAAGTAAGTGACTTGTTTATTATTTCAAAAGTAATTGCCATACCTGTTGATATGTTTATCTGACTGGGAGATGGGACAGTCAGTGCCTTTGTGAAAAATATCTGTGGTTGCCTTATTGTATTGTACTCAGGCATGCGCTTCTTTGCCCGAAGCAAATCAGTGACCACAAATGTCTTTCTTCAGGGGCTCAAAAAATATGGGAAATGTATGGGGAAATTCTGGTCTGTATGGAGGATGTGCTAGGGATTTCCAGTGAAACTTCTGCAGTGTAGTTGAAACAACCTTGGCAATGAGTAGGCGGTTGCAGACATTTTTCCATGAAGTCATGACTGTGTTGTCTCACAGTGGGATAAATGTATTAACAGTTATGGCAATTACTTTTGAAATAATGAGCAGTTTACTTACTTTTTCATCAGTCTCTTCTCATTCGACTGTCCAGTATACAGTGTGATTCCTTCCACATGTAAAACTCCAGGGATTGATTAATGACAGGATATGGAACGAAAAAGGTCTAATGAACTTATATCCAGAAATGCGTGGTTTCCATGCTAGAGACCATTTCTTCAGTCATACTTTGTTACAGAGACTGCAGTCAAATATGTGCTGTACCATGCAACCGCAGTTACAATATGCATGGTTTCTGCTAGAGAGTGGTATTGTTCCTCATACGTCATGCCCTAGCGCCCTCTCCTGCCATGGTAATGTTGTGTCTGATTCACTTCTTTTGCTGACTCACCTTGTAGTGGATATGATACGTGTTGCACACAATGGTTCCGCATTCAAATTGAGAGCTTGCCAACATGGTATTTACTTACGGAAGGCAAATGGCAACAGTTGGCAGGCAGCAAGGTTGTATCAGGAGACCTATCCACACAAACAACCACGACAGCATTCAATGTTTGCAATAGTGTTTCGCCTTTTGTCTGAGACAGGGTCAAGCAGGGATGGTATGCAGAACCCCCATGGTATGGTGACAGCAAATCATCAGCTTGGTGCATGTGGAGTATGTGGGCTGGGATAAGTGGTGGTCCCATTTTGGGACCAGTCTTCCTTCCACATTGCCTAACAGGCCGGAACTATTGGTGTTTTTTGGGGGTGACCTTACCCCCTCTGGTGGAAGAAGTGCCATTGACGATTTGAAGGTTTATGTGGCTGCTTACATGATGGTGCTCCAGGCCACTTCACTGTTAATGTCCAGATGCATTTCAGTCATGTCTTTCCTGATTGATGGATCGGATGAGGGGGGGTCCAGTTGCATGGCCTGCTCATTCACCAGTTCTCAACCCGTGTAATTTCTGGTCATCTCAAATGTATCGTGTATGCGGAGCCCATCCCAGATATGAAGGCACTGGAGCAGCATATTCATGCTGCCTTTGACACTGTTTGGTTGCAGCCTGGCCAATTTCAACACGTGAGACAGAAATGCTACAGCATGTACACTTATGCATTGAGGTACATGGGAACCATTTTCAACACACTCTGAACTGTGGCTGTGTGGTACAACACATATTAGACCAAAGTCTAAGCTCATTAGACCTTATCTGTCCCATCTTTTCATCGATCAATTCCTACAGTTTGTACATGATTGAAAAAAATCACCCTGCAGATCTCTCTTCAGTTTAGCCTCTCCATCTGTCCCCTATGTGTAATGAAGTCGTGGAACATACCTTCCTTAAAAAAACGCTAGTTACTCACGGTCATCTCCTCGGTCATGAGGATCCGCCCCACCATCATTATGGTTTACATTTTCCTGGACTGTCCTCCCCCCCCCCCCCCCCCCCCCCAATTGCAGTTTCTGCCTTTGAGAGCCTCCGGCTGCTCCCTGGATGGGGCACCTCGCCTGCCTTTCTTCCTTTCCTTGTTTTCTTCTTTCTTGTTTCTCTCCCTAGGCTTTGTTGATCTTCAGTAGACTGTGGAGTTTCCTTTCCTTGGGTTTTGCACACTAAGCCCATCTTTGGTGTGTAGTTTTGTTGACTTGCCTGATCCATGTTGGAGGGATTGATGGCCCTATAGCTTGGTCCCTTTAGTAATTAAATCAACCAACCAAATGATAGCAAGGATAATGCATGTTGATGGATATTTTTAAAGCTTAGGGAATTAAATTTTGCTTTGAATTTGTTGTTAGTTATGAATATAATAAGGAAATTCACTAACAGGTCCTAGCATGCCCTAATGGGGGACAATGTTGCCACAAATATGAAGTTCCTCCAATTGTACAGCTTGCTGGCTGAGTTTAGCAGGTGCCATGTTTGCAAACATGTGAACAATGCCACATATATTTATCCCTGGTCTGAAATGCAGCCACTATGGTCAGCTTCATATATTGCTCGCAAACATGGCACCTGCCAAACTCAGCCAGCAAGCTGTACAATTGGAGGAACTTCATAGTTGTGGTGATATCATCCCCCATTGCGGCACACAAGGACCTGCTAGTGAATTTCCTTATCATATCCATGACTAATAACAAATTCAAAGCAAAATTTAATTTCCTAACTATTGACAATATGCTGAACTAACAATTACAAAACAGAAAACAAATCTGTAACCAATTACTACTCATACTCCAATAACTCGCAACCCTACTAACTGATAATTGCAAATTACACCAACTAATCTCCAACCACTGACAAATAACACTGCAACATACTATAAAATACCCTTTTCCAACACAATCCATTTCAAATGTGCCGTGCTGGTATCACATAACGTAATATGATATATGAGGGTGGTTTGAAAAGTTCTTGGAATCACCACAAGAGGTCAGCACTAGTGCAACAAGTTGTACACGTGATATTCATTGGATTGTTGCCAGTAAATACCTGTTGTCAGTGCTCTTGGAATATAGCTGTGGCGGTGACGTGGCTCTGTTGTTCCTGCGTAGGAATTTGCAAAAATGGAAAAAAAAAATAGACATTCGAGCAGTGATTAAGTACTTTGTAAAGAAAGGTATGAAAGCGAAGGACATTCATGCTGATTTCCAGAATATACTGGAGGACTCTGCTCCTTCATATGCAACTGTTGCCAAGTGGACAAATGAATTTAAATTTGGTTGGGAGAGCTTAGGTGATGATCCGTGCAGTGGTCGGCCAAGATGTTACTACTCCAGAAATCATTGCAAAAGTGCACAAAATGATAACAGAGGATTGCCAATTGAAAGCGTGTGAAATTGCTCATGCATGCCAGATGCCATCCGAAAGGGTATATCACATCTTAACTGAAGAATGAGAAATGAAAAAATTGTCTGCAAGATGCGTGCCTTGACCCTTGACGCGCGCCCGCAGACACGTTTCATCACCATGGCAAAATTACACAAACTAAGGTATGAATTGTTGCCACACCTGCTTCATTCACCTGATGTGGCTCTGACAGACTTCCATCTCTTACCAAAACTGAAAATTCTTCTTGGTGGACAAAGATTCACTTCAAATGAAAAATTGATAGCCGGAGTTGACAGCTATTTTTCAAGCCTGGAGGAAACTCATTTACAAGATGGGATCAAGGCACTGGAACATTGTTGGACCAAGTGCATTAATCTACAAGGAGACTACACTGAAAAATAAAAAAAAAATGTTTTAGTCATGTAAGTACTTTTTTCTATTCCATTCAGAGAACTTTTCAAATCACCCTCGTAGTTAGAATGTTAAAGCCAATTGCCTGTACTGCATGTTTCGGTTGTCCAAAGAGTGTAAAGTACCGTGACACCACACCACATACCTCTGGACTGTCTTTCAAGATCTTACATGTGGGTTTTGCAACAAATTCCTGAAATGTTGTGTTCCAGATGTTTTCCTGTGTGAATATGTACTGCGAAGTTGTAAACTTTCATCCATACTACGGGAAAGAGGAGTGAGAATGGGTCTCTATTGGGTCTTATCTGACAAACAAGTGGAACCAGTTTCCTGTGTATACTGGTCAGCTAATGTATGACCTTGCCAAATGTTAGCGGGACAGTATTGAATATATGCTGTCTAATTTTATTCGCAGAAATGAAGGTTTTACGAAGGATTCTACAGTCAAACAGTTCTTTGTCAGACAGGTTTTCAAATTGTAAATAAAACAGAAATTCATTCCCAAAGGCTTATTAGTGGTGGCCAACAGCAGGAATGTATTGTAAGCTCATCACACAAAATCGTAGTTACCCTGTTAAGAGCACACAGGTCATTTTGGATTGTTGTAGACAGTGTTGATCAGGTACCAGGCAGCTGTGGGATCCTCCACTTCCAACATAAGTCATGGCAGCAAAGTTGTGTGTACATGTCAATAGGTATTATGGAAGTAACAGAGTAAGGTGGATTGGTCTGCAGACGTGACTGATCGGCAGTAATGACCTTTCATGTTTGGCTGTGCCCAGACCATACCGTTAATGAAGTTCCCCTACTTGTTGGTGTATGAAGATGCCTTGTCTTATGTCTCAAAAAAGAATGGTGTATCTCTTGTATTCTTATAGTGAGAACAATGAGTGTTAAAACAGTTTCAAACTCAATAAGAATTGATTCTGTCAGTGAATGCAGGTCCATTTCTCCAGTTTCTGAGAGCATTGTCAATACAACTGCACATAATGGACATATGGAGATGGTACCTTGTGAAAAGCCAATTCTCACAGCCACATGAAACTGTCATGAATTTGCCAAATAAGACAGAAATTGCATAGTAGCTGGCTGTTTGCATGTAGGTCGGTCTGACGAGAGGCAATTTTTCATGCAAGGCATTTAGTGCATTCCAGCCTAACAGGACATTTAACCTGCAGTGTGTGGTGAATGGTTTTTGTCCGATGATTTGGGCCCACTAATTCAATATACCATGAACACAAATCGCGGTGTTAATTTCAACATTCTCAGTGACAAGATGTTCTTTCTTGTACACTTTAATGATCAGTATGCTTTGGACACTCGCATCTTCTAAGGCGAAAACAGCTGTGTTTACAGGCTGATACATATACGTTCATGTTTAACGAACACTCTGACATCCTACAGCACCTCAGCTGGCCCACTAGATCACTCTGTTTGCAGCCTTGGCCATCAATAGCTGAGCAGTGGGTGTACTCTTATGAGTTTTATTTTTTTAGATTACTGAGTAATCCAGTGTATTATATAGTTCTTATAGTTTACAGTAATAAATCTATTGTGGATCTTCAGCTTGTACAGATTGGTGACTGAAAGTTATTAAATGCACATTGAAAATGTCTGGAAACAGTGGGTGAAACTTGGCAATCAACATTGCTGTAACTTGGTAGCTTTGTGGGCTCTAATCATTAGTGAATTGCTTAGTTGGAAATGGCACACCCTAAGAACTTTGTCAACTCTCTTTCTCTCTAAATTGAGGCCATTATTAAGGCTAGAGGTGGTTTTACAGCATATTAGGATGATGTCACATGGGGGGCACTAATATTTTGCCCAATGTGCTTAAAGGAGTTAATGATTTATTGTTTCTTATTAGCACTCAACATTTAGGAGTGTAGGCTTACAATAAAGTATTTGGAAATCAAAGAACTGTTATATAAATAAATAAAAAAAATTAGCAGTGCAGTAACAATTGCATAGGTGCAGACAGTTGCATTGAAATTCCAATAAATATTTAATTAAAAGAAAGGTGGGTAAAAAATAAAATCTGGTAGCACAATTTATGCACTCTGTTTGTTGGTGCTCATATGATATACATACTTTGCACATTTGAATAATAAGAGATTTTATTTATGGCCAAATGAACTCATTAGTTAATTACATAGGGAATAACTCTTGTGCCAGTGTAGTGACCTCTACCTTTTCATGTTTGCATATTTATGAATAATTAAAAAGAATATAATTTAGACTACAAATGAGTGTATGAATTAATACCATCTATGGCGATAGTTGATCTCTTCAACTATCTTTTAATACCTCATTTGGCAATATAGTTTGATGCATTTGCATGTTAGTAATGTTCATAAGGATTGTATAGAACTTTTCATTGGTGACTGTCTACAACTGTTAGATATTTTGGAAAAAGCCTTCTTGTGTCATCAGCTTGTACAATTGTGTATTTATTCTGTACTGGTTTTGATTATTACAATCATCACAGGTGGAAAAACAGTGTGAATTATTGGACCAAAAATCAGATTTTTATCAAATATGAGCCAACCAAATGTAGAACATACATAACTGTCATAATAGTCTGTCTTAACAGAGTCCATACAAATGCGCTATGCCAAGGCAAGTCGTTTATATGGAGTATGTTAAGACAGACTGTTATGACAGGTACATATGTTCTACATTTGGTTGCATCATATTTGACAAAAATGTATTTTTGATACAAATATGTACACTGTTTTTCACCTGTTAAGTTTAAATGGACTGTTGATATTCACTTACATATGAATTCATAACTTTTGTAATATTGGTTGTAAGAGTATCAGCTAAGCAGCATTGAATTTCTTTCATTGTCATGATCATTCTGATGTGTGTGTCGTAGTCTGTGGAAATGAATGTTCGAATTATTACTATTGTGCCATTTTTTATGTATTGTGCAAAGTCTGCCATTACGGTTTTACTGGCATGTTGGAAGGCTTTACTGGACAATTCCTCCTGCATAAGGGCATGGAAAACCCAAGTGAGCAGTTAGTTGCTGACAGCTGCTGTCCATGTGGTTCCTTATGCATATCTTAATTTGGCAACCAACTTTGTATATATACAGTCTTGGCCATTGACAGCTGAGCAATGGGTGTTAACGTACAGTGGATTTTTAGATTACTGTTGCGTGAGTATTTCAGTGTATTACATGGTTCTTAGAATTTGCAGTAATAAATTGTTGCTACAAGTTGCTGAAAGCCTGTTGAATGTCAGTCATCAACCTTACATCCTAATGAGATACAGTGGTGTGAAACATTGTTGCCCAGTTCACTTCATCAAGTTGTGAATGTAGCTGTGTACCACAAGTCGTCATTACTTCATTCACGTGAAGAATCTGCTTTCACATTTGTTTTGAAACCTTGTCAGGAGTTAGCCAATATTCTGGGGCAACAATAATTGTGTGTCAGTGTTTTGCAAACAGAATGCTTGTCTTGTAAGAGAACAGTGGAAGTCAAACTACTTGGCGATGTGTTTTGCAGTGAACTCACGGAGGAAACCATCTAGCCAACTTCTTGACTTTTCCAGTTTCTGGCAGGTGCTGCAAAAACCTGGAATGATGTGCCTCCACAGTCACAGGT
Source organism: Schistocerca nitens (assembly GCF_023898315.1). Classification (NCBI taxonomy): domain Eukaryota; kingdom Metazoa; phylum Arthropoda; class Insecta; order Orthoptera; family Acrididae; genus Schistocerca; species Schistocerca nitens. The sequence continues at coordinate 620,448,823 of NC_064616.1, read as the reverse complement.
ATGTCCCTTTCAGTTTGACAGGGATTGGAAGTCATTTTGTGATTGTCAGTGGCTGCCGATGCATGTTGATGCAGTTCCCTTTCAGATGTCTCATTGACCTACCAAAAAATTGCCACTCTATTTATATGTGGTATGTCCCTTTACTTTGTGTGGGTTGAATATGCTGTCTGTATGTTTTCCATGCTTCTGCTGTGTTGTCGGGTGTGAAATTGTAAAAATATATCCATGTGATTTGCAAACACTTGGCCCATGCCCGGGAATACATGTCAATTTCCAGTTTACTGAAATAATCCAGAAATACATTTCTAAAGTTTGATGTTTCATTTGCAAAGGCCTAGCTATTTTCCTAATAAAGTTAATGATCTTACACATACTCAAATATTGGTATTAAACTTCATTAAGGGTTGCCAGAACAATGTGATGTGTTGATTCATATGAAAAATACAGCCATTACACTTGAAGTATGTTGTTCAGCCATTTGATGGTGCCTAGTTGTGTATGAGTACATACAAGAGAGAATTTTGAAAGCCATGGACAGCTCTCCAGGATACATTCCATGGACACTGTAAAATTCCAGCTTAATACTTAGACTTCTGTTAGTGAAGGCATGTAAATTATCATGTAAGCTACCCTCGTTTCATTCTAAGAAGGATTCACTGTGATGTATTCACTACTTTCGTGCAAGCTCTACACAAATTTCAGGGATTCTAAGAGCCTTACAGTTAATATTAGTTAATATTACATGCACATTGTACATGTGCCATCATTTAGTAAAGCAGATCCAGGATTGTCTCCACTCACTTGCTTGTTCATACTGGCACCAATGTGCTGCTGCTATGATATAATATCTATTCTGACCCCCCTGGATGATCTTAGCATTGTGATACATAGGAACACCCTATTACTCTGGTATGAATACTGCCCATGAGGAAATAATTTTGACTATGTAAGGGGCATTGTCTTTCCAGCTATGATCACCTGTGAAACAGTGACCCCGTACCAGTTTTCGCTTACTTTCTAATCCAGTGTCAGTTTTTCAACCCCCTTACACTTCGAGAGAGAGAGAGAGAGAGAGAGAGAGAGAGAGAGAGAGCTAGCTAGCTAGCTAGCTAGCTAGCTAAACTATCTGAGGTTATAGCAGATACAGCAAAGACTGTGTCTTACTATTTACTCACTGTAATAACATGCTGAAGTAGATTTAATTTTTGAACTTTGATGCCAGTTGCCTTAGAAACTTTCCCCGCCCAGCCTCTTAAAAGGGTGGGTCGTTCTAACGGCTCATCTCATATCCAGTAAGTGTGTTGTTTTTGAGTTCCAGGTCCACAATCATTAGTCCTTATATTTTTACTCACCTGCTAGTGTGATTTAGGCTTGTATGTGTTGGGTAAATTGAAGAAGCATGTAGTGCATTTCTCAGACACAGGCCCCCCTCTTAAGTTATGATTTAGGCATGTATGACCTCAGTCATTTTGTGCAACAGTGTAATGTATGTGTGTTAGGGGTAGGCACGACAATCACTTTCAGTAAACTGTTTACAAAGACCCCCAAGTGATTTCTTCCACTTTCCTCAGATGGAAAATTTGATAATTCAAAGAAGCAGTGCATGTGACTGTTTCTTGTGCTGAATGAACTGGGGCATTGTTGTGGAGCAAAAGCAGCAAATGGCAGCCTTTTTCATGTTCAAAAAGTCTTGCAAGATGTTGAAAATTGGACCATGACTGATTTTCACTAGCCTGAGAAAATTTATCAGTGCTGTATTGTACAATAGTTAGGGACAGGAAAAGATCGGTGTTATTTTCTAGCAAGCTTTTTCTATTATCTATTTTTGTCATATTTAACAATTTTTCAATGCCATGTTGAAAATGGAACTATTCCTAAGATAGGGTGGGCCAGACATGAGACAAGTGTAGAGAAAAATTATTTTAGCAAAAAATTTTGACACACAATTATTTAAAAACAAATACCAAAGGTAAAAATGAAAGTAACAGTAGACAATTTTTCTTACGGAATAGCAATAATGAAACTTAGAAGAAAATCTCTTAATATAAAGAAAAATCTTTGCCTCTGCAGTGTTATCATTAGTAAATAAAATGTCTTGGCTACATCCCCAAGAGATTTTTCCGTATGAATATCGTCAAAATATTTATAAACATTTATGAAAGGTATTTCACTTGGGTTAAAAAGAAGACAAAATTCAATTTTCTTAATTTTTTTTAATGTTCACTCACATGTTGCTTGGAAACAAAGTTTATAATATGTTTCAGTACAAGTTTTGAGTTTTAAATTCTATTTCCCATCAGTAACACAGTCTTTTAATACAAAAACACTTCCTTTAACATAGTTTTTTTTTTTTTTTTTTTTTTTTTTTTTTTTTTTTTTTACAAATGTATACAACTGGTAGTAAGGCTCATTTATGTACTGCATTTTCAGCTGGTTTTGCCAAGAACTGGACAAATGGGGTAAAAAACAGATAAAACAGAAATCCATCCTCAAACGAAAGAAGCATAATTCATCCTTACACCATAGAAGTAAAAGTAGTATCCACTTGAAAAAGTGAGAATATGCATAATTTTTTTTTTTTTTTTTCGAAGAATTAGGAAGCAAGCCTAGAAAGATAGGTCTACAGTAGCACTAAGTCATCATTCTGTAGACTATTTTTTTAAGTGACAGCATTGTGCCTCCTATCTGTAAGTACCTTGTTATAGTTTGAAAACGGCCTCTCGCTGTCAACATTGGAACACAGAGGGAACCAAACTGCTTTCAAAGCTGCAGCTGCAAATTGCTGATTGTCGACTGCAGCTGCCTGCAGACATTTCACTATGTCAACATGTCCCGACTGGATCGACATTTGGTTTTGAACAAAATTCTGGAGAGATTGGTACCCATTCAGAATACCTGCAGTACTAAGAACAGTCATCCCAGCTACAGATTGCAAGGTCCTGGCCATTTCGGAATTAATAGGATTGAGAATTATTGTCCTTGGATCAAAACAAGAATTCAAGGCTTTGAAAACTGGAGGTGCAGTCCAGTTCGCTTCAACCCCTCCTTAATTTCTGCCTGAAAAACTTCCCTCTTTATCGTTTTTAAAATATCATTGGTTTCATTGCCAAATATCCCTTTTGCTACAATACTGAAGCTTACTTCAAGATGCTTCAACTTTGAATAAAGTTCATGTGAAATTGGATGCTTTGAAGTCTTTAAGAAGACAGCCATGCTCATGTAGTCTGCGGCATGTCCTTTAACAAACATGGCCTCTGAAAGAATCGTAGTTACATCATTATCTGACAGTGAAATAAATAATATACTCAATGCCTGCATTCGACAGCTCTCGCATATCAACACTGCGGAAGAATTCAGTCATTACCTCAAAATATTCTGCTACGTAGATGGCTGTGGAGAGCCAAGAGTTCCATCGTGTTAAAACTGGAAGAGGAAAAACCTTTGAATTTCTATTTTTTTTTTTCTTTAAGAAACTGCAAATATAAATGTTTCCTCTTTCTGGTGTTTAAAACAGCACTCTTTAAATAACTGATTGTAGTATTTAATTTACTAAGTTCCTTGGAATAAATGTTAGCAATTAGATTAATTTTATGTGCCCAGCATTGAACATGGATTAAATTATCACCTATTATTGTTCATATACCTAGCACAGTCACTCGCTACTGCCTTAACATTATCATACTGTATATTATATGTTTGAAGAGCCCTCAAAATAGCACAAGCACATTGTGTCAAGTTCGCTGCATCGAGAACTTTCGCACTTGCCACAAAAAGTTTCTGCTCATTCCAAGCTTCAGTAGTTCTCAACCAAACAGCAAAAACACAACGGCCTCTTCTGTCAGTGGTCTCATCTGCTAATATAACATCTATCCCTGCTAATTGTTCCATTACCTCAGTTTTCCTTTGCTGTTGTATTGAAGGCACAATAGTCTCTCATTGTTTCAACACATGGGATGTTACCAGCACCTAAAAAGAACAGTCTGTTAGTTATCTGAACCTTTAAAATAATATGATATTGTACAAGAGCAAAATGGGGGGGGGGGGGGGGGGCAACTGGGGTAATTGGAACACCAGGTTATTAGAACAATGGCCTATAAACAATCAACCAAGCAAGTTAAAGGTACCAAGATGATGATGATGGTGATGACGACGACGACGACGATGTGGATTTGTAACAATCAGCTCTTATGCCTAAATTATTACCATTATTGACATCATCAATAGTCATGGTGACACAACTTCCAGTTTCTGTATTACAAAAATTAAGAAACAGTAGCAAAAAATAAAAAATAAAATAAAACAGTATTACACGGAGGCCTAAACTTTTCCCATGTTTCTCTTTAAAATGTTGTGAAATGCGATGTGCTATACCTAAGACATTGAAAAGATCCAAAATACACAACCACAAAACATCAATAATTAGTTCACTATTACTCCATTTATCTACTTTGAAAAAATAACACATATTGAAATTCAATTTTCAACTTTTTTAAAGTCACAGCAGAGACTTTAGTTTTTTAACCATTTACTTTAACTTTAAAATGCATTACAGTAACGAATACCACAGTATACTACCATATGTAAGAAATCAGTAATCTTTGTTCAGTTTTTGAATTTAATATATGCGTATGTATTTTGGATTTGATAGTGCATTCATTTTAAAGCCTTATTATTGTCATTTGTATAAAACTCTTCTTTGAAAATCAGAAATTTTTGTAAACCTTCACTGAGCTGAGAACTTTAAGTGATGGCACAACAAACTGCTCGTTCATTTTCATGTCTGTCAACCATGTGTTGGCTTTGGAGGTTAGTTAAAATTGGTTCTTCACTTGCTGAGGCATATACAGTAAGATTGGTGTCAACCTGGGCGAAGTCCTTTATTTCACAAGTTGACAAATATGGAAGAAGTTCTTGCACTAATTCTACCAGAGGAATGTCATTCTCATTATCACTCACCTTGCGATTGTGAAAAAGATCTGTGAATCCAGCATGTTTAAGAAATTGGCAGTTGTCTTTTGAGTGACATTTTCCCATTTTTCCGACATAATTAAAATTGTGTAAGGAACATTGAATACTTTTTCCTCACCTTCTTCTATGTTTTGTTAACATGTTCATCACATGAAGTTTTCTGTATTGCATTTTCAGAGATTTTATAACTCTTTGGTCCATTGGTTGTAGAACTTAAATGACGTTTGATGGTAGAAACATAAACTTTATGCACTGCAGATTGTCTATTGCTGGATGAACAGGGCAGTTATTGATGATGAGAATAATTGTCCATTTCTTTTGATATCAGCTGAGGGTCCCAGTTATGCAACCACTTTTGAAAAAAGCCATACGTCATAAACTACATTTAAGGAGTGAATGTTTTTAAAACAGACTTTCTCGATTTTCTAAACACCAAAAACTTTTCTGTACTTCATGCTGTCATATTTGCAGCAGCCGTAGCTGTTATTCTTGTCTTAGACATTTTCCCAATCAAACGCTGTTCACCTTTAAATTTCAGTGCCTTAACTGGTTTCATGTTGTAAAACAAGTCAGTTTAATCTGCATGGCATATAGCATCTGGCTTGTAACCATCACACCAAACAGGCCACTTATTTGATAGCAACTCATTTGTTAGACCATCAGAGATAGCAACAGTTTTGCCACAAAGTTTCCCCAGCGATAATATCGTGGTGAGCTGAGAGACATTGTACCCAAGGTGTAGAACAATTGAAGTTTGGATTTCCCAACAGTCAAGCAAATTCATTAGATTTTGCATGAAGAGGAGGTCCATTGATTGGCACATTATTTGATTTTTGCTGCTCAAACCATATGCACTTAATTCCTTCATAGGTCTGCAAACTGAAGATCAGTCAGGTGATTCCCCCTCTACCTGTCCCACTACATCACAAGAAGCAACTACAGTGTGTTTTACGATGTTATACTGACCGTCCACAGTGTGCCTTATGAAACACTGGGGATGCAGTATGCAGACATGCCCGGGGATGTTTAATTTTCACAATGTGCATTAACACTACAGGGATTGTGGATATGAGTTACTAGTGACACTAACACAAGACACATATGAACAGAATTTACGTAACTATCTGCACACTGTTCGACATTGCCAGAGGAGAAATTATCTTACATTAGGGGAGAAAATGGCTTCACTGAGCTCATATTTATGTAGTGGTGTTATTTTTAGTTTATTGAGTGATTATTTATTTGCAGGTGTTAAGTGAGGTGTTGTGGAGGGGGGGAAAAAAACGCTCAAGAGCTGGAGCTGTCAACTGTCTACCACACTTCAGAGCTTATCTACCAAGTGTAACACACTGTCAACTTGTATTTGACAATTTCATTGTCTCCTCTATCACAGGTTGAGGGAGGGGTATCACATGAATCGCCCCGGACTGTGCTCGCCCAACACCTGAAGAGGCTCAAAGGCTTAAATTGTCTCCCTCTGCAATAGAAGTAGGTCACATTGGTGTTCTGAAATTGAAGGTATTTCAACATAAGTCAGGCAATGGATTACAGCACATTACTGTTCTAGACTTGAACATGATCAGCCCCATTGCATCAGCTATATTCACTGTGGATGTGTGGTAAGTGGCTCCACTCATTGTAGTCTACTCTCTAAGTGCCAGTAATTCCTTAATGGAAAAGATTTATACAGTCTACCAATAACACGAAGAAGGGTAGTAACTTTCTAATCATTCATTGATACACCGCCAATTGACTTTAACACGATGACGTGGCTTTCAATATGCTGTCAATGAGAGACAGCAGTAAGGTGCCACATTTATCAATCCAATCCCTTCCCCACCAACACTGCACAGGTCACTGTCAACCTAACAGTTACATATTTTACATTAAAGCTCACACAACTGCAAATAAATACTCATTCACTAAACAAAATAAGTCTACTATATAAACACGAGCTCATGAATCTATTTTGTCTACTCACATAAGATAATTGGGCAGGAAATTCTGGTGAGGTATACTGAAAAGGAAGCAGTTCTCATGGTAGGGGAAGTAGCCTCATAGTTGCTGTACACAGTTATGAAGAATAAAGTTTCACTCTAGCAGTGTAGAACATTGTGCTGTTATTTATTTAAATTCTGTCCATATGCATTTCTTACATTAGTATTATTAGTACCAAACATCACATTACATGTAGTGTTAACAAACGTCCTGGAAAATAAATTCTCCAAGGACATCTCCATGCACTGTGTTGGTAGTAATTGATAAGGCAAGCTGGGGAAGCATTGGTATAGCTACCTGAAACACCCTGTAGCTGTTTCTTTTGACATTGAGAAATAGAAAGATTGGGGACTCTTCAGCTTGCATACCCTAGGAGGGGGGAAATGTATGACCATGTTCTGGCAACTGGCCTTCCCTCATGCATCTACTCCCCCCCCCCCCCTCCCCCTTCAATTCATCCACTGCCCCCATCCTGCATCCACTCCAATACACTCCCAAGAACACAATGTATTCCTTAATACAGTTCTACCCCCTTAGATGTGGTATGCACATTTAATATTTGTTCTTAACCCACTTCATTAACACTAAGCTTATTTTTCTGTCACCTGTAACGTGCAAACTAGAGAAAAAATGAATAAGGCATTTATTGTCGGAAATTTAATGTGATTCAGTTTTATACTGGGAAACATTCATTGCTAGAAGCTCTGGCTTTAGAGTTAGTCAAGAAAAACAAAAAGAAGTGACCTACACTAACACTCAGGATATTTAGTATGTTGTTCATGGCACTCCCATATACCACTGTACAGAAATCTGCAGCTACATGAATTTTGTCCCCTAATTTTCCTTCGTTGACAAAATTACATGCTGCGCTTCACATGTGCACCCTGGGACAGCGTTCTGTACTGTTCCACTTCGATAACCATGCCAGCTCATCTGCATTCATCTCAATGTCCTGTAGCGGGGATACTAAATCCCTCTTCCGTGAAAAGCCCACATAGGGCTGGAAATGACCTGGCTTCTGATGCAACTGCTGTTGTAGAACTGGCTAGGGCAAGACATCCCTCAACTACAGATGGACCACCAAAGGAGGCAATGCCAATGCAGCTAGCTCCACTGGAAGGGCGGAAGATTGTCGAGGCTGGGGTTAGTCCACTGCCATTAGTGAGATCAGGGACTCGACCACTGGCAAATGAGAGGAGGGACGCTAGGTCCATGGGCTCCAAATTGACAGTCAAGGGTGCAATCTCTGCTCGTGCCCCAGTCTGCAGGAAGGGGTGGCAGCAGGTGTGCATGCTGCCACAATTGGGGGCCTTCCACAGGACCAATCCTGTGACTGACCTCGTTGCTGGGGCAGTGGCAGAGGCCCTGCTGCTCGGATTTGAATGACGGGTCAGCTGTTCCTCACAGACAGCCACCACGAATAAATGCTGACATTTGTGGCCCACCAGTACACCAGGTCCAATTGGCAGCTCTGTGAGAAAAATGAGGGGGCTATGACTGTTGGGAGGCATGTGATTTTGGGTGCAACAAATCCAAAAGTACTTGCAGCTGGTGCCCGTGCGAATGCTACACTGGTCTGCGCCTGTTAACTGGCGTCACCTGGTACGTGGCAAGCAAACTAGACAGTGAGTAGTCACGGAATGAGTCAGATATGGACGTTTTCATTGGAGTTTCAAATGTTTGCATGAATCGCTACACATTCAGATTGGAAGCTGGGTGAACGGGGCAGTAGTGAGATGCTGAATACCATTGCATATGTAGAAATCTGCTAACTTTCACAAGACAAACTGCTGACCATTATCAAAGACAAAGGGCCAAGGGGAGCCCGTGGTAGCAAAAGTGGCCTACAACACCCAAATAGTGGCTGTCTGCCTTAGAGATCAGAAATGAGCTTTATAAATTTGCCAATGGGTCCTATGATATCATCTCTGAATTCACCATCTCCATATGCTTGGAGCCTTGGCTTGCGAGTCTTCCCGCTGCCTGTTTAGAAGTGTGTAAACACGCCGCTTGAATCTTTTCAGGTACAAGTGGACTCTACCAGCATAGAAAGGAGAGAGGGTGTACACGAGTACACTAGTATAACTGACGACTCGTGCCATTGCTGCTACACACACAATGGTTGGGCATGATGATCATCTACACATCCTCATATCATAAATTAAAGTCCCCACTGCATTTTTCTGCCTGTATGTGAGGGATGATCTCAGAAACTATTCTGGGAATTTTGATACAGTTTCACTAATAGATAAACTGATTCATGAGGAAGGTCTGTGTATTGAATTTATTACCTCTAATCGTAAGCCAGACAACTCATCTGGCTGTAGAAACTTACTGTTATCTGTGTGAATCCAGGGTGAGTCATCGCTAATGGTGTAGTAATAGTGAAGGGTTAGCAGTGAATTTGTTATATTATTTGTTGTTGTTGTGGTGGTGGTGGTGGTGGTGGTGGTGGTGGTGGTCTTCAGTCCAGAGACCGGTTTGATCTGTATCTCCATGCTACTCTGTCCTGTGCAAGCTTCATCATCTCCCAGTACCTACTGCAACCTACATCCTTCTGAATCTGCTTAGTGTATTCATCTCCCTCTACGATTTTTACCCTCCTCACTGCCCTCCAATACTAAATTGGTGATCCCTTGGTGCCTCAGAACATGTCGTACCAACTGATTCGCGCGGTTCTGGCGCTGCAGTCTGGACCGGCGAGACCGCTACGGTCGCAGGTTCGAATCCTGCATCGGGCATGGATGTGTGTGATGTCCTTAGGTTAGTTAGGTTTAACTAGTTCTAAGTTCTAGGGGACTAATGACCTCAGCAGTTGAGTCCCATAGTGCTCAGAGCCATTTGAACCATTTTTTGTACCAACTGATCCCTTCTTCTAGTCAAGCTGTGCCACAAACTCCTCTTCTCCCCAATTCTATTTAGTACCACCTCATTAGTTACATGATCTCCCCATCTAATCTTCAGCATTCTTCTATTCTCTTCTTGTATAAACTATTTATCGTCCATGTTTCACTTCCATACATGGCTACACTCCGTACAAATACTTTCAGAAACGACTTCCTAAAACTTAAATCTATACTCAATGTTGTTCTTCAGAAATGCTTTCCTTGCCATTGCCAGTCCACATTTTATATCCTCTCTACTTCGACCATCATCAGTTAGTTTGCTCCCCAAATAGCAAAACGCATCTACTACTTTAAGTGCCTCATTTCCTTATCTAATTCCCTCAGCATCACCTGACTTAATTCGACTACATTCCATTATCCTCGTTTTGCTTTTGTTGATGTTCATCTTATATGCTCCTTTCAAGACACTGTCCATTCCGTTCAACTACTCTTCCAGGTCCTTCGCTGTCTGACAGAATTACAGTGTCATCGCCGAACCTCAGTTTTTATTTTTTCTCCATGGATTTTAATTCCTACTCCAAATTTTTCTTTTGTTTTTCTTTACTGATGTGGCAGCCGTCTGAATTGGTCAGTGTGTTGACTGCAGTTGAAAATGGAGAAAATTGAGTTTCATGCTGGTACTAAACATTTTCTTTTGAAATGTTGTAATCTGCACAAATCAAAGCATTTATATGAAGTTCACAGGGACTCTTCACCATCATTAAAGACCATTTACTTTCGTGTTAATGAATTTAAATGTGGTAGGATAATTACTGAAAATGAAGCATGCTCCAGCTGTCCAATTGAGTCACCACAAAGGAAACTATTGACAAAATCCATGCTGTGGTACCGCGAAACCACCGAATAAAAATACCAGAGATTACTAAAACTGTAGGCATTTCAACTTGGTGAGTGCATAGTATCCTGCATGGAGAATTGACTAACAGGTGGATGCTGTGATTTCTCACAGTAAACCAGGAGTGCACTTGGCACAACATTTCAACACAGTGTCTGGTAATGCTAATCACAATCCACAAGACTTTTAGTGCTGATTTGTGACTGTTGATGAAACCTGGATCCATCATTCCACTCTATAGTCAAAGTGGCAGTTAAAACAATTGACAAAGGCTGATGAAAGTACACCATTGAAGGCAAAGACAATTTTGTTAGCTAGTAAGCTGATGGCCACTGTCCCCCCCCCCCCCCCCCCCCCCCCAAAGGAAGACCCATAACTGGACCCTATTGTGCTTCATTGTGGGATGGTTTGAAACTTGCATTGGCTCAAAAAAGACCAAGGTTGACACACAAAAAGGTGTTCTTCGACAAGGATAACATACCATCCCACACGTCAGTGATAAAAATGGTGAAAGTGCATGAACTAGGCTTTGAATTTGTTCCTCATCCACCCTATTCACCAGACTTAGCTCCAAGTGACTTGCTCCTGAATCTCTAACTTGGAACTTTGGCTTGCTGGGAAGAAGTTTCATCAAACGAGGAAGTGATAGTTGCAGTCAACATGTATTTTTCAGAACCTATTTTTTCGATGGGATGAAAAAGCTGCAGGATTGCTGCACCAGGTGTATATACCTCAAAGGAATCTGTGTTGAGAAGTAAGGTGAGTTGTTTACGAAACAAGCATTTTTTCTTTTCTTGATTGAACCAACGCTCATAGATGCTTTTTCACGGTGGAGCTCTGTTCTGTGATTACCTACCTCAATATCTGACATTTCGCTGTTGGTGCAATGATTAAAAGAAGGAACAGTACTGTGTTCTCCACAGTGTAACAATTTTGCACTATTAGATTCAGCATTTCAGCCTACTGTACCATCTTTAGTGTTGATACCACTATGACCACTAATCAAAAACTACTCTGTGTTCATTACTTTTTCATTCTTATGCACCACTTATTTTGCAGTTTGTACCTTTTGAAACTAAGATATTTATGGTATATTTCTGTTGTCACAAAATTCTTAGTACTAGTTATTTATTTTCCCAAGGATCCTTTTACAGTGCTATGCTGTATGTCAGCTTAATGTGTTGGATGAGAAGTCGACAGGTGGCAGGCTGTGCCTTTTTGAAGGAATTGTCCTGAATCAAAATTACTGGATAGTTTTTAAAATATTGTTTTCTGTGATTTTCAGATACAACGAGCGTTGACCAAAGATGTAGGCTCACTTTTTACATGTGAAGAATCTTCTGATGATGGAAATGACTTATTATATGGCCTGTTGGGTTTGGAGCTGACAAATATAAAGCCAAACTATGAGGCAATGATTCGTGGTGGTCACTTGAAGATCACAGATTCTGGGATTCAGCCAGGTATTCATAGTATTACTGTTAAAAACAATTGAAAAAATATCTGTACTACTCATATTGCAGAATCATTTGGAGCTATGTTACAGACGTTATACGCTGTGTAATCAGAAGTATCTGTATACCCCCAAAAACATACATTTCTCATATTAGGTGCATTGTGCTGCCAGGTACTCCATATCAGCAATCTCAGTAGTCATTAGACATTGTGAGAGAGCAGAATGTGTTGCTCCGTGGAACTCACGGACTTCAAACCTGGTCAGGTGCATGGGTGCCACTTGTGTCATACATCTGAACATGAGATTTCCACACTTCTAAACATGCCTAGGTCCACTGTTTCCAATATGATAGTGAAGTGGAAACGTGAAGGGGACACGTACAGCACAAAAGCGTACAAGCCGACCTCGTCTGTTGACTGACACAGACTGCCAACATTTGAAGAAGGTCGTAATGTGTAATAGACATCATACAGGAATTCCAAACAGGATCAGGATTCACTGCAGGTACTTTGACAATTAGGTGGGAGGTGAGAAAACTTGGATTTCATGGTTGAGCGACGGCTCATAAGTCACACATCACGCCGGTATATACCAAATGATGCCTCACTTGGTGTAAGGAGTCTAAACATTCGACGATTGAACAGTGGAAAAACATTGTGTGGAGTGACGAATCATAGTACACAATGTGGCGATCCGATGGCAGGGTGTAGGTATGGAGAATGACTGGTGAACGTTATCTGCCAGCGTGTGTAGTGCCAACAGTAAAATTCGGAGGCGGTGGTATTACGGTGTGGTTGTGTTTTTCATGGAGGGGGCTTGCACCCCCTAGTTGTTTTGCGTGGCACTATCACAGCACAGACCTACACTGATGTTTTAAGCACCTCCTTGCTTCCCACTGTTGAAGAGCAATGCGAGGATGGCGATTGCATCTTCCAACAAGACCAAGCACCTGTTCATAATGCACGGCCTGTGGCAGAGTGGTTACACAATAACAACATCCCTGTAATGGACTGGCCTGCACAAAGTTGTGACCTAAGTCCTATAGAACACCTTTGGGATGTTTTGGAACGCCGACTTCATGCCAGGCCTTACCGGCCGACATCAATACCTCTCCTCAGTGCAGCACTCTGAAGAACGGGCTGCCATTCCCCAAGAAAACTTCCAGCACCTGATTGAACATATGCCTAGAGTGGAAGCAGTCATTGAGGCTAAGGGTGGGCGAACACACTATTGAATTCCAGAATTGCCAATGGAGGGCGCCACATACTTGTAAGTAATTTTCAGCCAGGTGTCCGGATACTTTTGATTACATCGTGTATCATGTTCATTCTTGGTACAGTAAAATACAGTTATGAGCCATAACAATGACTACCTCTGGAACACGCAGTGATTGTGCATGTTATGTGTTTGATAAGACTGTGGTAGTTTTCAGGGGTATGCGCATTTCCTGTAAATTATGGGCCAGTGGTTTTTGGATGCAGAACTGATGCCCAATAGTGTCCTAGATGTATTCCATTGGGTTCAGAGCAGACAGATTTGGTGACAAAGACATCACGAGTTCACTGTCGTCTCCTCAAACCGCTATAGGATTTTTCTGGCCTTGTGACATGGACAGTTGTCCTGGTGGAAGACGTCGTCATCTTTAGGGGAGGACATCAAATGTATCTAGATATTGACGATTGCAGTGCAACAAGAAACGTGATTAATCTGACCAGACAACACATTTCTTTTGATCCATAATCCAGTCTTTGTTTCCATGCCCATTGCAGTTGTACACACACACACACACACACACACACACACACACACACATTTCTTACTGCATTAAGTGTGCACAATGGAACCTGTTGGCATTCAATCGCTTGGTAAGCAGTGGTCAGTTTTTCAGTTCATCAGTGTAGCATCCATCTATGTGGATATGATTACCAGAGTACGTACACTCATTGTAATAGTGTCCTTAGCTCTCAGTTCTCATTATTGGATGATCCAAAAGTAATAGAAAAAGAGAAAAATCAATAATCCAGAAATCATCTCAGTAGTGTGGTGCTGTTGTTATACATTGAAAAACTGTTCTTAAGGCGCACCTGTCCTTCATTATTTGAACATAAATTCTTGTTGTGGTTCTAGCTTCTATACATGACTGAATGTTGATCTATGAAAAGAGTGTAAATTTCTGCTGTTGCAAATACTGAAGTTAAATTTTGTTAAGTTAGTGATTGTTAGTGTTGTTAAGTCTGTTTCAGCAAGGATATTACCTTGTGCAGTTTATTGTTTAAGTGAATTTGGCCTCCTACAAAGGAGCAAGAAGCATTAGGCCCAGGACATTGGTTAGAGTTTTGCACAATGTTGAACATTGCACCAATATAAAAATAACAGCTTCTACACCACAAGAATGAAGGACAAATGAAATTTAAAGTAGTAGCGTATCGTTAAAATAGTTCGTATTTCGAATCCTGCTCTTGAGACACACTTTAAAAAAATCGGAGATTACGGGAATTGAACTTAATTTTTCTGCAAATATGAAATAATGCTTACTTGCTGCCTTGCTGGTGACCTTTAGTTCTTGTTTCTTTAGCTGTAGAAATAACTTCAACTGTTGAGAGAGATAGAGAAGAAAAATAATATGGTAGTAATGGAGAAATAAAATTTTGGTGAGACTGGAACAGAGCTGCAGGTTCAAGAAAATAAATGGCAGTGGAAGAATCAAGTGGCAGCTTTGGATAACTAACAAAGTTTTTCTGTTTAAATGTAACCTATTAATTTATAGTAGAGGGTGCCATCACCAGAAGAGGAAATTGAATACTTCTGTCACGTAATGATGTTTCCCTTTGCACTTTGGTAGAGCAATTTCATACTTAACAACAAAAACAGTTGTTCTTATACATTGCCTGACAAAAAAAAGTGAAGCGCCCAGAAGACATAGTTGGATGTCGATGTAACTTCATGCACATACACCATCATTGGGTACTTAACCTTTCATTACGAGGGCCGTATTTAGCTGGCACCCATGCATTGCTCTGCGTGTACGAGCGCTGTAGTTTGCTGGTGTCCACGCCGTGCTCTGTATGTACGAGTGCCATATTTAGACAACATCCATACGCTGACCTGTGTTTACGAGCACCCCAGTTTCCCGGCATCCGTGCGCTAATGTGTGTGTAAGAGCAATGTATATACACAGTGTCAGCATAAATCTTTCTTCAGGCATTACAGGAGACTGGAAAACAGTTATTAATTTTTTCAAGGTTCGTAACATTCATTTGAAAATTGTATTTGTAGCTATGTTAAGTTTGTTTTATAAAATATTTTACCTCCCTTTAAGAATGCTACAGAGGAGTTCAAAAAGAATTCTGTTCGCTAACCGACTCACTGATTCAGATAATGAGAATCAACATATTGTTCATCACCTACAAAAACTAAGAAAAGAAGAGCTGCATGTAGTACTTCAGAATCGGAAGCGGAGAATATTGAACCCATTAATAGTGACTGTGAAATATGGATCTCAAAAATATTCGTGCCTGTAAAATACATAAGTTTGCATCAGAAAGTTCAGGGAGTAAAGTAAACATAACTAGATCAACAAAAATCTTAGATTACATTCAGCTTTTTGTCTCTGAAGATGTCAGAGTTAATTGCAAATGAAACAAATCAATATTGGTCTCAGAAAGGTAATAGTAACATAAAAAATTCAGAAGGAACTGGAGTAGCTGAACTATTTTTTTTTTTTTTTTTTTTTTGCCATATCATTTTTAATTACGTGCAACAAGAAATTATCTTGAGTAAAGTACTGAAGTAAAGACAAACTTCTGCATTGCGATATTTTTCGGAGAAGTAATGGCTAGAGACTTCTATTTCAAATTATTACGGTTGCTACATTTGAACCATGATGTCTGTTCTACCAGTGATTGTTTGTACAAAATACGGAACGTCATTGATTTATTAGGAAAAAAATTGAGTCATTTCAACCATTCCAAAAGCTGTGCATAGATGAAAGTTTACTGTTATGTAAAGGTGGCTGTCTTTCAAACAATACATCCCGTCAGAAAGAAACTGATTTGGAATAAAATATTTTGTTCTCTCTGACTGGAGACAGTATTTGTACAAGATTTAATTGTTTATGCTGGATCATCTACCCTGGTGGATACCAAAAATAAGGATTTTGGAAAGTCAGGAGCAATAGTTTAAGCACTTGTGAAGCCCTATTTAGGAAAGGGCCATACT
The DNA here is from genome assembly GCF_023898315.1 of Schistocerca nitens. Classification (NCBI taxonomy): domain Eukaryota; kingdom Metazoa; phylum Arthropoda; class Insecta; order Orthoptera; family Acrididae; genus Schistocerca; species Schistocerca nitens. Next base: position 620,432,442 of record NC_064616.1, on the reverse strand, counting down.
GTTTACATAGATAATTGGTATTCCAGTCCAGATTTATTTAGAATGCTACACAATAATTGCACAGATGCATGCAGGACTGTAAGAAAGAGAAGGAAAGAAATGCCTAAAATTGATGAACGATTAAAAAAGAGGAAGGACAGACAACCTCCTGATAATGCAAAAATTTAATACTCAAAGTGGGTGGATAAAAAAGAAGTCTGTATGATTTCTGCCATGCACTCAGATGAATTTGAGACAGTTGTCAAGCATGGTGGGAAAAAGTTACCCAAAATCATGTATGCGTATTGGATTATAATAATTCAGTGGGTGCATTTGATAAAGCTGACATGGTTATATCCACTGTGGAATCAACTCGCAAATCTCTGAAATGGTATCACAGATATTTCTTTCACTTGCTGGACATTTGTGTGTAGAATGCCTATTGCCTTTATAAAAACAGAAGAGGAGAGAACCGGTATTGACGGCAAAATTTCAGTTGCAGTTAATCAGGGAAATACTGGAAAAGTATCATCGAAGTATAAAATATCAACATCCAACAGGCAATGATCATCCACTGAGGTTAACAGAAAGAAATTTTCCTTCGGTTTACAAATCTGTAGGAAGAAACCGAAATAGAAGGTATGTTGTTTGCAGTGCAAATGACAGAAGACAAGAAACTAAGTACAAGAGTAAAAAGTAATGTGGGCTTGTGTGTTGACTCTTGTTTTCAAATTTATCATATGGAATTACATTATTAAGAATCTTTTAAATAATCCTAAATTGCATTTTTATTTGAAACACTTTTAAAAACTCCAAATACATTGTTATGTAACACTTAAATAAGGCAACCTGCGCAACAGCTTACAGATGTGCAATGTGCACAGTTTGCGGCACACTGCACTGATCAGTGGCATCAGTGCAGTGTTCAGTGGTGCCACTGCAGCAGAGTAGAAAGGATTAAATGATTAGAGTTGCAGTTTCCTCTGATGGGTAGAACTGCCACCAGAGCGTGTTGATATGATTCATGTTTAGTGATATTAGCACTTCTTGTACAGTATATAAGGGTCATGAACAGTGTCATACGTTGAATGATCACTGAAGGACACACAGATGCTGCATACTCATGTGAGACAGCATTATCAGCACCTGACAGTTTGCCTCCATTTGGCTGGTTGGTTGAATTGTGTAATATCCGGATTTTTTGGGGGCATTCGAATGTGACAGTGACACGATGCTGGACTGCATGGGAATGTGAAGACAGGCATATGCATTGTCAAGGTTCTGGTGGACCATGTCTTACCACCATCTATATCTACATGTACCTAGATACTCCGCAAGCCACCGTATGGTATCTGGCAGAGGGTACCATGTATCACTAATAGTTATTCCTCCCCTGGGGCAGGGAAAAACTACTACCTATATGCCTCTATATGGGCCCTAATTTATCATATCTTATCTTCACGGTTCTTACGCGCAGTATATCTTGGCAGCAATAGAATTGTTCGACAGTCAGCTTCAAATGCTGGTTGTCTAAGTTTTATCAATAGTACTCCTTGAAAAGAACGTCACCCCTCTACAGGGACTCCCATTTGAGTTCCCGAAGCTCCTCCGTAACATGTTGTTCAAACCTACTGGTTTGAAATCTAGTAGCCTGCCTCTGAATTGCTTCAATATCTCTTTTCAATCTGACCTGGTACGGATCCCAAGCACTACTAGTACTCAAGAATAGGTTGCAACAGTGTCCTATATGCGGTCTCCTTTACATTTGAACCACACTTTCCTAAAATCCTCCCAGTGAAAAGAAGTTGGCTGTTTGCCTTCCCTACCATAGTTCTCACATGTTCATTCCATTTCCTATTGCCCTGCAATGTACGCCCAGATATTTAAATGACTTGAATGTATCAAGCAGGACACTACTAATACAGTATCTGAAAATTACAGGTTTGTTCTTCATAGCCATGCACATTAACTTACATTTTTCCACATTTAGAGCTGGCTGCCATTCATCACACCAACTAGAAAGTTTGTCTAAGTCACATTGTGTCTTCCTACAATCATTCAACTTCGACACAGAACCGTACATAACAGCAACAGCAGCAAACAATAACTGATTACTGCCCACCAAATAATTTATATATACACAAATCAACAGCAGTCCTACCACACTTCCCTGGGGCACCCCTGATGATACCCTTGTCTCTGATTAACAATCATAGCTGAGGACAATGGACTGGGGTCTATTACTTAAGAAGTCTTAGAGCCACTCTTACATCTGTGAACATACTGCCTATGCTCGTACCTTCGCTAACAGCCTGCAATGGGGGCACCATGTCAAATGCTTTCTGGAAATCTAGAAATATGGAATCTGCCTGTTGCCCTTCATCCATAGTTCGCAGTTGTCGTGTCCTGACACGGGATAGAGGGAAGTTAGGGGGGCTGTGGTCATTCTCCAATTTCCAAGCAGTGAGGAACAAATGCAGGAAGACAAATTCCCAGTGAAGGCAGGATGATGATTTGGATCAGCACCAAACAGTCACAGGTCATCTATGGGAGATACAGATTCTGGGACTCGACAGGATGCTTGCAGCAGAAGACTCATGGAATTCAGGATCTGATTGACACTATTTATTGGAGATCAGACTAACTACTGTACTGAAGGCTAATTCTAAACATTAAGAAAAGCAAAGGGGGGCAGTTGATTGCACAACAGAAGTCAGCATCTGAAGCCACAGAGGCAGGTGCTAACAGAGTTGGTGAACACTCGCAGCATGTTAAGTACAAACTTAAGAGCAGCACTCCAAGTGAGGAAAACAGACATGTCAGAGCTTACCAAGGCTGGCCACGAGCAAAGTGGAGTCGGTGTCCCAGTGATCTCACTGAGAACTTCCTCTGATTGCAGAAACATTGGGTTTTAAAGAATCGTGACAGGGCACCATTTCTCGCTTCCTGTAGTCGACCCACCAATCTACTGGAACTTAAAAAGTTTTGGCCAACCTGGTGAGTCATTCTGCACCTCCAGGTTGCCTCTGGCCAACCACATTTGGATTCTTTCCCTACTCCTACTGAGTAGGTAGGGATGCCTCTGGGTTTTACGTTAACAAACTCCAAGTTTGGTGTCAACAACATTAAGGTGAAAGCTAAATGTTACTGTGACTCTTATTATGGCCAGCAACAACAGTGTTTTACAGCACTGGTTCCCACCCTCCATCCTGTAGTGGGTGGAGACTGCTGTAGTATCAGTGTAACCTGTGTGAACCCAGACGTTGCAGTTCTCAGGAGCAAGTATTAAGCTATCTGCCTCTGCTGAGACATGCCTTTTCGTGGCCATCTTATACAGTGACACCTTATGACAGTGTCTAGGTGGTGGATGGAGTTACCAGTTAATTCTCTGAAGTGAAACTTCTCCCCTGGGACAGCTGCCCATAGTGTCTGCAATTTGTAGACTCTTCATCTCTGCATTGTCTCTCTGAATTTCTACCTTGGAGTGCCCTTAATGGCTCCAAATAGCCTTCAGTATAACAACGTACAAGTCATTATGTTGTCAATATATGACACAGTATATCGCGTGAGAAAAGGGCAACCTGAGTTTTGCAAGAGTGACACTTGCTAAAACCATACTGATTCACAGACAAAAGCTTCTCTGTCTCAAGAAATTTCATTATATTCAAACTGAGAATATGTTCAAAACATTCTGCAGAAAACTGAAGTTAGGGATTTTAGTTTGTAATTTTTTGGGTCTGTTCTTTTACCCTTCTTATATACATGAGTCACCTGCATTTTTTTCCAGTCGCTTGGAACTTTGTGCTGGGCGAGAGATTTAAGATAAATGCAAGCTAGGTAAGAGGCCGTGCCATAGAGTACTCTCTGTAAAGCCGAATTGGGATTCCATCCGGACCTGGTGATTTATTTGCTTTCAAATCTTTCAGCTGTTGCTCTAGCCAGGGATGCTTATGTTGTCCATATGGGAGTGTCCAGAAGGGATGATCGCCTTATTATGCACCAACTACATCCTAACCCTTTCCCTCTGTGCCTGCCATCAGTGAACAATTAATAGATGACCCGCAACATTGTATGTCATCCCACACCATTTTTTGGAGACTAACTGCAGCTGGACTGTGGAATTACTGTCCCATGCATAGGCTGCTGTTAACAATTCACAAATGGCTGTGTTTTAAAGTGGTACTGTGACTGGCAAGCATGAACTGTTGATGAATGGTGTCTCATTATGTTCAGCAATGAACTGTAATTCTGCATTGCCCCAGATTATCATTGTTGGTGAGTATGGCAGTGATGTGGAGAGAGGTCCCATTCTTCCAGTGTCTTTAAGAGGCGCGACTGTGGAACACCTTGAATCATGTGGGGGAGGGGCTAAATGGGTATGACTTCAGGCCACAGCTGGTAGTGATTGGGAACACTGATGGCACAATGGTATTTAGAGACATCTTATGTTGTCGCTGATGTGACTTTGCAGCAGGATGATGATCATCAATATATGGCACCTGTGTCTACGAAATATGTATGTGTGATGATTTACTTCCGTGGCGAGCGAGATCCTCAGACCTGTTTCCAATGCGGTATTTGTGGGGGCAGCTCAGACGTAAACTCTGTGTGTCAGTGTGCAGGACAGGATACAATGCCTTTGACACTCTTCCCAAGTGAATCAGTCCAGAGCAGGTGCAATGGCATACTGATAAATGGCCTGATACTGCCAAGTTCTTGGAAATTTTACTCTGTTATGTAATCACTGAAGTGTCACATAGCCTCTTAACCCGTCAAGTTACATTGTATTTCTCACTCCCCCTCCTTGTGCTTCACTCTTTTGCCGAGCAGAGTACATTGCAAAAATAGTGTAAGCTTTCGTTGTTAAACAAAATACAATAAATGATTTTAGGGTATTGAAGCAACCTAGGTACTGAACAGTTCTTTGCAGTTTTTCAACTTCTTAGCACTAGCAAATTAATTTACACTTGTTGATACAGCTACCCCACCCCTTTTCTTTCTCATTTGAGAACCCAACTGAGTACCAGTTATTCACCTCAGTCAATAGGTGACACAGAAACTATGCATTATTATGGAAAATCACATTGCATCAGCTTATGGTGATAGTACAATTCAACTTAACCATTAATTTCATAATGGCCCTTTTCTCTTTTATGAAATCTGCAGAGAGGGGTTTAAATGTTCCTGTTCTCTTGGCCTGGCAGTCATTCAGATGCAGCCTACTGTAAAGCATGGAAGCTTTGTTTCTCCAATCTACCGAACTACTACTTCCCCTGGAATTGCTGAGCAGTGCTACCTTTGGGGATGTGACCCTAGCGGAGAGCCAGCGATGAAGTGTCAGGCTTGGGCTGACTCCAGGCAGCCAATAACAAACTTGTCTGGTGCTCTTCAGGATGTACTAACATTCCGTGATAATGATCTGTCAATCCTTGATGGACTGCTCCTCAGGACTTGTTTGTGCTTCCTTCAGACTGTCGAGGTGAAATTAAGTGCCAAGAATAATATACAGAAAAGTCTCTGTAAGGTGTGTTCAGTACTTTTAGAACACAGTATTGTTTTCATTAGACTTTGTTCCACCATCAAATTTGCAAAATTTTTTATGGTGATTCCTATGTTTGACCAAACAGATCCATTTTCAGATCTAAGTAGCTTTGTATACAACTAGTAAAATCTGTTATGCAGGCAGAGTAAAATCTGTTAAGAGGTATGTTCAATGTTAAACAGTAAAACTTATTCGTATATGCATACAGGCCTTCTTTATGGATGGTCTGAGGACTATGGAATGGATATATCAGCAGTAAAGTGGATCACTTTCATAATATGCTGCTCATCCCCCACACCTGGACACAGTTGAGTTCAAATAGTGAGTTGGCTGCTCAAGATTCACCTGTCTATGCTGAACAGTGTTTAGAGCTAATTTAGTAATTTTCAGACATTGCAGGGTTTTTGCTGTTTACTAGCATGATGCAGCTTGGGGTTTGTTGATAATGTTAATATTTGGTCCAATTTTTCTTCTTGCTAGTGAAAAGGAAGTTGTGGTTGCCTTACAACTGCACTTGGGGAAGCATGTATTTGTGATTATGGTGTTGATTTGTGTTTGAGTAGGCATGTCAATTTTGATGATAGGTCTTTTAGAAGCTGAGATGAAGGGTGCAGTGAATGTGGCCAGGTGCTTCAATTTGTACCTCGTAAGAAACATACTAGTAATCTTTATTTTTTATAACTTCTTTACCTCCTGAACAACGCTGCAGGTGTAGCATGTTGTTACATAAACACTGAAGCAATTATCACAAGTCCTTGAAATGAGCACATTGTCCTGCATCGTCAGCTGTCTTGGCGCACCTTTCACTTGTTGCCCGTGCATTACGTGTAAACAGTGTGTAGCCATTACTACTGGCATTCAAACAATTCAAAGGGGTTGGTACATATGAAGACACTTAAGTGATGGTGTTGATGAGTCTAAAATTAAAGTAAAGGTGGTAGTATTTTATTTTTATTTGTTTATGTATTTATTTTATCATTGACACTTAATAAATCAGATACCCCTTCATGAGACCATTCCTCTTGTGTTAATAGCGATGCTATTTTGGCGTGAGTGAATGTCTTTGCTGGAGATGAAGGAATTATGTTTCTTCAACAACAACTGGGTATTCCCCACTTTTTTTTATTTCAGAATGTTTTCTGCTGTTTCTGTCTATCAGAGTAAGCAACAATCAACTTGAAGTTTATAGTGAGCCCTCTGAATGTTGGAAGATGACACTTTGTTGAATGCCCTGTCTATCCTTCTGTTATAATTAACACATTTTGATAAAGATGTTTCTTGTTACTGTTGATGGATTGAAATTCAAGCCTGTATTACTCTAGAATACTAGTGTACTAAACTCACTGAGACCCAATTCACAAAGAAGAGAATTGTCCCATGATAGTGTCAGTGGAACAAAGTTGTAATTCCAACTCATTATGAAAAAATGTTTCTCATGATTCAAGTAGCCAAAAAGTTGTAGCTGTATGTTAAATATTTGAGAATTCTAATGTAGTAAGCAAACATCTCATCAAAACTGGAATGTTTTGATTGTAACTCATTTTTTGAATTATTTTCACTTGAACGTAAGCCTATATATTGCAGATATAGAGGGGTATTAGAGAGGTATGTTCAAAATATTAGGACAATTTTCGAAAATTTTATCATCTGTAAATATTTCACTGCTATAGACCAGAAATTCCTTGTTACAGGGCACAGTTGTGTACCATGCAATAGAGATTTTCCCCTTATAGAGAGGAACAAAGGATCCTTTCATGTATATTATTCAGACAGTTGGATTCCCTTCATTGCTAATGCCAAAGACAATGGTTTCCTTGTCTCCAATATGGAATCAAAGAACTTTAGGGATATTAGTGCACAGGACCAAGGGTGTTGTATAGAAGCTCATTTAAAGTAACTGAGTACGTTTGGTTAAAATTTCAGTTTATGACACTAATACACAGCAGGGAAGAAAGTCATAGCATCCTGCAACCTTGGGTTTCTCAAACCATTGCAAAGAAGCCAAGATGTATTGGGAAAAGAAATCTGCTGCTAGATAATATTTCAGTTTTCCCTGTCTTGTATCATAAACTTCTCCAAACAAAAAGTGCCAAGAAGAAAGTCTTACTTGACATATGCCAATATATCTCAGCCGAAAAATGGAATTTCTGTGAGCACCTACCAAATGAATAGTGGATTTACATGACTGACTGGCAAGATCCGTTGATTGAGAATAGAAAATGTAATGCTGACTGTCAATGTTTAATGTAATTGCAGCAGGAATAGTATTAAATGTTTCTGTATGTTTTGCTGTTGCTGCTACTTATGCATATTTGTACGCAATAAACATTGTGTTTTGGCCGGAGTCATTGCACTTTCTCAAAATAAGGTTTCAGTTTCTGCAATAAGTATTACAGAAAAGCCAGTGTGTTTCAGCAGCACCCCATTGTAACTGCACAGATACAATGTTGTTCATCCAGTAACATAAAAAAAAGGTTTTTCTTATTCTTTCAAAGATAACTTAAGGAATTACGTAATAGCTGTTACAAAAGTATACTGGACGATGTTTTACCACAGATACTCTGGTTGCATGAAGAAAGCCCAAATAAGTAAGCGGAAAACAGTTTTTCTGTTCTCCTGTAAAATTTACTGTTTGTTAATTACAACATTATTCGGTGATTGATTCAATTATGCATCATGTACAATATTATTAATAATGAGATTTATTGGCTAATCTGTTTTGTTTAGTTCTCCAGTGATGATGTGCTGTGCTTTATCTTGCACACTGCAATTGCAATAGCCTAGATGATTATGATAATATAATTGAGGATACTTTTCTATTGTTTAGCAAAAGTTTATTAGACTCTAAATCATTTTGGATTTTGACACTTCAGATTAATTAAAACAGGACATAATTCGTATGCCTCTGCTACATGGCGCTTCGGTTCGCCACTCTTGGCTGCAAATGGACGTGGCATAGACCACAAAGCAATGAGAGTCATGCCACCTCTGTGTGGATTGCTTCATTTGTTAACGCAGAGATGGCATGAAACAGTACCATGACTGCACCAAATGTGTGTGAATTCGGCCGTATATGTTTGTAGTTTTAATCAGTGAGCCAGTTGACTCACTATAGGAGTTTTGATTGTGAGAATGATGATCTATTTGCATCTCACAAATATCTTGGTGGAAAAAGGTCAATCCATGAAAATGAGTGATTTTCTGAATGACTTTTATATTAGCTAAAATATTAAGGTTTATTGAATTGTGCATTTGTGTAGTTCAAGCAGGTACTGGAGTGAAAGGTCGGAGCTCAAAAAGAAAAGTTTCTGACCAGTCTTCTAAGCGAGGGAGAAGTGGTGGTGATTCAGCAGCGCCAAAGCTTCCAGCACATGGCTATCCTCTGGAACACCCATACAACAAAGATGGTTACCGTTATATTTTAGCTGAACCTGACCCACATGCTCCATTTCGGCAGGTAAATGGATGAAGTGGCTATTTGTTCAGTACTGAAATTATCAGAAAATTACTTCTTGCTCTCCAAAATACATGTTTGAAGGGATGGAATTTTTTTTCCAAATGTACATAAGAACTGAGACATCCCGTTTTAGTTGCAGTTAAAACACATCAATTCAGAATCTATTGCCGTAGTAACAGAGGGTTACAAAGTTTTGTGTATGTAAAGTGCAAGAGTTTTTGTAACTCATAAGACTGCGTAAAATGATCAGTTATGTATTCTTAAATTTCTAGTAATATAAACTCCAGTATCAAGATCTGGTGGTTTGCTGTGGACGGGCGGAAGAATGCATAATATTCTAAACTTAAAGTCTTCATGAGATAAATGTAAAGAGTTGCCAAATGCTTGTCTCAATAGTTGCATCTTGTTTTAGGAATTTGATGAGAGTAGCGACTGGGCTGGTAAACCAATACCTGGATGGCTTTATCGTGTGGTCAGCCCCAGTACAGTGTTGTTAGCATTGCATGATCGGGCACCACAGCTTCACATTTCAGAGGATCGCTTGGCTGTCACTGGAGAGAAAGGCTACTGTATGGTTAGAGCAACACACTGTAAGTATTAATCAGCAAGCAATATGCCTGTGCAACTATGCAAGCATGACTGAACAGAAAATGTAGAATGAGGAAAAATGTAAGAAAATCACTTTTTGCAAAATATTTTGAAAATTGGCAGTTACAATCTTCACACGCGACTGGAACACCCCTAGTACTAGAGATGGCTTAGCATTTCTATGATGTGTTTGCTCTTACTATGTGAACCTGTAATGAAATGCTTTGCTCTTCTTGGAGTTTTCTGTACCTATTTTCCCTATCAATCCTATCTGGTATGAGTCCCAGACTGATGAGCGATATTAAAGTTTTGATCAGAAAAAGGTTCTGTAAGCTACATCATTCATGCGTGGACCACACCTTTCTTTCTGACATCTTCCTTATCAGTAATTAGTTTAATGTGATCTTTCCACTTTAAATTACTCCATATGTTTGCTCTTAGATATTTTATGGATGTAATGCTTGCATTGATTCTTCTGCAATTGAGCAATCACACAGTAATGAGTCTGTCTTCCTATTTATACACAATCTGTTAGATTTGTTTATATTGAGGGTCAACTTCCAATCCTTGCAGCAAGTGTTTATCGTCTGCAGGTCTTCGTGCATATTGTTAGAATTTTCTAGCGTTGAAGACTTCTCTCTATACAACAGCACCATTTACAAAAAGCCTCAGAAACTTGTGGTGTTATCCACTAGATCATTTATATACGAGTGGCATTCAGTAAGTAAAGCAACAATTTTTTTCTTAGCCAATTTTGGTATAAAAAATCTGGAATTTGTTGTGGGATGTTGTGGAATATTCTTGCTTCAGCCCCTATAGTTTCAAAAAGTTCCGATAAGTGGCAGCGCTATACGTGGCTTTTAAAATAGTGTCTGTAATTTAAGTGTGCTCCAAGCAGAGAACTATCATTGAGTTTATTTTGGCGGTAAACCAGAGGATTGCAGATATTCAAAGGTGGTTGCAGAATGTTTATGGAGACCTGGCAGTGAACAAAAGCATGGAGAGTCTTTGGGCAAGGCATCAGTCATCATTGCAACAAGGTTGTGCAAACCTGTCAAATGTTCCTTGTACTATCCACCTGCACACAGCTGTGACTTCTACAGTGTTGGAACATGCAGACACCCTCATTCAGGGTGACTGATGGCTCACAGTCCGAAGCTTACTTGCTCAACTGGATACTGCTCAATTAGAAGAATTCTATCTGTTTGGCCCAATGAAGGATGCACTGTGCGGGAAAGAGTATTATGAATTATGGGAAGGTGATAAATGCAGCAAGGCGTTGGCTCCAATGTCAACCAGTAGAGTGGTACGATGTGGGAATACATGCCTACCCAGTAAGGTGGTGTAAGGCTGTCACCTTGAACTGAAATTATGTTAAAAACTAAGATTGTGTAGCCAAAAGAGTGGGAAGAATATGGTGTATAGGAATACTGAATAAAACCATCTTATTTTTAGAAAAAAAAATTGTTTCTTTAGTTATTGAACGCCCTTTTTATATTGTGAGAAGTAATGGTCCGATAACACTCCCTTGGAATGTGCCTCAAATTACTTTTACTTCTGGAGATTTCTCGCCATTAAGAATGGGGTACTGTGTTCTGTTATTGAGAACTCTTCAGTCTTCTCACACAGCTGGTCTGATGTTGTGTACCCTTGTGTTTTGTTAATTAGGCAGCAGTGCAGATCTGGATCAACTTAGGTGCCAGTATCTACTGCTTTCTGGGTCTTGTGGATGAACAAGTGAGCTGGGATATACATTATCATTGTTTTTGGAATCCATGTTGCTCCTACAGTGGAGATTTTTTGGTCTCAACAAAAGTCAGTGTGCAACCATAAAACATCTGCAGTATAGGTCTATAATTGTATGCATCTGTTTGATGACCTTCCTTGGAAACAGGATGGCTGGTGCTTGTACCAAATATAGGATTGGTTTCTCCTTCAGTGTCGTATGTTACATTGCTGCTAGAACAGAAGTACACTCCTGGAAATGGAAAAAAGAACACTTTGACACCGGTGTGTCAGACCCACCATACTTGCTCCGGACACTGCGAGAGGGCTGTACAAGCAATGATCACACGCACGGCACAGCGGACACACCAGGAACCACGGTGTTGGCCGTCGAATGGCGCTAGCTGCGCAGCATTTGTGCACCGCCGCCGTCAGTGTCAGCCAGTTTGCCGTGGCATACGGAGCTCCATCGCAGTCTTTAACACTGGTAGCATGCCGCGACAGCGTGGACGTGAACCGTATGTGCAGTTGACGGACTTTGAACGAGGGCGTATAGTGGGCATGCGGGAGGCCGGGTGGACGTACCGCCGAATTGCTCAACACGTGGGGCGTGAGGTCTCCACAGTACATCGATGTTGTCGCCAGTGGTCGGCGGAAGGTGCACGTGCCCGTCGACCTGGGACCGGACCGCAGTGACGCACGGATGCACGCCAAGACCGTAGGATCCTACACAGTGCCGTAGGGGACCGCACCGCCACTTCCCAGCAAATTAGGGACACTGTTGCTCCTGGGGTATCGGCGAGGACCATTCGCAACCGTCTCCATGAAGCTGGGCTACGGTCCCGCACACCGTTAGGCCGTCTTCCGCTCACGCCCCAACATCGTACAGCCCGCCTCCAGTGGTGTCGCGACAGGCGTGAATGGAGGGATGAATGGAGACGTGTCGTCTTCAGCGATGAGAGTCGCTTCTGCCTTGGTGCCAATGATGGTCGTATGCGTGTTTGGCGCCGTGCAGGTGAGCGCCACAATCAGGACTGCATACGACCGAGGCACACAGGGCCAACACCCGGCATCATGGTGTGGGGAGCGATCTCCTACACTGGCCGTACACCACTGGTGATCGTCGAGGGGACACTGAATAGTGCACGGTACATCCAAACCGTCATCGAACCCATCGTTCTACCATTCCTAGACCGGCAAGGGAACTTGCTGTTCCAACAGGACAATGCACGTCCGCATGTATCCCGTGCCAGCCAACGTGCTCTAGAAGGTGTAAGTCAACTACCCTGGCCAGCAAGATCTCCGGATCTGTCCCCCATTGAGCATGTTTGGGACTGGATGAAGCGTCGTCTCACGCGGTCTGCACGTCCAGCACGAACGCTGGTCCAACTGAGGCGCCAGGTGGAAATGGCATGGCAAGCCATTCCACAGGACTACATCCAGCATCTCTACGATCGTCTCCATGGGAGAATAGCAGCCTGCATTGCTGCGAAAGGTGGATATACACTGTACTAGTGCCGACATTGTGCATGCTCTGTTGCCTGTGTCTATGTGCCTGTGGTTCTGTCAGTGTGATCATGTGATGTATCTGACCCCAGGAATGTGTCAATAAAGTTTCCCCTTCCTGGGACAATGAATTCACGGTGTTCTTATTTCAATTTCCAGGAGTGTATGTTCTTTTGTGTACTATATATACAGTAGTATTGGTCAAGTGGACTTCCCTCTGACGAAACATTTGAGTTGATTTTCTTTTCCATGCTTACTTATTTCTATATCTGTTGTTTTGACATTTGTGTGGTGATTTAGAAGAGAATTCACAGTAGGATCTTTCTCAGTGAAACTGTTTCGGAAACAGGAGTTTAGCATTTTGACTTTGTCATCCTCTGTTTCAAAGTGCCATTATGATGTGTCTGGACAGATGGCAGTGATGCATTTACTGATTTAACATGGGACCAAAACTTCTTAGCATTTTGTGAGAGATCAGTAACTAGAATTTTACATTCGAATTCAATGATAAGATTCACATGTCTCTGCCTATACTAATTTTGGCTTCATTCAGTTTTTTATGTGAGGCTTTGGATATGTTTTAATTTGCAGTGAAGCTCACTCTGCTTTTTGAGCAGCATTCTAACACAGCTATCAAACCGCAGTGGGTCTTTCCTATCCCTCAGAACTGTGCTCGGCCCATACCTGTCTTAATGCATATTGCACAATACTCCTGAATTTTGTCCAGTTATGCTCAACATTTTCAGTCATGGAGATTGTTTCATCTTGGCCATTCATCTACATCTACATGGATACTCTGCAAATCACATTTAAGTGCCTGGCAGAGGGTTCATCGAACCACCTTCACAATTCTCTATTATTCCAATCTTGTATAGCGTGTGGAAAGAACAAACATCTATATCTTTCCAGATGATCTCTGATTTCCCTTATTTTATCATGTTGATCGTTTCTCCCTATGTAGGTCGGCGTCAGCAAAATATTTTCACATTTGGAGGAGAAAGTTGGTGACTCTAATTTCGTCAGAAGATTCCTGAGCAACAAAAATAGTCTTTGTTTTAATGATGTTCATCTGAAATCCTGTATCACTTCAGTGACACTCTCCTCCCTATTTCACAATAATACAAAACATGCTGCCCTTCTTTGAACTATTTCGATGTACGCTATCAACCCTATCTGGTAAGGATCCCACACCACACAGCAGTATTCTAAAAGAGGACAAACAAGTGTAGTGTAGGCAGTCTCTTTAGTAGATCTGTTACATTTTCCAAGTGTCCTGCCAATAAAATGCGGTCTTTGGTTAGCCTTCCCCACAACATTTTCTGTGTGTTCCTTCCAATTTAAGTTGTTCATAATTGTAATTCCAAGGTATTTAGTTCACTTAGATTTGACTGATATCGTGTAACCGAAGTTTAACAGATTTCTTTTAGCACTCATGTGGATGACCTCACCCTTTTCATTATTTAGGTTCAATTGCCAACTTTCGCACCATTCAGATATCTCTTCTAAATCATTTTGCAATTTGTTTTGATCTTCTGATGACTATTAGTCCGTAAACGATAGCGCATCTGCAAACAACCTCAGACGAGTGTTGGATTGTCTCCTAAATTGTTTATATAGATAAGGAACAGCAAAGGGCCTATAACACTACCTTGGGGAACACAAGAAATCACTTCTGTTTTACTCGATGACTATCAGTCATTTACTACGAACTGTGACCTCTCTGACAGGAAGTCACAAATCCAGTCACATAACAGACAATATTCCATAAGCATGCAATTTCACTATAAGCCGCTTGTGTGGTACAGTGTCAAAAGCCTTTGGGAAATCCAGAAATTTGGAATTGATCTGAAATCCCTCATCAGTAGCACTCAACACTTCATACGAATGAAGAGCTAGTTGTTTCACAAGAACAATATTTCCTAAACCCATGTTGTGTGTCAATAGACCGTTTTCTTCAAGGTATTTCATAATGTTCAAACACAATATATGCTCCAGAATCCTGCTGCATATTGATGTTAATGATACGGGTCTGTAACTAAGTGGATTACTCTTACTACACTTCTTGAATAGTGGTGTGACCGGTGCAACTTTCCAGTTTTCGGGTATGGGTCTTTCGTCGAGCGAACGATTGTATATGATTCTCAAGTATGGAGCTATTGCATCAGCATACTCTGAAAGGAACCTAATTGGTATACAGTCTGGCCTAGAAGACTTGCTTCACTACTTCGAGGAAAGTTACTTCTATGTTACTCCTGTTGGCAGCTGTTCTCGATTTGAATTCTGGAATATTTACTTTGCCTTCTTTTGTGAAGGCATTTCGGAAGACTGTGTTTAGTAACTCTGCTTTGGCAGCACTGTCTTTGATAGTATCTCCATTGCTGTCACACCGAGAAGGCATTGATTATTTCTTGCCGCTGAAATACTTCACATACAACCAGACTCTTTGGATTTTCTGCCAGGTTTCAAAACAAAGTTTCATTGTGGAAACCGTTATAAGCATCTCACATTGAAGTCCACGCTAAATTTTGAGCTTCTGTAAAAGATCGCCAATCTTGGGGATTTTGTGTCTGTTTAAATATGGCCTGTTTGTTTCGTTGTTTCTGCAACAGTGTTCTGACCCGTTTTGTGTACCAAGGAGGATCAGCTCCATCATTTGTTAATTTATTTGGTATAAATCTCTCACTTGCTGCCAACACTTTTTCTCTAAATTCAAGCTGCATCTGGTCTGCACTAATATCATTCATTTGGAAGGAGTGGAGATTGTCTCTCTGGAAGGCATCAAGTGAATTTTTATCAGCTTTTTTCGATGGGTATATTTTTCACTTATTTTTCAAGGATTTGGGGATTACAATATTCAATCTCACTATGACAACCCTGTGTTCACTAATACCTAAATCAGTTTTTTATGCTCATTATTAACTCAGGATTATTTGTTGCTAAGAGGTCAAGTGCATTTTCACACCCTTTTACTATTCGCATGGGCTCATTAAATAAGTGCTCGAAATAATTTTCAGAGAATGCGTTTAGCGCAATTTCGGAATGATATTTTATGCATACCTCCGGAACTGAACATGTATTTTCGCCAATATATCGAGGGTAAATTAAAGTCGCCACCAACTATTATCGTATGAGTCGGGTAAGTGTTTGAAATCAAACTCAAGTTTTCTTTGAAACTTTCAGCAACTGTATCATCTGAATTGGTAGGTCAGTGAAAGGATCCAATTATTATTTTATTCTGGTTGCCAACAATGACCTCTGCCAGTACTAACTCACAGGAACTATCTACTTCAATTTTGCGACATGATAAACTACTTCTAAAAGCAACAAACATGCCATCGCCAACTGTGTTGAGCCTATCCTTTCGGAACACCATTAGGTTCTTCACAAAAATTTCAGCTGAGCTTATCTCCAGCTTTAGCCAGCTTTCAGTGCTTATAACGATTTGAGCATCAGTGCTTTCCATTAGCGCTTGGATCTCTGGTACTTTACCATCACAGCTACGACAATTTACAACTGTTATACCGATAGTTCCTGTATCTATGTTCTTCCTGTGTTCGGCCTGTACCCTTTGTGGCTGAAGTCCTTGTGTTTTCCCCGAGACCCTCTAACCTAAAAAACCACCCAGTCCATGCCACACAGCCCCTGCTACCCATGTAGCCACCGCCTGCGTATAGTGGACACCTGATATATTCAGCAAAACCCGAAGCCCAACCACCCTTTGGTGCAAGTCAAGGAATCTGCAGCCTACATGGTAAAATTCAGGTAAGCTGAAATTTGTTTTTAATCACATTTAAGCAGAAATATCTTCCTACTTTCCTGTACATTTACAGCTGTATTCAGTGATATGATATTATAGTGGCCATACAGGCACTGATTGCCTGTTCTGTATTAAGTGAGGTGAAAAGTTTGGGGCCTTTGTTTACCAGGAGAAGTAAGATGTTATCACAAGTAGTTTCCTTTCTATTACAGCTGGGACGTTGAAAACGCCTCCTGATACTGTAACATGACTAAGAAATTTATGCAGTTTTCCAACTGGGCAACTGGTCAGATTTGCATCCAGCCATCCAGATTTAGATTTTCTGCAGTTTGCCTAAATCGCTCCAGGTAAATGCCGAGATGGTCACTTTGAGAGGGAATGACTGAATCCCTTCCCCATCTGTGAAACATTCAGAACGAATGATCTGTCTGACCTCGATGTTGATGGAATGTTAAACTCTACTGTTCCTTCCATCCAAGTTTTCTTCCAAATATTTTGCCACTACTGCACTGGATGCAGGGGGATATAAAAACATAACATTACCATGTTTGATCCATCTTGAATATTTCCCTTCAGGGGCCCCACAGCTCTTCTGTGAGTTCGTGTGTGGTGTACAAAGGGCCTCGAACTGTTGCAGCCACTCTTCTCTCCCAGGCTGCATTCCCTTCTCCATATCTATTCCTCCCCATCCAAGCTGCTGCTGCTCCTCCTCCTCCTCCTCCTCCTCCCCCTCCCCCTCCCCCTCCCCACCCCCCACCCCCTCCCCACCCCACCACCCCCTCCTCATCCTACTCCCCCCTTCTCCTTTCCCCCTTTATGTTTCCTTTTACGACGACATAGCTGTTCCTCAGTTCTACTATTCCTTTATGGACTTGTCTTGTGTTGACACTCTACACTCCTTGGGGTTTGACCTCCCTTTCTAAATTCTATTTACATAGTATCAGCCATTTGGGGAAGAACTCCCTCCCTAGAGTCTCTGGCACGGGTTCCTCTGCCCCCACCACCTTTATTTTTCACCATAGATAGCCCCCGCCCCCCTCCACCCCCAAACCTCACCAGGTCACCAGCACAGTAGCCAGTCCGTGTGGTGGGGCTACTATGTACCCATCTGGCTGAGCCCCCTGACAGCACAAGGATCACACTTTTCTGTTACCTGAGCTGTCACTGCCTCCTGTATGCCTAGGAGTGGTTGCTCATCATTCTGGGGCATTGGAACACCCAGCAACAATTACTGTGCCAGGTGGCCCTTGCTGGGAATGGGTGGTGCCCACAATGAGACCCTGATTGGAGTAGGTGGTATCAGGGCGAATGCTCTTCACGTCTGTCCGCTCTTCTGTTCCAATCTCTTCATATGGGGATGGTTCTGTCTCTGTTCCTACTTTTGCTTTCTCAGCCTTCCCCTTCCTGGTCACCGACTGTGAGGAAGGCCAGGTACGTCGCTTGCGATGAAAGCCTTTCCCTGTAACTTTGTTTGTTCCGGGATGTAGGGGGAGATTTGTGCCAAGTGGTGTAAAATGCATGGGCATTTATAAGTTGGAGCAAAAACCCAGGATAAATGCCTCTGGGAAAATGTCAAGAATTCTTAAATGCCTGGACATTTATGCATCTTATAAAAAATTTTAATTTAATATTTTGTATTGGCAAAGATGTTTTGCAACTCTGCTTCTTTAGTGGTTGGGTAACAAAGTTGAAAAAGCTGTTCGATAGTTATGGGAAAGTTATTAGGTGAAATAAATTGGACTGTAACCATAGCTTTTTACGTCATTAATGAGTTCAATTCTTGGGGTAGTGCATGATAGAAAATACTCAAGTTTAATAGTAATTTTTTAAGTTAAGTATAATTATATTAAGTAGCTAACCTGTAGGTACTATTTTTACTTATACTATAGTACCGCATAAAAATGAAAAAAAAAAGTTGTAATTCAGTTTCTTGATCTTCAGAAGTTCAAGAAGAGTCATGAAGTTCCGACTCTGCATCAGATTCTTTTGAATCTGATTGCTGGCAGACTATTGAGTTCCCTTCCATTTTATCTCTGCTTGGACTGTTCAGTGTGGGTTTTTCCTTGGGACTAATAGGCTCGTGTTGTGTTCCTGCTCCATTCAATTATATGAGAGGTAGGTTAGTTTTGCTGCCCTCTCTGATGTAAGTCTTTCTTTTTTTACTGTGGGTCAATCCAAAAATGCTGAAGGAATGCCCTGTAGCAGCAGATGTAACTGGTGTGCATAGAATTTTTGTGGCAACTTCTGCCACTTCACAAGTTCCTCTTAAACGTCTACACCAAAATAAAGGATTCACATGATGATTTTTATCTTCCTGGGGGGTGAGGACTCACTCCTTCCCACAAAAATGGTCAGGACTAAATTCCTAGATGGTCAGGACTAAATTCCTAGTTTGTCTCTATAACCAACCAAATTCTCTCTAGCCTGATTAACATTTAGTGCAGTGTCCTTTGCTGTGCCACAATCAAAGCTTATTGCTCTAAGTGCCTCAACGGGCTTCTGGTTTCTAATTAGTACTGCTGGATCAACATGATTAGCTGCAAGGTGGGCATTGATTCTTCATTATTAAATACTTTTTATGGTAATGTTCTTATTTTATCTTCGCAGCAGTGCGGTTATACAAAAGCAGATAAAGAAAAGACAGAATGTAAAACTATAGTCTGTCTCAAATGTCACTACATCTGATAATAAAGCAGTTTCATTCCCACTGAAAACAATTTAACACAATCAATGACATAAGGATTTTTTTTAACTGGCTTATCACTGTATAGCTGTTCAATGAGGTGTGTGTGTGTGTGTGGGGGGGGGGGGGGGGGGGGTGACAGAGAAACAGAGTGAAGAGGAGAATTGGTTATATTATAAATGATAAGCAGCTGTCAGTAACATGCGTGCTTCCTTGGTACAGCAAGTTGGAATGCTAGGGGAAAAAACACCAATGCTTCTCTCTTAGTTGTTCTTACTAATAAAAGCAATGAATGATATACGTAGAGCCGGGCGAAGTGGCCGTGCGGTTAAAGGCGCTGCAGTCTGGAACCGCAAGACCGCTACGGTCGCAGGTTCGAATCCTGCCTCGGGCATGGATGTTTGTGATGTCCTTAGGTTAGTTAGGTTTAACTAGTTCTAAGTTCTAGGGGACTAATGACGTCAGCAGTTGAGTCCCATAGTGCTCAGAGCCATTTGAACCATTTGATATACGTAGGTTTTAAGTGTAAACATTTACTATCTTTTAATGTCGTGAGTTATCGTCCCATTCCTTATTTTAATTGGTAATTTATACATTCTAGCAATAAAAACTTTGCTTTGGGCAAAGGCCAATTTTTAAATGTCCTGTCCACTGGGCATTTGCCTGGCCCACATCACTACTTCTGCCATTACCAAACCACTCCATTCTGTAGAAGATATTAATTGAAGATAGGTTTGGTTAAGTCTAATCCCTTCTCATGAGCACTTAAGAGACATCCTGGCGAGCATTACTCCCCACAAATCCTTAAATATGATCCAAGGCCATTATTTTCCACATGGACCTGGCACGGTGCGGCATTCGTTTCATCTGGTGAGTCCAAAGAGGTCCTAAGGACAATCATGTTTATACCGGCACTTTCATCTTAGCTTTTGAGGGCGATACCTTTCTCGAAAAAGTCAGCGTTATGGTTCATTATTGTGATATGTCTGTTTTTGTCACATGCTTAGGTGATGTGAGGCAACTCCTATTTGTGGCGACTAAGGCTGCCCTCTCCCTGTGAGGAGTCCACGCATCCCGCCACCCAAGTGTATGAATTGTTCCAGCCACATTCTCCTCGCTCGCCAGATTGCCCAATCTGTAAAGAGGAAAGGAAGCTTCAGGAATTCAAAACTCATGGCCACCTTCCCAACTCTTAAGTCTGACAGAAATTCAACTGTTTCCACCTGCTGTCTTTAACATCTACCTTTGTTTCTGTTGTGTCCTTTCTTCCTCCTCCACCCCCCCCCCCCCATTCCATTCCCTCCTCTCCCAGAACCACTCCTTCTCCTTGGCTGGAGAGAGGGGGGAAAAAAAAAAAAAAAAAAAAAAAAACCTCTTCCCTGGCACCTTTTGGGAGCCCTCCTGCCTGGAGAACCAGAACAAGAAGTCTGTAACATTGAGTCAGACACACAATGATGCTGTGTGTGCGCCTCAAAGCCGCTTGGTCTCTTTCAGACCCTGATACTGCTGCAACTTGCTCTCTTCCCAACCATACCTCCTCTGGCCTTCCAGAGGAGGAGGAGATGTGTAAGACTTGGGACGAGGACCACTGACTTACCAGGGGATGTTGCCCCTCCCTTTCAATCAGGGTTTGATCTTACATTCATGGCTGTCACTCTGTCCTTAGCAGTGATGCACACTGACTCAGCACAATGATTGATTCTGGCTCGTTTGATGTCCACCTGGACTCTTGCACTAGTCTCCTCCAATGGAATTACAATGTAACCCCACTTTTACGTTCTCGGAATTAACGTTTTTCCCACCATTTATGACATTTTTTTATTGCTCCTGTCAAATTTCCTAGGCCCACAATGTTCATTCGCACCTGATTTTGTGTCAACATACTTAACTCTCCCGCGACTTATGCTTGATAAAAAAATGTTCACAGAGGCAAAACTGACATAAAATGACGCTGGCATGATGTTGGCCATCAAGTAGTGTTTACAAATGTTACGTGGTTAAGTTTCTTGACCTCAGGGTGCTCTACTCAGTGGATTTGAACGGGTAAATGTGTAAAAGTTGGAACAATTCCTGCCCTATCTCCCTATCTCCTGCTGCTGCCAAGCTCTACTCGGCGTGGTGCCTAATGGGAGTAACTGCGTACTTTCGAATAAAGATATCGTAGCCAATCGCAACCATTTCCAAGCTATCTCTACTGCACATGTGCAGTTTCGTCATTGTTGTAATCATGACACCTTTGTTGAGCCATATTTTGCGTGTTTCGTTGTTTCGCCACTTGTGCTGGTTGACCTTTTCAATCACTTTGCATTGCTCAAATATTTTTGGTTTCAACAGTGCCAGTTACGTATTTTTTCATGCTGGGCAAAATGTATTTCAAGAATTTATTCTCGTTGTCAAGTGCAGTATTTACATACATATTTTTTGTCATGTTACGCAAACAAATGGTGCAAGTGTTGGTTTTCTACATAACTTAGGAGGCATGGTACCTGATAACCTGAAAAAGACTACAGTGCAAGAGATGCAGAACAATACATACGCAAACACTACACAAATTAATTTTGGAAGTATTAGCACTTGATAACGAGAAAAAATTCGTGAAATGAGTCATGCTAAGCATGGAATAAAATATGTAACTGGTGCAGTGTTTAATTCTTTAAATAAAGAATGATAGTTGCATGCTTTCCAAAAACATCGTTTATGACATGAAATTGAGTCATACTTTTACTTCCCAGACAGTTATCAGTTTCAATTGCATCAGTGATTTTTTGTTATATAATAAACTTGTCTTAGATAGTAAAAAAGTCCCTCCTATCATACATAAAATGCGAAAATGCAAGGGGGTACCCTATATGTAACCTTTACAGCTGAAAATGTTATTTGCAACATTTTACATTTTCCCGCATTTCACACCATGTTTTTTAAGGCACTTGAAAAGTGGAAAAGCAGGGTTAACTGTATAATGGTTAGTATCATCATCTTCCAGAATTACAGTCTCTTCTTTCTCTCTACTCGGTACCTTATGTAGTCTTGCAGAAATCTCATTTTGTGGATACTTGTTTGATGACACTATATGGTTTCCAAGCCTTAGGCTGGAACTGGGTTGGCCCTTTGTGAGGCTCCAGTAGTGTCTGTCTGTGAGTCTGCACAGACAATTTTAGTTCTTGGATTCCTCTTGAAACCACACTGGAAGCAGTGGCTGGTCAGAACCATTTAGACACTGTGGTAACAATATGCAATTCTTAAATATTTGTCTTCCCCCCCCAGACCAGCCTCTTGCACTTCCTGCTGTTCTAATCTTCCTTGAACAGCTCCCTCCTCCATCCCTTCTAGGGAATTTCAACACCCATAACCCTCTATGGGGAGGTACTGTGACCATTGAATGATGCACGATTGTTGAAGACCTGCTGATAGCTTGATCTCTGCCTTCTCAACACTGAAGTTCCTACAC
Organism: Schistocerca nitens; assembly: GCF_023898315.1. Lineage (NCBI taxonomy): Eukaryota > Metazoa > Arthropoda > Insecta > Orthoptera > Acrididae > Schistocerca > Schistocerca nitens. The sequence continues at coordinate 620,409,757 of NC_064616.1, read as the reverse complement.
ACTTTAGAATGCTACACATCACTTTCTTGGCTGCTGATCTTTCCATCTGTATCCTTCAGTTCCACCCCTCCATATAACAGTGATCATTTACTGATTCTCTTATCTTTTCTTCAGCATCACTCACATGATCACCTCTCCAGGTGAGCCTTTACTAATGTGGATGGGGATGCCTTTTCCGTGGCTGGCATTCCCATTGCTCCAGCACACATCTCCAGATTCTGTGTTGTCTGAGCCTAGTGCAGATTGACTTGCCAGTCTGTCCAATATAGCAAGACTGACACTCTCAGCAGATAATTTTATAAACCCCACTTTTCATGATAGCTGGTTGTTTGTATTTTGAATGGAGGAGACATCTACCTACTGTCTGTTGGACGTAGAAAAGCACAGAGAAACCTTTTGCCTGTATACTATTTGAAGTTCTACCTTTAAAAGGTAAACTGCACCATTTCCTTTTCGGACTGTCTGCATTGTTCACTGGGTACAGTAAGAATCTGACTTGCTTCTTCAGCTTTTTATTGAGGATTTTGTCAGTAATACAGGGTGTACATAAAGTCCGAGAACACTTTCAGTTATTTTTTGCACAAGAACTAAACATTGTACAGATGTAATACATATTGCATTTTGAAGAGAAACTCTTAAAGTCTTTTTACAAACATATGATATGCGAACCACCAGTGACTCGGCAGACATCAATAAAGTAATTGAATTCTTGACATACCCATCCTTGCTTGGCATTGTCGGCTGGCGGTCGCTTCCCGTATTCTCTCCCAGAGCTCTGCTACTTCATGTGGTAGAGGCGGTACGTACCCCATGTCTTTAATGTGTCCCCACAGAAAAAAGTCACACTGAGTGAGATCTGGTGATCAGAGAGGCCATTTCATGAAACAGCTGTCCCCTTCTGTAGCACTGCCGATCCATCGATGCAGCAGCTCCATGTTAAGGTACCCATGAACTTCATGATGAAAATGGGGTGGAGCCCCATCCTGCTGAAAGATGAACGGAGAGTCTGTTTGCATTTGAGGCATCAGCCATTGCTGCAACATGTCCAAGAAGTGCTCTCGGCAAAGTGCACTCGCACCTGAACTCACCATGTTTGTGACTAGTGCTGACTATTGGCAAATTACCAAACTACACTGTGGCGGTATACGTGGGGGGGGGAAAAAAAAAACAACCTTTCAGGGTTTCTCTTCAAAATGACATTTATTATATCTATACAATGTTTGGTTCTTGAGCAATAAAGAATTGAAATTGTTCTTGGACTTTATGTACAACCTGTATTGGAATCAAATTCATTATTTGTGCCGATTGTTTTTATTTTATTGAGGCTCAGGTCCTATTCTTGATTTGCACATAGGACTAGGATGGAGATGGCGGATCATGTTGTGCATTGCTGCATGTCTAGGAAGTTATTTATGGAACCCACCAACTCCTTACTGACCTTTATGCTAGTATGCCATTGATTTATATTTTTCATGAAGTTCTGGAATTGTCTGGTGGAACCTTTTGGCATACAGACAATATCATCGACATAACTGTACCTATACACAACACGTTTTGCTTATGGTTCACATGTACAAAAGTCAGTCTCCCGTTTGCCCATGAACATTTCTGTAAGCAAGGGGAGACACTCATTCCAGCTTCCTCTTTAACATCCTACAGCCTACAAAAATGCAGCATTACACATGATCCCCCCAGAGGGCCCACAGTTCCTTTTGTGGGTACGTGTGTGGCACACACAGCGCCCCGAGCTATTGCAGTCTCCTTCCTTTTTCCATACTGCATTACCGCCCCTGTTCCTCTGCCTCCCTGTTCTTGCTCTTTTCTCCCTGCCCCCTCCTTTCCCTCTTGGTGCACCTGGCTATCCTCCCGGCTTTGTTTTGGTATGTGCTATTGTTTAGTTTGCTGTTTCCATCTCCTTTTTTGGCATTTTTGGTCCCCTTGGGGTTCGACCTCCATTTCCAACGTTTTCCATTTGGGGATGAACTCCCAACACCCCCCCCCCCCCACCTTCATGCTAGGTCACCAGCACAGTAGCCAGTCCATGTGGTGGGTCTGTTAAGTACCCACTTGGCTGAGCCCCCTGACAACACAGGGATCACACTGCTAGTACCTGAGCTGTTACGTCTCATGTATTCCAAGGAGTCGGTGCTCATCACTTTGGGGCATCGGAACTCCCAGCAATGGCCGCTGTGCCAGACGGCCCTTGCTTTGGCTGGGTGGCACCCACAGGGCGAGCTCCTGGTCCGAGTGGGTGGTACTAGAGCAGATGCCTTCGACATGAAGTGACAAAAGCTTAATCATCCTGGCCATTCTGTAGCCATCTTTAAGAGTGATAGAAGACATGACACTCCTCCTGATCCTTCGGACTTCACCTCCCTGGCCACCCCATGGGAAGAGTGTCAAGCTTGCTGGCTTGGGTTGGAACCTTTCCCTTGGTACCTGGTTTGTATCAGAACAAATGGTGAAAGTTTTGTCACTACCAAGCCTTTGTTTTTCGTGTAGATGATTGAAGATAAGTATGGCGAAGTGTAATCCATGAGTAAAATGCGGTCCCATTCTTTTCTCATAAATACCTTTTCTGCTGCCCAATCTGAAGCCCTGTGTACTTGTGACCATCTTGGTGACATCCCAGTCTCCGTTGCACCCCACCAATCTTTGGACTCGGTACGGGGCATCATTTTCCACTGGGATCTTCTACTCCAAACTGATGAGGAGCTCCGTGCGAACCTCGAGCGGTGAGGAGTCAGATTTATCCGCAGTGTCCAGCAAGGCCCTAAAAACAATTGCACTGATACAGGCACCTTTATCCTGGCCTTCGATGGGGATACCCTCCCAGAGAAGGTAAAGGTGGTGCTGTATCAGTGTGATGTAAAACCTTATATTCCACCATTGATGAGATGCTTCAAATGCTTACAGTTTGGACACGTCTTCCTGCTGCACCAATCATCCCCTCTGCGGTGACTGTGGGCACCCCATTCACGAGGGGAGTGCCTGTGCTCCCCCGCTGATGTGCATAACTTGAAATGTGCAGCATCCTCCACGCTTGCCAGCATGCCTGGTGTATGTGAAACGACGACAGATTCAAGAGTACACTTCTACTTTTGCTTCAGTTATGTCCATTCCCCTCCTACCCCCTCCTCTTCCCAGCCCCACCCCACTCGCCCCACACCTCCCGCCTAACCCTCACTCTCCCACTCCCCCTCCCCCTCCACCTCCACATCAGTGGCCACACCCACCCCTTCGGGTGCTGCTGCCCCTCCCCCACCGGAGAAGCGCTACCCTTCTTTGGCAGCCGCTGGAACTGGAGCCTACTCCCAGGGCTTCTCTTCCTGGCACCCCCTGAAAGGTGATCTGCAGCTCCACATTGGCTGCGCGATCCGCGGCTGGTTGGCACCAAGATTGCCAGGTGTAATTCCTTGCCCAACTTTGCTGCAGTCAGCCCTTCTCTTCCTTCACAAGAGAAGCAGAAACAAGAACAAGGTCAAGGTCAAGGCCAAGGCCTCTCCGGTACCCCCTGAGGTGCCGCCACCTTCTCCTCCAGCCAATGAACCAACAGTGCCTGACCCCACCTATATGGACACTACTACTCCATCCTTACCGGTGACGGATGGCGACTCGGCGGCATGACTGGCTCCGGTCTGTTCGCTTCCCATTTGGACTCCAGCTTGAGAATCCTCCAGTGGAATTGTAATGGCTATTTGTGTCACCTCCCGGAGTTGCAGCCCCTTCTTTCCTCCTACTCTGCTGCTTGCATTGCTCTCCAGAAGAGGGGGACTGATGACCTTAGCTGTTTAGTCCCCCTTAAACATCCCAACAACCACCACCATCTCCAGAAGACCCATTTTGTCAACTGTTACTCACCCACCCTTTGTGGGTTCCATGCTTTCTGTTGAAACCGAATTGGCCCCTTGCGGGCTTCTGGTGGTGTTTGCATCTTGGTCCGCAAGGACATTGTTAGTAAATAGGTTCCGCTCCACACCTCTCAGGAAGCAATTGCTGTCAGGGTCCATCTGGCCACTCCAATCACAATCTGTAATCTCTACCTCCTGCCTGACAGGCCACCCACAATCCTTGCCCTAACCACCCTTCTTCAACTCTGTTCTCCCTTTGCTTGTAGGGGACTTTAATGCCCACAACCCTCTTTGGGGAAGTCACACGACTACTGCCCAGGGCAGGACAGTTCAGTTGAAGCTGTTCTGGCAGGGCTGTCTCCTAAACACTGGCGCTCCCACACACTTTAGTGTGGCACATGGCACTTTCTCTGCCATTGACCTCTCCATCTGCAGCCCCAGCCTTCTTCCCTCCATTCAGTGGGGTGTCCACAATTACTTATGTGACAGCGATCATTACTTGATTGTTTTGACCTACTCACTCCGTCACCCTCCCAGGTGGGCCTTCTCTGCTACCATCCCCCTGTACTACCACACAGTAGTATTGATGAGTCTACACACATTTTGACTCCCCTGTTTTTTCCACACTTGTTTCAGCCATCCCTTCTGCCTCGGCTTCACCCCATCGGAAGATGGTCCCTAGGTGGGTTCTGGAAATTGCTGTGGCCATAAGACTGCTGCTGTGCTCTTCAACACTTCAAGCGGCACCCTTCTACTCTCCTTCTGGTCTTTAAACGATTCTGCGCCTGGGCCCGTTACCTTATCAAATTTCAGAAACGGATATGCTGGGAACAGTATATGGCTGCAATAAGACTGCACACCCTGTCTTCCCAAGTTTGGGTGGAACTCAGGCGAATTTTTGGCCCTCGTCCTCCCACCAGTGTTGTAGGAATTTTGGTGCATGATGTTGTCTTTGCCCATCCAGAAACGTCGCAGAGCAGTTTGCTCAACACTTTGCCCAAGTCTCTGCATCGACTCAGTATCCACTCACGTTGCTCCTCCTGAAAGAGGACTCTGAACGACTGCCTTTGTCTTTAGTTGCTTGGAGCCTTCTGATGCCCCATTTAGTGAGTGGGAATCCACCAGTGCCCTCGCCCTTTGTCCCGACGCGGCTCCTGGACCAGATCGGATACATAACCAAATGCTCCAACACTTATCGGTGGCTGTCCACTGTTGTATACTGACCCTTTTCAACTGTCTGTGGAGTGAGGGGGTATTTCCTACCCAGGGGCAGGAAAGCATTGTTATTCCAGTGTTGAAGCTTGGGAAGCCACCCCGTTACCAAGGGAGTCGGCGGCTGTTTTGGATGCTTGAATCCCACCACCTTTTGTCATCGACACAAGGTGGTTTTCACTGTGGCCGCTCTATGGTGGATAACTTGGTCCACCTGGAGTCTGCTATCCGCTTGGCTTTTGTCCATCGGCAGTACCTCAATGCAGTCTTCTTTGACCTGTGTAAAACCTACTACAGCATGTGGCGCCACCACATCCTCACCACTCTTCACAAGTGAGGCCTTTGTGGCGCTCTGCCAGTTTTTATCTGTAACTTTCTTTCTTGTCGCTCTTTCCGGGTCCAAGTTGGTTCCTCCTACAGCACTTCCAATTGGCAAGTAAATGGGGTTCCACAGGGTTCTGTGCTAAGCGTCCCTCTCTTTTTAATCGCCATTAATGGACTGGTGGTGGCTGCTGGGCAGACAGTGTCGCCCTCTTTGACTGCTGATGATTTTTGTATCTACATCCCTTCCTCTCTCATGGGCGCTGCAGAATGCCATCTACAGGTGGGGGCAATCTACCGGATGCAGTCTTGGGCTCTCTCCAATGGCTTTCAGTTTTCCGTCGCCAAGTCATGTGTCATGCATTTCTGCTGTGGCTGTACAGTCCATCCCCATCTGGACCAGTTCCTCAATGGTCAATCCCTCAAGGTGGTGGACACCCATCGCTTCTTGGGTCTGGTCTTCGATGCCTGGTTTACATGGCTCCCTCATCTTCACCAGCTGAAGAGGACATACTTGTCACATCTCAATGTTCTTAGATGTCTGTGCAATACCAGCTGGGGTAAAGACCACTCTATTCTCCTGAGATTGCACAAAGCGCTGGTCCAGTCTCGTTTAGACTACAGGTGTCCTGTCTATGGTTCTGCGTCACCTTCAGCACTGCAGTTACTAGACCCCACCCACCATTGTGAGGTACGACTTGCGACTGGTGTTTTCCGCTCTAGCCCCGTGATTTACCTTCTCGCAGAGGCGGGGATTCCACCACTGCGAGTTTTGAGCAAACAACAGCTGATATCTTACGCGCTCTGCATTCGCTGCACCCCAAAGCACCCTAATAATGGTCTCCTTTATCCAGACTTGGAGATCAACTTCCCTCGATGGCGGCCACAATGTGGGCTTACCCTGGCTGCCCACATTCAGTCACTCTTTTCTGAGCTCCAGCACTTCCCTTTACTGCCTCTTTTCTCCGCTGACGCACATACCCCTCTGTGGTACGTCTCTCGGCCACAGCTCTGTCTTGATCTCTCCATCAATTCAGAGGATTCTGTCCCTCCGGAGGCCATTTGCCACAAATTCTACTTGGTCACCAATTCTGCTGTCTCCTCAGTTCATTCCAGGGTTCCGAAATGATTTATACTGATGGTTCCATGCTGCTTGTCACACTGGTTATGCTAACACATATGTGAGACACACTGAACTTTGTTCCTTGCCAGGTGGCTGTAGTTTTTTTACTGCAGAATTGGTAGCCATCTTGCACGCAGTGGACCATGTCCGCTTCTGCTCAGGACTGTCCTTCACTATCTGTAGTGACTCCTTGAGCAGTTTGCAAGCTGTCGGCCAGTGCTTCCCTCGCCACCCATTGGTCATAGCTATCCAGGACTCCCTTTCTCTCCTTGATCAATGTGGATGCTCTGTTTTCCTTTGGACCCCAGGCCATGTTGGGATCCCTAGCAGTGAACTTGCCGATCGACTGACTAAATTGGATACTAACGGGCCATCTCTTGCTGTCAGCATTCTGGAAATAGACCTTTGCTCGAGATTACATTGTCACATTTTGGTACTTTGGGATGCAGAATGTCACACTTCCTTTGCCACACAAGCTCAGGGCGATAAAGGATTCTACAACTATGTGGTGGTGCTCCTTATGGGTCTCTCGTAAAGCCTCTGCCATCCTTTACCAGCTCCGCATGGGCCATACTTGGCTGACTCACGGTTATCTCCTCCGTTTTGAGGACCCCCCCCCCCCCCCTCTGTCCTTGTGTATCAATGTTGACTGTGGTTCACCTCTTACTGGACTGTCCCGACTTTGCCACCCTGTGACAGACTTTCAGCTTTCCTGACTTGCTACCCCTGCCGTTAGCTGACAGTGCCTCAGCGGCTGATCTAGTTTTACGATTTCTTCGTGATTGGGGTTTTTATCACTTTATTTAAGGGCGGGACCTTCAACCTTATCGGTGGGTGGAGGGGTGTTTTAACGTCAAGTTTAACAAATATATTTCAGAACGACACAACACATATAAGTCACAGAGTAAGTTGACAAGCAAGACATGTGTACACATTAGCATTCGAATGAGCACTGAGTCCCAGTCGAGCGACCGCTGCTCGGCTGGCCGCTTAGGTGGTGCAGCTGCTGCATGGCTGGCAGACAGCGCCGCACGTAGAGGATGCGCGTAATTGCATGGCGGCGCTTTGAATGAATGATCGGCGAGTCACAACAAGGGGATGGCAGTCTGTCTTGCTCCCTTCTTCGCCCCGATTGGACTGGCTTTGACTGGGCTTGTTGGTTCACCCCTGCCCTCTGCCTTCCCCCTCCTTCCTTTATGAGGCCAGTTTTTTCTTGAGTGTCTATCTTGTCTACCTGTGCTTTGTCCTTCATGCCCCTGTCATTAGTCACATTCTTTCCCTCCTCTCTTTTTCCACCCTTCTGTCAATAGTTTGTAATTTTACGGCCATTGTAGTTCCCTCTTATAGTGTGAGGTTTTATCGGTTTTAGTTATTCCAAGGTCGGAGGGACTGATGACGGTGTAATTTGGTCCCTTCTCCAATCCAACCAACAAATCATTCCACATGATCCACTGTCTTTTTCCTATCCCATGTCCCAAGAAGACTATGACTAGGAACTCAATAAAATAAAAACTGTAGCCCTAAATAATGAACTTGATTTCAACATTGACAAAATTTTCAATAAGAAACTGAAGAAGCAAGTCAGTTCCATAGTCACTCTCCAGGAGTGTCAGTGAGTATGATCTCTCTCTGATGTCAGTAGCACTGATGAATCTTCAATCGAATCTCAAGTAATAGTCCTGTCTTGTACATTGGCTGGTACAGCAAACTAGTTTGATGTTTCTACAAGTGGTGCAGTTGGCAGATATTGAGAATCAGAAAAATCGGACAGCGATTGCAAAATACTTCAGAAAAGAGCGTACTTCAGTGAAATTTTTGATTTGAAACAGATTTCCAGTCATTAAAGTATGTGTTTTAAGAGTCAGCTTCAGGGCACAAATGTCAACCGGTTAATGACTCATGCTTTCTATAATTTTTTACAATATTCCCATCAGAATACCTGTTTCATTTCATAGCAGACGAAACAAATTGGTATTATATACACAGCAAGGCAAATACTTGTGAATTTTTGTGTTCTTGACTGTCAGGGTGGAATGATACTGGATTTAGGAACTTTATTGTTTTGTTGCTATTTGTCTTCTAATGGCTCAAGTTCAAAATTTGAAAGTAAGGGAGTGTTGGTCCATAGATATACATTTAACACTCCAGTCAGCAAAACACTGTCCCAAGACCATTTTATTATACTTTTGAAAGTGCTACCCTTCAGTGACAACTTTGCAGATACTGGAGGTCACAGTTCATTCAAAATTTGGAGTTGTATTGATGAAATTTGTATGACTTTTGCATCATGTTTAGTCCACATCAGAAGCTTTTCATTGATGAAAGACTGATTATCTTTTAAACAATTTATTCCATCCAGGCAAAGTAGATACGGACTAGACATTTGTTGTGTGTGACTGTCAGACTGAGTACATTTTGGAATTCTCTGCATATATTGTTGCTACAACAGAAATTTGGTCCCACAATTTGGAGAAAAGTGGCAACATAGTGGCAACAGTTAAAAGACCATATACAAATTAGAGACAAACTATGTTGGCAACGGCTTTCCAGCCCAGGCCTATTCCTGTAGCTTCACAACCACAAAACAACCACATGTGCCACTGTTCATAATAGGCACACCATGATAAAACTGCAGAGGTAACTGAAATGAAGAGCAGTTGAGTTTCAATTTAAAAATGATTGCTATCAGGTGGTGTGATGGAAGAAATATGAATGTGGACCGCTTGAGGCGCTGTTGACTAGGTGTCAGCGTCAGTTGATGCTAAGATGGCGACCACTCAACAGAAAGCTTTTTGTGTTATTGAGTACGGCAGAAGTGAATCGACGACAGTTGTTCAGCGTGCATTTCGAACAAATTATGGTGTTAAACCTCCTGATAGGTGGTGTATTAAACGTTAGTATAAACAGTTTACAGAGAATGGGTGTTTGTGCAAGGGGAAAAGTTCTGGACGGCCGAGAACGAGTGATGAAAATGTAGCACGCATCCAGCAAGCATTTGTTCCCTCAGCTCGAACAAGAAGCACAACAATTCATATTTCAGCAGGATGGAGCGCCACCACATTGGCACTTATCTGTCCGTAACTACCTGAACGTCAACTACCCGAGGTGATGGATCGGCCGCCAGGCAGCCCGTGACAGAGCACTTCATCACTGGCCTGCAAGAAGCCCTGATCTTACCCCCTGCGATTTTTTTCTTATGGGGGTATGTTAAGGATATGGTGTTTCGGCCACCTCTCCCAGCCACCATTGATGATTTGAAACGAGAAATAACAGCAGCTATCCAAACTGTTACTCCTGATATGCTACAGAGAGTGTGGAACGAGTTGGAGTATCGGGTTGATATTGCTCGAGTGTCTGGAGGGGGCCATATTGAACATCTCTGAACTTGTTTTTGAGTGAAAAAAAAAACCTTTTTAAATACTCTTTGTAATGATGTATAACAGAAAGTTATATTATGTTTCTTTCATTAAATACACATTTTTAAAGTTGTGGTATTCTTTTTGAATCACCCTGTATATTCAGATGCAGCAGAAGTGTGTTCCAACAAGCAGTTTATTTGTGAATGAATTATTGTGCTAGCATGCACCAAGAGCACAGATTAAGTGGAGATAGTGGATGTATGGATTCTACAATGTTTACCTCGCAAGCTACGACCAAAATATTCAGCGTGACGCAGAGATACTGGTACAGGTAATACAGCAGGCAGAAACCAGTCACAGGCGGAAAGGTCCTGTTGCAGGTAGTCAGCTTATGCCACAGTGACATCACACTCAGAAAGCCTTTGGCTAGCACATCTGTGGCAGTGAAAGGGTTAATTAATGAGGCTGGTATTCTTTCTTGTTTGCAACCAGAACATATCTGAATCATGCCTGTAGAGGCATTTCTCTCCTGTCCTATGAAGGAGATCCTTTAACTATACAGTTGATTGCAGAGGCTAAGAAATCTGTATGCATGATCGTAACAGAATCATACGAGTCTCTGGGTTGAGCCTCCCACTTGACTCCAAACCAGAGTGCTGCAGTCTGTTCTGGGAATGATGTTGCAAAATGCTAGCTCTGCTTTCACCCTGTATGTGAGGGTAGTTGTCTTCACCAAATGGCCAGCATCTTGTAGGAATCAAAAATGGGCTCCGAAAGGAGGTGGCAGGCATCATTGCTGCCAACGTAAGCCTTGATTTGCGGCTTGGTGCATCTGTTGTGCTCAGACGCTACCAGCAAAGCCTCCTTCACATCTTCGGTGTGACCTCCCAGCTAGAAGAGTGGACACTGAACTTCCTTCCCAACCTATCTCCTAATTCTGTAAAGGGATTCGACACTTTCCTAATGTTGTTCACTTATTAGGACATTTCAGGAACATTGCTCCCAGTTCCAACATACAAAGCATCCTGTTCTGGCTTAGATGCACTTTCATCAGTGGGCAGTATGTTGGATCAGTTTTTAAGGTGCAAGGGGATAGCTGCGTGACCAGTATCCTCTTTCACCTTCTGCCCAGAGGTTCACAACCCTGCCACTGTGTGTCCTTCACCAACAGGTGTGTGTCAACAGGTAAGAACAAGCAAGTCTGAAGGCGCTGTGGCATCAGAGATCCCAGACAATTTATCTCGGGTGTCCCACTATCACGGCTGCCCAAGGTAGCAACCTGTTGGCCTTGGTGAACACAGCTTACAGTTGTTTCCGGACAATGGCCAATTCCTCTTGCATCTGTACACAACAGGTGCAGTCCCTATTCACCTTTAATTTATGTTTGTCTGTACCACACTAACCCAACCAGTTGCTAGATTCTATCTAATACTGCCACTACACTGCTTCTGGTTATCAATACACTATCAAGTAAGCTCATACAACACAAATGCTCGGAAAATATGCAAATGCTTAGAAGATGTTACTTGACACTAGTCAACACAGTTAAATACACAGATAATATTCATTCCACAAAGCTTGTGAGACCAAAGACTAAATTAAAACCTGTGTATAAAGAAAAACTGCAGCTGCAGCTTACTTGTGTGCTTCATCATACAAATATCTTTGCTTGGATAAAAAAATGCAATTATCAACAACTGTATTCTTGATATCCTTTGAATGAGAGTATTTTGCTGTCAGATGTAGTTTGAATACTACAGTGCTTTACTGAGTGTAGTCCATTTGGTCTCCATGTTTTATTGGTCTTGCCCATATTGGAGGGGACATAGCTTTGCACTCTTTTGTCCTGAGAAAGGGATCAACTTATGAAATTTGTGGCCCTTTTAGAATTAGTAGTAGCATGTACCATTTTAGTTCCTTTTAAGTTGCAGAAAAAATTGAAAATAAAAATTTCGCTTTACAAATTCTTTTGCTAATTTGGAAAGAGAGAAATTCCCTCAGCAAAGATGTTGGCATTGTTACCCTGCTTTTGGGCATTCACATGACTAATTTTAGATAAAGCATTTAAATATGGTAATGGAAAAATTCTGGTGGATTGTAAATGATTTACGAAGTAATGGTGACAATTCACTGAGTAATAGAAGCATTGAGTTGTCAGTTTAGTGAGCTGAATCCAGCTCTTACTCTGTCATTTCCAGTCTCTCTATTTGCTCAAGTGTATACAAAGAAAGCTCTTAAAGTGTGCAGCAATTTCTCCACTCAAAAGAATAAGTAAAATATGTAGTTCTGTTCATTTATAGTAATGTGTATGTTGATCTGGAGGGCATGTTTGTTCTGTTACAGCTGTTACCGCAGGTATCTGGTATTACGAAGCTACTATAGAGGATATGCCAGAAGGCTCAGCAACAAGAATTGGATGGGGCCAAAATTATGCAAATCTGCAGGCACCCCTGGGATATGATAAATTTGGGTATTCATGGAGATCTAGGTAGGATATTTCTATGAACAGCTATATATACTTATTGGGGTATCTAAAAAGTTGTATCATTGCAATCTGTTTGTCAAATAACTTGTCACCATAAAATTGGTGTGTGTGTGTGTGTGTGTGTGTGTGTGTGTGTGTGTGTGTATGTATTTATTTTGGTTGCTGATATATTCAAAACTTGTTGCCACAACTCATGTAGCTTGATCATTAGGTCAAAATAAATTTGAATTTACGACAAATTATACTGTCTGAACATCCAAAATTCTCAAAATGCAAAACTACACAAGTCGTCATTATTTTGATTTGATTTTATGTAATTAACAATAATGTATTCTGGTTGAATACTGTTCTCCAGCAATGTTCCATATAACTTCTTGTGAGAGACTGGAGTCTCTGAGGCAAGTTCAAGTGCCACACTTTTTGCGATAGTGTCTGTAGTAAGGAGTTGCTGGTTTCTTGACAATTTTTACATTTTTCTTTTAGCTCCAGCCTGTCAACTACAGCTCATCAACTTCAAATGATTTGGAGATGGCTGGGGAGAAATGAAAGATCTTGTCTGAGAAATGTGTATATAAAATCATGCATGCCTTTTTTACTTAATGTTCTTGCAGCTGGGGAACACTGTTTTCTTTTTCAAAGTACCAGTAGGATCCTGCCTATCTTGTTTGCCAAGAAACTTGACTGATTACCCCGCCTAAGGTATGTTAAAGAACTGTAAAAGTGAAACTTACTGCCAGACAGAAACTTGAACTTGCGACCTTTCGCGACCTTTCCACCAGTACCTCGTCTCGTACGTTCCAGTAGAGCACATACCTGCCAAAGGAAAAGGTCCTGAATTCGAGTCTCGGTCCGCCACACAGTTTTAATCTGCCAGGAAGTTTCATATCAGTGCACGCTTCACTGCAGTGTGTGCTAAACATTTTGAAGAACTTTGGGCACTCAGTGGCAGGCACTTTCAATTCCCCATATAACAGTTGATAGCATTTTATATACTGATAAGAGAGTAGCACTTCAGTGTTAAAGGTTCAAGTAATAGTCACTCATACAAGATCTTTGTGCAGCATTGAATGACGCTATCCTTTCCTGTCCTAACCAACTTTGTTTTCAAACATCTTTTATCTTACTGCAGAGCGAGCTGAATTGTGACTTACTCATCTCGTGATGTACATTGCAATCCATTTGGTTTGCATATTGGAGAAATTTCAAAAATTTAAGGGAGACTTACAATAATTTTTACACAAATAAATAATGAGATAATATTAAAATAATATTTCTATGAAGCAATATATATTCTTATTGGGGTGTGTAAAAAAAGTTATACAGCTCAAATTACCAGTCCGTCCTGCTGCGTAAATTAGTCCAAGGGGGCAATAGCATTTTAATTTATGAAACTTCCTGGCAGATTAAAACTGTGTGCCCGACCGAGACTCGAACTCGGGACCTTTGCCTTTCGCGGGCAAGTGCTCTACCAACTGAGCTACCGAAGCACGACTCACGCCCGGTACTCACAGCTTTTGGCAGAAGTAAAGCTGTGAGTACCGGGCGTGAGTCGTGCTTCGGTAGCTCAGTTGGTAGAGCACTTGCCCGCGAAAGGCAAAGGTCCCGAGTTTGAGTCTCAGTCGGGCACACAGTTTTAATCTGCCAGGAAGTTTCATATCAGCGCACACTCCGCTGCAGAGTGAAAATCTCATTCTGGATTTTAATTTATCATGAAAAATCCTATATATTGAGATGCCTGGGTATATATTTTGAGGCTGTATATATATATGTGGTGTGTGTGTGTGTGTGTGTGTGTGTGTGTGTGTGTGTGTGTGTGTGTGTGAAATGGTTTCCCTCGGTATGCAAAACGATAATTCATAATATGTAAGTATGGAAGACACAACACTTCTTGAAACTTGCAAGCAAAGACATTTTACCTTTCGAAGTTGGATGTGAAACTTGTTTTCTTGTGACGACAGAGTTACTCATTGACAAGTGAACCAAATACAGTGCAGTGAGTGATGAAGAATTGCTACCTCATCCTACCACCACCTGGAGAAATTTAAAGGAAACTGCCCACTGTCTGTGTTGAGCTGTTTCTAGAGAGGAGATGAATGTTTTTGGAGATGTAGGAGAGGCTCTAACGGTTGATTTAGGGAGTAATTCATATTGTAAAATAATTGTAGTGACTGTACTTCACATTAACAATGAAAAAGGAAAACTTGAGGATCAAGTACTGTGCACAAGAAATTTTGAGTGATATTGAAAAAACTGGGAAAAGTATTAAACATGAACTGATGATTATATTATGCTGGTCAGATTTATTCAGTACTGTGCATCAGTAACAGAGGTCCAAACATTGTAGTCACACTTCGTTAATATAAGTGTGTCTCATGCTTAGTGCCTATTTTCAATACCGTGCTGGAGCACACAACGAGAGGATATACCAGTGATCAGTGTGATGTACAGCAATTAATAAATTATATTTGAGTCAATTAACTCACAGTGGTTCAAAGTTCTAGTAATTTTTCCCCCAAAAAAAGTTTACTTAACTCTGTTGACAAAAAAATATTGGAAGATGTATTAAACTTTCTGACACCATTTAAAAATGCTTTCTGTGATCTTTAAGCCTCCAAAAACACCAACGCTTTATATCTCCATGTATTGTGAAATCTGGAACTGCTCTTTTGTAGGAAGAGGTAAAATGTCATTTCTAAGAGAACAAAACCACTTTTAATCAATAAATGGGAAGTAACAACAATGCATTAACTTACCACGTTTAGCTTAAAAATTCTTGGCAGTACCAAGCAAGATGAAGTTATAAAAGGAAGCTAGGAATTAGGTTGCAAGAAAGTTTCTACAATTTCTATCACATCTGAGGCTCCTGAAAAGAAATAGAAACCTAATGGATTTTTGAACAAATTTGGAGATTCTTTGAAAGATGAATCCACAAGAAAAATCATTGTTGCCACATATGACATTTCTAAATATATCAATAACAGACTCCAGTTTGTGGAAGGCAGCGAGCTGATAGCCTTGTGGTGTGGATAAGAGTACGTATTCACAGCTTTCCAAACTGGCATGTTTTATACACTGTATTTCCAGCACTCCAGATGATATCTTCCTTATAGTAATCTTTCAGACTAAACTGGTACCTCTATAGCTTCTCTTATTTCACTATCTTTCTTAAAATTGTAAGAATCATTTCAATATTTTTCAGTGTTTGAATCAGAATTAAATGGAAAAAGGACATATTTAATCCAAAATCTATGAATTTTTATATGAAAGAGCCCCCACAAGATATTTTTAGTATCTTTACTTTCCTCAATAAGAAAATTTAACTTCAAAATCAGATTTCTGGAATATTGTGAAACTAAATGATGATTATCTCCTAAGTACCTACCTAAACTTTTAACATGCATGTCAGTAATATTGTTCTTACGCTGTTTCATCTCTCGATCATTGTTTCTCCCCCTCGATGCCCACATGTACAGGTGTATTTTGGAGCATAGTCGCTTACTGTGAACAATCAAAGGACGCCGCCCCCCCCCCCCCCCCTGGTTCGGGGGTTAGAATTGGCCCGCGGCATTCCTGCCTGTCATAAGAGGCGACTAAAAGGAGTCTCCAACGTTTCGGATATTCTGTGATGGCCCCCCTCTCATGTTTGACTTCCACCTTTTCTAAATTTCTGTTGATAGTGCGTGCCATTTGGGGAAGGATGTCTTATGTGGTGTTTTTTGTTTGTCAATTGTGCACAGAGATCTTGCATACTGCTTATTGTCGTGTGGCAGGCTTGGCCCCCTCAGTCTTCTAGCTTACCTACTTCTCGTCTCCTTCCCGCCTCCGACAGTTCTGGATCATTTTGGCACCCGAAATCCAGTGCGGTAGCCAGTCCGTCGTGGTGGGGTTATCAAGTACCCTCTTTGTGGTAGCCCCCTGACAACACAGGAATCGCACTGCTGGTGCCTGAGCTGTGACCTCCCCGCATATGCCAAGGAGTAGGTGCCCATCCTTTCTGGGGCACCAGGACTCCCAGCAATGGCCATGGCGCCTGTAGAGAGAGCCCCTGGTCGGAGTGGGTGGCAACAGGGCGGATGACCCGCAATGAAACAGGTTAAATCAACTCACGCTGGTGGGCACTCGGGCCCAGCAATCTCTAAGCGCATCCAAAATTATTTTGATGCTGCAACCTATGATTCCTGATCATTCCCCTCCCTGGCCACGCCTTGGGAGGATCGTAGGCCAACTCGCTCTCGTGAGCCGTATTCGCCTCTGTACCTAGTTTGCTGCAGGACTGATGCAGAGACCTTTCAGGCAATGAAGCCCCAGTTTTTCATAGACCACCTTGAAGACAGGTTTGGGGAAGTGGCGGTGGTGTTGTCTAAAATGCGTGAAACCATACGTACCTCCTCCTATGCGGTGCTTCAAGTGTTGGAAGTTCAGTCACATGCCATCTCGTTGTACTTTCAGCACCACATGCAGGGATTGTGGTTGTCCTCTGCACTCGGGCGCTCTGTGTGTGCCTCCTCCCACTTGTCAACTGTGGGAAGCACCACTCCCCCTGCTCACCTGACTGCCCTGTTCTGCACAAGGAGTGACGGATCATGGAAATAAAAACTCTGGACAGGCTCACCTATCAGGATGCGAAGAGGAAATATGAACGCCTACATCCTGTGCAGATGACTAGATCGTATGTTGTGACTGCTATTCCGTTGCCCCCGATGGCGACGGCTGTCCCTGTGGTTGTTAAGCCTCCAGTGGGTCCTCGGGGTCGCCCTGGCTCTTCCTCCCTGTCTTTGATGGGGGACACTGTTTCTTCTGGTGCTCCCAAGGTACCTCCTTTGGGAGACCAACCACCCAAACGACGGGGATATCAGACCCCCCCCATGCCGGAGGTACGCCAGCCTCCTCTGGCTTCTCTCGCGTGGAAAGGGTCCCTTGGAAGTCTGCCTTCTAAGGCTTCCTCCAGTGCGACAGCTGACATCAGTCAGTGGCTCAAGGAGCCACAAGCAGTGGATCGAAGAGCTTCCCACTCTTAGTCTGTCCCTGTCACTCCTTCTGAGTCTCCCTCCCAGGTTGCTCCTAAGGAGCCGAGGGAGGAGGCGAAGAAGAATAGGCTGGGTAAGACGGGCGAGGTTCAGGTTGCCTCTGTGCCTGCTGTTCCTACCAGCTCTGAGTGAGGACGATTTGCAGATTTTGGCATCCCCTGATGACCTCAGTCTCGCCCCTACCTCAGATGCACTGATTCTCAGTTGAGCCTCTCCTTGGGTGGCGGTTGATGACCTAGCGGCTTAATCTGCCTCCTCGGTCCCTTCACGCCTTTTTCGGCTGTGGACAATGTCGTCCTCCAGTGGACAATGTCGTCCTCCAGTGGAATTGCTGTGGTTTTTTCCACCACCTAGCTGCTGAGCTCTGACAACATCTCAGCCTCCACCCTTTCTTCTGTGTTGCTCTCCAGGAAACTTGGTTTCCGGCATTGCAAACCCCTGCCCTCCGTGGCTATCATGGTTATTATAAGAATTTGGCAGCTAATGAGAGGGTTCCAGAATGAGAGGGTATCTGGTGGAGTCTGCATTTCTGTTCTTCACTCTCTTTACAGTGAGCGTGTCCCTATTCAAACACCTTTAGAGGCTGTTGCTGTTAGGGTGTGGACGCTGCAGGCTGTTACTTTCTGCAGAGTTTATCTTCCACCAGATGGTGATATCCTGCAGCATGTATTGGCTGCACTGGTGGCCCAACTGCCACCACCTTTTCTGTTACTGGGCGAATTTAATGCCCATAACCCTTTGTGAAGTGGATTGGTGGCAATGGGCTGAGGCACTGTTGTTTAGCAGGTGTTTGTACAGTTCAACCTTTCTCTCTTAAATGATGGTGCCTCCACACATTTCATTGTGGCACATGGCACGTACTCAGCCATCAACCTTTCAATCTGCAGCCCTGGCCTTCTACCATCCGTCCATTGGAGTGTGCACGACGACTTGTGCGGTAGTGGCCACTTTCCGATGTTTCTGTCACTGCCGCAGCAGCACCCTCCTGGGCGCCTCCCAATGTGGGTTTTGAATATGGCTGACTGGGACTCGTTTGCCTCTATGGCCACTATTGCGCCTCTTTCTCATGTCACCATTGATGTTGTGGTTCACACGATAACCACCAGCATCGTCTCTGCAGCAGAATCTGCAATCCCCTGCTCTTCCCGGTTTCCTCAGCGGAGGACTGTGCCTTGGTGGTCAACGGAGATCACTGAGGTGCTTCGAAATAGCAGGCAGGCCCTCCAATGTCATATTCCCTTTAAGTGGCTCCGTGACCGAGCCTGTCGCCTTATTCGTCAACGGAAACAGGAGTGCTGGGAAAGGTATGTCTCCACCATTGGCATCCGTACCTCTCCATCACAGGTTTGGACCAAGATTAGGTGACCCTATGGATATCAGACCCCCGTCAGTGTACCTGGGCTTTCCCTGAATGGAGTAGTCTATAGTGAATCAGACATGATTGCAGAACTCTTAGCAGACCTTACGCTCTGAGTTCCGCTTCTATGAATTACCCACTGGCCTTCTGCTCCCTGAAAGAGCGGTTGGAACGTCGGAGCCTTTCATTCCATACACGCCACCCCAAATTGTACAATGCTCCCTTCATTGTGCGGGAATTCCAAAGTGCCCTAGCCGCTTGCCCCGATAAGGCTCCCAGGCCAGATCATCGCATCTACTATCAGATGCTCAAACACCTCTCTGTGGATTGCCAGCGACACCTCTTAGACCTTTTCAACCGGATCAGGGTTGAGGGTGAGTTCCCGTCTCAGTGGCAGAAAAGCATTATCATACCAGTGCTGAAGCCTGGCAAGAACCCACTGGAGGTGGACAGCTACCACCCCATTAGCCTCACCAACATTCTGTGCAAGCTGCACGAATGCATGGTGGAGCCGGAGTTTGAGTTGGCTACTGGAGTCTCGGGGCCTTCTGTCTCAGGGTGGGTTCCGTAAGGGCCACTCTGCCACCGATAATCTGGTCTGCCTGGAGTCTTCTATCTGTACGGCATTTGCCGGCTGTCAGCACCTGGTTGCCTTCTTTTTTGACATGCGGATGGCATACGATACAATATGGCGACATCACATCCTCATCACGCTTCATGGGTGGGGTCTTAGGGGACTGCTCCTGATTTTTATTCAAAATTTTCTTTCGCTTCATTCCTTCCGCGTACAAGTTGGTCTCTCACGTGATTCCTCCTGAGTCCAGGAGAATGGGGTCCCACAAGGTCTTGAGTGTCTGCATCTTTTTAGTTGCTATCAATGGGCTAGCTGCAGCTGTGGGAACGTCTGTATCTGCTTTTTTGTATGCTGATGACTTTTGTCTGTACTATATCTCCAATGGCATTGCGGTTGCTGAACGGCAACTATAGGGCGCTATCAGCGGGGCAGTCTTGGGCCGTCATGCACGGCTTCCAGTTCTTGGCCCCCAAGACTGGCGTCACACATTTCTGCTGGTGTCACACTGTACATCCTGATCCACGTCTTTATCTTGATGGCGAACCTCTTGCCGTGATGGAGACGCATCTGTTTTTGGGCTTGCTTTTTTATACCTGATTGACTTGACTCCCTCATATTCAGCAGCTTAAACTTGCTGGTGCCATCTTAACGCTCTATGTTGCTTGAGTCACACCAGCTGGGGTGCCGATCGGTCTACCCCTCTCTGACTTCAGTGCAAGTTGATTCAGTCCCATTTCGGTTATGGGAGCTTGGCTTATGGTTCGACATCACCTTCGGCGTTGCGGTTGCTTGACCCCATCCTTCACTGCGGGATCCGACTCGCCACTGGAGCTTTCTGTACATGCCCTGTCACCAGTCTTCTTGTGGATCCGGTGCCAACGACCGCTGGCCGCTTACGCTGCGCATGTTTGTAGCTTGCCCAGATGTCCCAATTACCGTCTCCTGTTCCGCAACTCAGTCCTCCATTGTCCGGAATGGCGGCCCCGGTCAGGGTGTCAGATTGCGATTCGCGTACCGGTCTCTACTCTCAGGGGTTAAGTTTTTCCCTCTCCCGCCTCCTTTCTGGACCCATGTCCGTTACCCCTATGGTGTGTGCCCCGTCCATGCTTTCAGCTGGATTTGGCGCAAAGTTTGAAAGACTCAGTCCCTCCTGAGGCCCCCCACTGCCACTTTTTTCCATCCTTGCCACATTTGCTGGCTCTGCCATAGTCTATACCGATGGTTTGATGGTTGCTGATAGAGTTGGTTATCCATTTACTCTTGGGTATCGCTCTGAATGACACTCTGTGGATGTCCGCTCCTGCCCAGCTGAGTCCATCATCTATAGTGACTTCCTGAGCAGTTTAAGTGTGTCGACCAGTGTTTTTCTCACTCTTGTCTGGTGATGACTATCCAGGAGTCCCTCCATACTCTTGTCCGTTGCGGCCGCTCCGTGGATTTTTCGTGGACCCCTGGTCATGGCGGCATCCTGGGTAATGAACAGGTTGACAGACTGGCCAAACAGGCTGTCGGTGCACCAGCCCTGGAGATTGGCCTTTCGGAGAGTGATCTCCAGTCATCAGTTTTGCGGCAGAATATCCTTGGTACGTGGGGTGCTGAATGGCGCACCCTGCCTTCACCCAACAAGCTTCAGGTCGTCAAGGAGACTACCGGTGTGTGGTGCTCCTCCTTGAGGGCCTCTCTCAAGGACTCCGTTGTACTCTGCCGTCTATGCATTAGCCACACCTGGCTGACACACGGTTATTTATTGCACCACGAGGACCCACCTCTGTGTCGCTGTGGTTCAGCATTGACAGTGGTCCAAATTTTGTTGGACTGTCTGCTTTTAACTGCGCTCAGGCAGATGTTCACGCTGCCTGGTACGCTCCCTGCACTTTTAAAGGATGACGCTGCCATGGCAGGCTTAGTTTTGAGTTTTATTCACGCAGGGGGGCTTTTATCACTTGATCTGAGGGTTTGTGTCTTTTTTGTGTTGAGTCTAGCCTTTGGTCTACGGTTTTAGATTGGGGTTTCTAGTGTCTCTCTTGGTGGTTGGCTTTTCCTTTTGTTTCCATGGTCGGCCAACCACTGTACAACTCTGTGTGCTTTTCATTCCCTTTTTTTCTGGTCTTTGTCTGTCTTTCTTGTTCTGTGTTAGCCCTTGTTATCTCTGTTGCTTGTTTTTATTACTTGTGGGTTTTCATGGTCATGGAAAAAGGGACCGATGGCCTTTGTAGTCTGGTCCCTTCAACCCACACAAACCAGTCAACCAATCAAAGGGGCCAGCACAGTGGAGGCTTGTGATACATCAGCTGCGTCTTACACGATTGCCAATTTCATACTCATAACCCCCTCCACCACCTAGGCTCAGAGCTACTTCAGTGAGCACGCCTGTTTCATGGGGAATTGTTGGAACAGCTTGTCCTAGAGTGTATAACAGTTTGCATAATTTAATAAGCCAAATGCTGTAAGTTGCTACAGTAACAACATCTTAATAATGACTATGATTATGGTTTTAAGCAAAGTTACTATCACAACTCAGAACAAATAGCACTGTATAGGTTTGACTGCACAGTGCTCTGGGAAAGAATATATGCATTTTTAACATCTGCGAGGGTTAAGGACGGCTACATGTTATTCTTCCTGATTTTCCGCACTTTTATATTTGCATTCTGTTTCCATCCTATAAGCGGCTGCCTTAATACATTTGAGGAATTCCTGTTTCTTTTGGAGTAACACAGTTCTATCACACAATTTTGAAACGCAACCACAATGTAAATGGGCTCTTTGAGGAAAAGGTGGTCTTCGGAATCTTCATTTTGTAATCTTACTCCCATTTGTTAATTACATATGCCATAAATAATGTTGGGTATAAAATTGTTGAATCTATGAAGTATGTTAAGTATATTTAAAAGTCAGTGATGCAGTGCTCGTTACAATGAGAATAGTAATGTGTAATGTGGACATTTCTCATCAATGGCTTTCTACATAAATAAGGAACAAATATACTTTATGCAACTTGTATATTGGAAAAAACCAGAAATGTGATATGACTGTCATTGAAATATATCCAGCCTTAATTAGCATCGAAGCTGAATGTGAACTTTGGCAGATGAAAATTCAAGGTAGGTGCAAGCCTTTTTGTCTGAGCGTTGGCAGGTTAAGATGGTATACAGAACTTTAACGGAGATCAGATAGCATTTTTTTAAATCCACATAAACCTCTATCTGTAGTCCTCAAACATGCATCATTAGTGTGCAACATATTGTATGGACCCCTCTGCATCTATATTGTGCCAGTAGGACACACACTGCTGGGGTTGCAGTGTGGTGAGTGGACTGGCAATAGGGGTTGTGTTAGTGGTATACATGGAGGGAGGAGTAGAAGGGATTGGGGACGAGTAGCTAGTGGCTCGGAGAGGCAGCAGGTGTGCAAGATAGGAATGTGGGAGGGAGGGGTGGAGGGGGCTACATATGGGTATAGGAGCCAGTGAAGTGTGGTGCACAATGAAGATGACAGAAGGGTGGGTTGGGACAGGGTGACAGAATAAAGGAAGGAGAAACTATTAGGTAGATGATGTGGTTACAGTGGGTTAGCACAGGTAGAGGCCAGGAGGAGTTGCCACCTTTACTCCTAAATATGTGCTCACCATGTGGGGTGTCCCCAGGAGGAATGGTCAATATTCAGGGATACGACAGGAAAGATCAGGTTGTATACGACCTGGGACAACCGGGAGATCCAGGAAAAAGCCGGGAATTTTTTCACCCGGGAGAAAACCAGGAAAAACCCGGGAATGTTTTAGAATTCCGGGAATTTTCCTTTTTTAGTTTTCAGTTAAATTTTTGTAACATTCACAGGTAAGAACCAGTACTCCGACTAACTTTTCAACAATGAAACATAAACAAGAGGGAAAAAAAACCGAAAATAACTTAAATTGCAAAGGAAATGTACCTTAACAACACCACCACCACACAGTGCTCATGTAAGCGTGTGCCAACAGCAAAATGTGTCTAAGGCTTTAGGAAGACTATGCAATGCTTCATAACAAGTTGCCTCCGATGAGCGTGAAATCACAACTGTTTACATGAAATTCGTTTTAGCAGTTACTAGCAGACTCATAGTCATGTTTGAGCAGTAGATTGTCCCGCTTCTGGCTACAGGAATGTGGTTGTTGACTGTGCAAGCAGTCGCAGCAAGCAGCTAGATGCTACCAGGAAAAGGGGGCACCAAATTCATATTCTTGAGGAAAAAAAGTTTGTTTCACAAAGCCCTTAGTATCCAGCGCACGTTGGTCTATCGATTATTCATACGATTCTAAAACGCATCCCTGTTGGTTTTTGAACATATCCTCATAAACTTTCCCCAGACAAAAGGGGATTGGGCTATATGATCTAAGCGGAGTAAAGCCAAAAGGATGAATGCCAATTGCCATCTGATCATGCGGTTGATTGGGTTTGTAAATGATCAGTGTTGTTATAATTACTAGCGAAATCCGTAGATTCAGACTACCAGAATGGAAGTAAACGACTAATAGGAATAACAGGTGAGAAAGATTACATATTGTCTTCTCAGTGTATCCAAGAAAATGAAATTTCGACAGAAAATTTTTGGCCAGATCGCTACACTAGGAAGGACCAGTTGTACCGTCCCCGGCTAGCAGCCGTGTAAGTTCTATTCTGGAAGTAACGCGGAAAACGTGTTGTATGATTACGTAACAACGCCTAACCAGTCACGCCCGGGTTCCCGGGTTCGATTCTCGGCGGGGTCAGGGATTTTCTCTGCCTCGTGATGGCTGGGTGTTGTGTGCTGTTCTTAGGTTAGTTAGGTTTAAGTAGTTCTAAGTTCTAGGGGACTTATGACCACAGCAGTTGAGTCCCATAGTGCTCAGAGCCATTTGAGCCTAACCAGTGAATAATCACGGGATAACTTAACCTGTGATTCTAGCAGGGTTAGTGAAGTTAATCGGCGAACAAATTTTGACCATGACAGGAATAGCTACACAATTTGTGATGACAAGATTGATTGTTAGAATGGAGAAGGAGAAGAAATTGGGACATTATAGAAATTATGAAGAATAAGACGATTCCAAATTTATATAACAATTTCATAATACTACTTTTCGATCTCATTCTTGAGAAACTGGTGCGTGTGAATGAAATGTGAAACTATTTCCTAACATTACGCTTTTTGCTTGTAGTAGGCCTAATAGACATTTGGTATTGATACTTAATGAATTATATTCTATCTTATTATAAAAATGGCCTTTTGTGCCAAAAAAGTCTCGTTTATTTAGTGTGCGTTACAAAATTGCTGCAATATTAGAAAGGCCTGTTTTGTTTTAACTAGCAGACAGTGACAAAATAGACATAATCAGATCGAGAAACCACACCAGTCTTGGGGCATATTTGTGTTAACAGATTTTTCAGTATTAGATAAAGACATTTCGATTTTTCATGTAGCAAAAAAACGTTTGACGAACTTTGATGAGGGCCGGCCGCGGTGGTCTCGCGGTTCTAGGCACGCAGTCCGGAACCGTGCGACCGCTACGGTCGCAGGTTTGAATCCTGCCTCGGGCATGGATGTGTGTGATGTCCTTAGGTTAGTTAGGTTTAAGTAGTTCTACGTTCTAGGGGACTGATAACCACAGCAGTTGAGTCCCATAGTGCTCAGAGCCATTTGAACCATTTTTGAACTTTGATGAGGTAATAGATTCTTTCTCAGAAAGGAAACTACGCCATGTAAAGCTGTAGCAAGATTAGAGAGAGAAAAAGAAAAGGCTAGGCGCTAAGGATTGAAGAAATTTGTACCTTCTTGCTTGTCTCTTGTCTTTATTGGTTTTAAGTATTCTAGTTTTAATTTTATGTCACACAAAACAGCAAGTTATTAGCTAATAGGCAATAAATAGTGCATATTTTCTGAAGAGTTCTTGTTCTCCCGACTACAAATAATCCCATCCGCTATTAATCGCGAGGTGTTTCTTTTAAAAAAAAAAAAAAAAAAAAGAAAGAAAGAGGGCCAGGCTGTCAAACCGGCCGAATGGGAGCAGGAGAGGCACGACAGGACATTTCAATTTCCACTGTCCTGAATATAGTTTGATGGCATCCATTACTAAATATACACGTTTCAATTCCACGGACGAAATACAGTGACATGCGCCGTGCGATAGAATAATGCTGTCTAAAGAGGCGTGGTACTGCACTTTGGCACACTTAAGACCAAACAACATGTCTTACATTTCCTCGAACACATGTGTTTTACGTTTCAGACTTTTCAGGAAGATGTGCGCTACGAGATGAACATATTTTTGAAAATTCGATTTTTTTAGTAGTATCTACCCGGTTAGCAATTATCTTAGATCCGGGGGACGATGCGCAGTGCAGTCTGAGTTTAGTGGGTAGTCTCCACGTGACCCATGTTTACATTTAGTGATTTTGCTTTCTTCTTCGTTTACTCTCACGTCAAATGAAAACAAAACTGATATCTGTGGACAGGCGCTATCAAATGAATTAACACACATTCACTAATTACGGAAGGCTAATATATGTTATTAGTTTCAGATTTTATTTTATTTCCAGCTTTCTGACAGTCAAGCATTAATCGCCTTGCAGAACAATGAAGTTATTTTTGTCTGTTTGCTAAAGAAATTTGACTTCTATTAACCTTTTCGGTAGAGGCAGTCAATGTATTTGAAACGAAATGTTTAATTCGACAGTACTGGCTAGTTTCAACTGTTCGCAGCATTTCAAGTGCACATTTTCACCTTCTAGCACGTATGGCATTATGCCATAATAAAGAACCAAACATGATTATAATACCGTACTGGTGCTCCAAGAAAATTTACATCCCGAAAATCACACTGAAAAGCTTAATGTAAGGTCGAGGTCTACTTCACTGGGAATCTGGATTTACGAATGTGCACTTTACGTATGCATTTTAAATGTGCACATTTGGGTTTGGTTCACGAAATTCTGATGCTCTTGGAGTATCCTCTTACGTCTTGTTTCTTTTATGACATGATGTATGATCTTTCAATGTTTTCCACGTACGTACATACGGGCTTCCTATGCCATGGTAACAGCGCGAGCGCCGTGTCGCCTGTTATCTGCGCTCTCTGGCAACTGCTTGAAACAAAAAACGGGAAAATATTGCGAATAGTGGTTTGAAAAGCGTTACTTTCAAAGTAAATATCCTTTTACGTAAGTTGAACCATGTGCGAGAATGTACCATGAATTTATTAAATCACAGAGCGTTTGACTCTCATTTAAAAATCAACTCTTTGATGACGAGCCATTTAGAAGAATTTTGAACCCTGAAGATCAGACATTTATGTCATTATTAAAAAATTTACTGGCACATTCGTGTGATTTATCTTACAGTATAACGCGCAAAAAAGATAAACATATGTTCAAGCTTAGCTTCTGTTGTAGCCTATTAACCTCAGAGACCAATATTATACGTGAACGCTTTGCTTTTCTTGTAGCAACACTATGTATATTAATTTAAACTATTAACTTTCCCTGTTTGTGTGTTTGTGCTCCTTAACAGTGACGTTGCTGTTGGCTGGCTACATCACGTGTCCCATGCTCTGAATATCCGCTGTCATCGGCTGGTGAGATCACGTGACATGAGCAATAACTGGCTTACAAAAGCGCATCGCAATCTCGATTTCAATGATTCGGAAAGTAACATGCGTCTGGTGGAATTTCAATGTATACTTTCGTAATACGAAAATACGCAGCGTACATGTTGCTGCACAAGATATTTTCCGGCCGGGAAATTCAACGCCCGTTTATAAACCCATAACCATTCAAAGGATCCACAAGTTTTGCAAGGAAAATATACTGTCACTTAACACGGAAAAAGTGTGTTTTCACCGGGGAGAAAGTGTATTTTTAACCGGAAAATCTGGGAATTTTTTTCCTTGTCCACGTGTACACCCAGAAGATCATTTACAACAAAAGGGTCTAGTAAACATGGGCAGTAAAATCCTTATCTTAGAAGCTCTGACAAATTCATCATCTTAGATACTGTGAAATAAGCCTCTTCTACTGCAGACTTATTTCCATATTTTGAGAGATAGTAGTGGGGACCAAAACCTGAGTACAGATGACAGCTCTGCTAATGCACTCCCTTTTTATACCTCGTGTATGCGATACTACTGCCATCTGTATATGTGTATATCACTATAAAATGACTTGACGCCTCAGTGTGTAAGCCTCTGTATGAACCTGTATATCTGATTTTTCCTATTTGGTCATTTTGTAAGATAAGGTGGGCAGAAGTATTATGTCGCTTGATCCTCCTCCGAATACAGTTGGATCCCTTTACACACTAGTTTGCACCCTTTCTCCCCAAACGAACCAACCATTAGACATGGATTGGTTATCTCTGTTTTTGCATATAAGCAATTTTGCTTGCAGATACGTGTTAGCGCGTTGTCTGTTGTGTTTGTTGAGAAGTCAGTCATAAGTTCAGATTAGTAGAACAGTGGAGTTGCACTTGACAGGGTCTCTGTACTTCAGATGTTGGGTAAAAGGGAAAAAAAACATGCTTGTTGATGGAAAGAAGTGTGTACGAAGGACTTACTCATTAGGAATGAAGTTAAAAGTTTTAGATCACCATGAGAAAGGGGAGCATATTTTCCATTCAGCTCCCTTGGGACTTCGGCATCCAGTGTGAGAACTATTTGTGACATGTGGAATCAATTAGAAAAACTGCTCAACATTCAACTGTCTTCAGTGTGCGTAGAGTGACCAGATCTCACTTGGAGGTGATAGAAAGATGGGGAAAAAGTGCTAAGCTGTTGGATTGAACATTGCAACCAACAGCACATGCCTCTCTCTGGAGCTGCTGTTAAGCCGCAAGTCAAGAGCTTGTATGCAGATTTAATGAAAGAGGAAGACGAGCAAGATCTTTGTTGACCAGCCCAAGTTGGTCTGATTACTTCAACAGGTTGTATACGTGACAAGAAGAAATTCCCAGTTAAAAATACTTTTCCCAGGGTGAAAATACAATATTTCCATGTTGGGTGATAGTATAAGTACCCTCGGAGCTGTAAAACTTTAAATCCTGGAAATGGTAAAGTTTACACACTCACAATGCACTTTTGTCAGCCAGTCGTAGTTCATTTCACATGATCTCGCCAGACGACGACTGCAGATATTCAGAGCATAAGACAAATGATGTAGCTAGCCAATCACTGTTATGTAGCACGAACACGCATAGGAAAAGTTCATGGTTTAAGTTTACATACAGTATAGCTACAATAAAAGCTAAGCTTTCACATAAAGTATTGGCCCTTTTTTGTGTGTTGCCCGTAAAGATGTATAAACACAAATGTGCCTATAGAATTTTTAATAATGACATAAATGGCTGGTCTTCTGGGCCCGAAATTTTTCGAAGTGGCTGGTTCTCAAAATGCTAAGTTTTAAATGAGTCAAATGCTCTGTAATTTGATAATTCATCGCACATACTCACACTCAATATAATTCATGTTGCTTAAAAGGAAATATACTTCAGAAAGTAATGCTTCTCGAACCAATATGTGCAATATTTTTCCGCAACCTGTTATGCTGCAGCTACAATGGCACCGATATTGGCGGATTCTGCCGACGATCGACATTGGCCGAAGATGACTGATCTTTTCAAATCAGTACGCCACTATGAACACGGTCACACTGTAGACGATCTTATCACCCGAACTTGTATACTTCGGACGACAATCTGTGAAATTCAAATCTGTTTTCTTCGGTCAAATCGACCGACATTCTCACATATTGGTTGAGAGAAGCTGATAAGTTTAATCCAAGAAATAGTGAGTTTGTGGCGTCCTGAGTATAAAAATATCTTAATCGGGGACTATAGTTCGGAATCTGTGGACTGAAATCGTATGTTTATTGGAAACAACAGGTAGGCAAAATCCTTATCGGATCTTTTAGGTGTAAATTATAACCTCAATAAATTAATTCGTTAGAGTGAGAAAAATGAAGTCCCTTATGCTTCAAGTTACTGTAGTGAGTCTTTTGGGTTGTTGTAGGTGGACAAAAGTGTCTACAAATTATCATCAGTGCTTACAGGCGCTTTTATACCAATAGGGTAGTGATTCTGTTATATGAAGTGATCTGCAAATGTTGTGTGTTTGGAATTCCGTGTGTGCTGGTGCATCAAGTGACCATGTGCAGCACTGTGGCATGTTCGGAGGGGACATACGGAGTTACTGTACTCAAGGCAATTGTTTTATCATATCATATCATATCCTACCCAGAGAGAGAATGAAAATAATATCCTATCCAGAGAGAGAATGAAAATAAGAAAGCAGTCCTTTGAATAACATTCACTTCAAAAGTAGACCCTACAACTCAGAGTACCCTAATATTTTGTTATGTGGTGACTTGAACATAGATTTTTTTTTTTTTAATTCGCACTCTGCAATACTTTTACGTGACATTTCTAATCACATTTACATCGACACAGAACTGCAAAAACAAGTAAGAAGGAATACAGATTTCGTGCAGAAATAAAATTTTTCATATGCACCAGAACTAAGGAAAATACGTTTTTGATTACTTTTTCAAGCTGTATAAAAAACTAACAAGGTTAACTGTGAAGCCAAGAAACTGTATGAGTGGCAGCTTTTATTCTACCTGAGGAGTAAATATAAACCCTTGTGGGGAGTTACAATGACAAAACACAGTGTGCTACCAGTCTATACTTTACCGAAGAAAGGCGTTCTGTGAATTTACGGTGTAGACAATCAAAATTAAGAAATAACGTAAAGCCTAGAGGAGGTACAAGACAAGCATTGAAACATGTGTTGTGATCGATAATCATTGTGTTTCACAGAAGGCAGATTTTTAAAATTCTGGTAAAGTTGTCAATATATTCAAAACAAAACATTTTAATCAGTATTGCTGACGAAATGTACCTGCGTAGTCATCTTAAAGTGGACATTTACATAGTTCGTCGATCTCACATTATGACATACAACAAACAGGACATCGGGATTTCTTAAACCATACTGAATGCCCCATTCTGCGTAAAGCGCACGTTCGTCTGCCCAGATTCACACCAAAACAGGTTCATACTAGGTATTAAGCCTTTCAATGTTGTTTGCGGGACGCCAGTTTTCGTGGAGTGCCAATGCTGTATTATTTCATATTTGGTTCACTATAATGGCGTAATGCCACACGCGCCAGAAAATGAAAACGCGCCCATGAAATTCAGCATACAGTTGAACGTAGCCAATACTGTAGGATGAAACACTTCGTTTCAAATAAACTGACAGTCTCTACGGGAAAGATCAATAAAAGCCAAATTCCTTTAGCGAACCGACGAAAATGACGTCTTTCTTCTGAAGACGATTAATGCTTGATTGCCAATAACGTGGAAATACAATCAGAAAACTGAAACTAATAACATATTTTAGTTTCTGTAATGATGTGAATGTACTTTAATTCACTTAATAGCACACACACAGAAATCCGTTTTGTTTGCATTTGCCGTGACAGCTGTAAACGAGGAGAAAACAGCACAAAATCACGAAACGTAAACACAGGTTTTGTGGAGACTATTCCCAACCCAACAACAACTACGACTGCGAATCCGGCAGCTTGGGCGCGACGGAAAAATTTTTTCGGGTAGCATGTGGCTGACGGACGGACCTGCACAATTGAATGAGGAAGATATCCTCGACTGGGGGCGAAGTACTAGCGCACAAGGCGCTTCACCTTCTGGCATGACAGTTTGGCTAGGAAAATTACTTGGCTTTATCGTGCTGCTTGACTCTTTGTGCATTTTTTTTTTAATAATAAAAGAAAGATTAAAGGATAGTCAGAGGAACAGTAAGAGATGCTGAAAACGAACGGCCTAAATGGCTGGCCGGTAGCCTCGAATGACTCACGCCGAGTTGTGATGATGCTCTCTCCATGCTTTGCTACATAGGTTCCAGACGTAGGAAGGTACCTGGCCCGTCACGTGTGTTTCTGCTAGCCCTGCGAATAATTGCCATTCGTCTGGCGTAAAGATGGGGTATTTGTCAATTAGGGTTAACTCCTCCTTAGTCATGAAATTTAGCCACTGGAGCTCATACTTGCTAAAGCGGTGGTGGCGATGGGGGGGGGGGGGGGGGGGGGCTAGCACCTGGTGTGTAGAGGGGGTACGGTTGCTCGGATGGGAATGACCCGTCCTGTAGCGAGGCCACAATGTTCTTGAGGAACGGCTGCAGCTCGTGTGGATCTGGTATTTACATTTTCCGTAGCTGTGACTTCTTGGCGGTAGACTTCTCGACACGGGAGGAGTCGGTCGCTGCCACAGCACCCTTGCTTGCAGCTGCCTTGGCGGAGTGTGACGACTGTGGCGTGACATCGTCGGTTTCCATAGGCGCCACGTCCTGCATTGCTGCAGGGGGTGGAGACGCGGTTGTTTGCATGGCCGCATCGACCCCTACCGGTCGACTCACGGTGGGGGCGGCGGCGGGAGCTGGCGGCTTCTTCTTGATAGCCCGCAGCTCATCACGCAGCTGCTGGAGCTGGCGGTGCACAGCTGCGAGCTCCTCCTTCAGTGCGGCCTTTTCAGCCGCGAAGGCAGCTTGGAAGCCAGCCATAGCTTCATCGGTGGCGGCCTCAAGGCGGCGCGGCTCGCACCCCTCGCCGGAGCGGGGGGCGGGGCAGCCGTCGAGGCACTTGACGTCGCCGCAGGGCGTGGTGCGGCGGGTAGACGGCGTGACTCGCGGAAGTAGCCGCAGCTACGCGAGTTGGCGGCGTGTGGTCCGCCGCAGTTCGCGCAGACGCAGGCCACCCCACGAGGCTTCATGCAGCTGCGGGTGTCGTGAGCCGCCGCGCACTTCAAACACGCGACGGCGTTCTTACACCCACGCGTGGTGTGCCCCAGCTGCTGACAGTTGTAGCACTGGAGCATCGTCCTGTTCCGCTGCGTTCGCTTACGCCTTGGCTGCCGTTGGCGGCCGCCGGTGAACCCCATCGCGTGGATGAGGCCTTCCAATGCAGCGGCAATCTGCTTCCCAGCCATGGCGTTGCGTGCGCGGAGACGATGTGAGTCGCAGCGAGGCGAGCAGCGGAAAAGGGGCAGCATGTGGCTGCTTGCTGCTACTTCTTATATAGCTAAACAGCCACGCCACAAGTGACCAGAAGCGGAAGAAGGCGCCGCTCGTACGTAACTTCGGCTCTGCGCATGCGTGTGAGCCCACCGGCAACTGCTCAAACGAAGCCAATGTAAACAGTTGTGATGTGTAGCTCATTAAAAGTAGTTAGTAGTGACGAAATATTGGGAGTCTTTGTCTTAAAGCCTTTGACACATTTTGCTCCCGGCAAACGTTAGTGTGTGCACTGTGTTTTCTTAGCAATCAAATTTTTATTTTATTGTTATTCCCACCGTTTGTTTTATTGCTGTAGTATTATTCTGCACTGGCGGACTAAAGTAAAAGTCTTTGTTAGCGTATCAGTCAAAATTACAAAAGATAATCTGAAAACTAAAACAATGTAAAATTTCCGGAATTCTAAAAATTCCCGGGTTTTTCCCAAACAAAAAAATTCCAGGGTTTTTATCAGATCTCAGTTGTCCCAGGGCATATACACTTCGTTTTGGCTCTCACAAAATTAAAATGACAGGAGAGGCAGATGAAGTTAGAGCCGACGATTTTATAATGAGGTTAAATAAATTATGGGAGATAAAGGCCATACTGCAAAGCAGGCTTTAACCTCCGCGATTTAAAGCTACCACGGACCAGTGCACTTTTCTTTTCAGAGTAGCTGCTGCAGAGAGTTGTTAATTAAAACCCAATATGGTCTGCCACTCTCAAAATCATAGGGCACTAATGGTTGTGACAAGAGCAGGCTGAGAGGTATTGGAGATGGAATAAAAAAGGCTGGACGACTTCTGCTATTTTCGGTGACTGTTTTGTTAATGAACTAAATAGACAATTGAAAGCCTGTTGTGTGAAAACGAAAAGAACCCTTTCAGAATTCTTCTCCTCCTCGATGATCTCAGCCACCTGCAATCCATTAATGATTAAAATAAAAACATTGAGGTCCAGTTTTTGCCACTGAACACTAAATCTGCCCTGCGACTCATGGGCAAAGGAATTATCTGTACATTCAAGCCACGTTATCTGCATAAAACTTCCTCCAGTCTTGTTAAAGAATGTGATTTGAAAGACGTACATGCCCTCAAGATTTTTTGGCCACAGTTTAATATGAAGATAGAAATTAATGTTGTTAGAGGCACGTGGACTGATATTGCAAAATGTGTGAATAGTGTATGGAGGAAACTGTGGCTCAATACAGTGTCAGTGCTAGAAGATGAAGAGATGTGACCATTGAAACAAGAAAAATTGCTTACGTGGTACGGCAGATTGGATTCAGTGATTGCAATGAAGAGAAAATGTCTGACCTCTAAAATGTTCATTCAGAG
The DNA here is from genome assembly GCF_023898315.1 of Schistocerca nitens. Taxonomy (NCBI): domain Eukaryota; kingdom Metazoa; phylum Arthropoda; class Insecta; order Orthoptera; family Acrididae; genus Schistocerca; species Schistocerca nitens. Next base: position 620,376,042 of record NC_064616.1, on the reverse strand, counting down.
AATCTTAGCAATGAAGATTTGCAAGTAAGGAAATTCATTATGGACACTGAACAGACCTGGTAAAAATAGCTACTCATCTAGGTGGCACTAATTTGCACTTCGTGCAACTGTTTCAGCGTCACGATGGGCCTAAATTTAATGCTGCTGTTAGGCAGGTTGGGTTTCACTAGGCATGGCCTGCACCTCAATACCAATGAGAAGGGGAGGCTGGCAAAGCTTACAGGTGATAATGTAGTGGGTGGTGGTGGGACCACTCGTGGAAAGATTCCTGTAGTAGTTGGTGTTAGAGCTGCACCTTTTTTAGATTGAAGTCAACTAATGGGTATCCCTGCTTAAAGAAAGTCCCTCTAACAAAGGAATCGCCTTTAAAGGTGGTCAGGTATCCAGGTAGTGAAGGAATCAGCATATTTCGTCAAAATATAAGAGGTATTAGAGATAAAGTTAGTGAACTGTTTATAGATGTTGACCCTGAAATTATTGGTATGGCAGAGCACCACTTAAATGATTTGACAATTCAGAGGCTTCCTTTAACAGGATACAGATTAGCTGCCTGTTTTTTCAAGGAGTTCCTTGCGGGGTGGGGGAGTGGCTGTGTACATAAAAACAGTATTCCATTTGAGTTCATAGACGTATCACGGCACTGCACTGAATGGATATTTGAATGTTGTGCAATGGCAGTTGAATTTAGTGAAACTAAACATCTAATTGTTGTTGTTTATAGGTCCCCTAACTCTGACTTCAGAGTATTTCTGCTCAAGCTAGTGAGGGTTCTTGATTCACTTTGTAGGAAGTACCAGAAATTAGTTATATGTGGTGACTTTAATATAAATTTTGTATATGATGGTGCAAGTAAAAGGATGTTGGTAGATCTCCTAAACTCATACGATCTGTTGCAGACTGTGTTTTTTCCAACTAGGGTGCAGGGAAACAGTGGCGCAGCCATAGACAATATTTTTGTTCATTCATCATTACTAGAACCGGCATTCTGTTAGTAAAAGGATGAATGGCCTTTCAGACCATGATGCACAAATTTTAACACTAAAAGGCTTTTGTACTCAAACAAATGTAGTATATAATTACAAACTATGTAGAAAAGTTAATCCGACAGCAATAGAGTTTTTTAAACCTTGTCAAGGAATAAGAGTGGCAGGATGTTTATAGTGCCGATAACATAGATGACAAATATAATGCTTTCCTTAACACATTTCTCATGCTCTTTGGGAGTTGCTTTCCATTAGAATGTTCTAAACGGGGTACTAGCAGTAATAGGCAGCCCGGGTGGCTCACTAGTGGGATAAGGAGATCCTGTAACACAAAGCGAGAATTATATCAAAATGTAAGAAGCAGTCATAATCAAGCTACAGTAGCCCATTTCAAACAGTACTGCAAGGTGCTTAAAATGTTAATTAGGAAGGCGGAGTATGTGGTATGCAAATAGAATAGTTAATTCACAGGATAAAATTAAAACCATATGGTCAGTCATGAAGGAAGTGTCCGGCCAGCAGCACAAGGTCGACAATATAAAGTCAGTTCATAGTAAAAATATTTCTGTTACTGATAAGTCAGATATATCTACAGTATTTAACAATCAGTCTCTGAGCATTGCAGGTGAGTTAAATAAAAGTGTAGTTTCTACAGGGCTCATATAATTCTCTTGGAAAATGCCTTTCCAAGACATGTCTAAAATACTCCTCTGTTATACTGACAAGGGGAGGATTGAGTCGGTAATTAAATCACTGAAGACTAGGGACTCTTATGGATATGATGGAATGCGTAGCAGAATGTTAAAATACTGTACTTCACATGTTAGCCCTGTACTTAGTCATATTTATAATTTTTCCTTTAAGAATGTTCAGTTTCCAGAACGATTAAAGTACTCAGTAGTAAATCCGCTATATAAAAAGGGAGAAAGGGATAATGCAGACAGTCTTAGACCTATTTCTATGCCATCAGTGTTTTGCTAAAGTTATTGAAAAGGCTGTGTATGTAAGGATAATTGATCATTTTATTCTACATAATTTGTTATCAAACATAAAGTTTGGTTTGAGAAGTGGTTTAATAACTGAAAATGCTATGTTCTCTCTTGTCTGTGAGGTACTGGATGGATTAAACAAAAGGTTTCAAATGCTAGGCAACTTTTCTGATTTAACTAAGGCGTTTGATTGTGTTTATCACGAAATTTTGCTCCCCAAGTTTGACCATTATGGAATACGGGGAGTAACTCACTGCTGGTGAAAAATAGTTTCAAGAACTGTCGAGCTGGCTCTGTGGGATCTAATAAATAAAACACTTACAAGAAGTGGAAAACAGTACATTTACATCTAATGATGAACTTTTAATTTGTTCAGGTATTACAAAATGCTATATTGACATTATTGTAATATTTTGAATTACACAATAATTGTAAAAAAAAAAAAAAAAAAAAAAACTGAAAAACATAGTCTGCAGTACTAAATGTAAGAAAACCAGAAATACAAGTAAATTTGATTGAAATATGGCTATAAATGAAAATAAGGTGTAGTACTAAGAAGCAAAAGTGATGAATTTTTAGCATATAAATGGAAATTGTGAAAATAATGAATAGTTTGTGAGATATCATCCTCTAAAGTCATCATTTTTCAAAACAGTCGCCGCAAACTATTTCAGCATGTGCCATGCATAACCACACCTTGCAAACTTTGCAAAAGTATTTAGTTTTGCTGTCCTTGCATTTGTAGCATCTTCCACATTTTCCTGGTTGCGAATCTTCAACTATTCGTTGTTGGTGCTGGAGAGGTTGGATTCAAGTCTTCGAATTTCGCACAGCAGGTTTGGTTGGGTTGCACACCTTGTCAAATATGGTGTTCTGAGAGACTTCCCTGGAGTTCTGAGGTATTCTCTTCTACCTGAAATGTGTTTGTTTGCTTTGAATACAATGTAGATATTGAGAGTTACAATGTTCAACAATTGAGATAAAGAGACAGAAAGGCCACCGTCTTGTCCCTCTGGCAACAGTCACATCATACACATAGCATCAATGACATCTACTCCACCCTTTCTTTTCTTGTAGTACATTATTATAATTTTTGTTTTGTCGCTGTCACTCTCAATTTCATAATCATCATGCATTGACAAAATAAGCACTGTTGATTTGTTTCATTTTGTTACGTGTGAGAGTAATGTGACGTCTTCCTGAAATCTAAACATACTTGAGTACACTTGTTTAGATTTTTTGGGTAAAAACTCAACAGGAATTTTAGGCTTATTTTTTCTTAACTTACCAATAACAGTAATATTCTGATCTTGTAGTACTTTTTTGATGGTTGGGTAAGAAATAAACTGCCTATCGTCGGATTTCTTCCACACCCTGTCACTGGGACTACAGAACAATGTCTTCTGCCTTATTACAGACTTTGTACAGTCCTTGTGGTTGTGCATCTGCATAGATTTCCAAATATTTTAGATAGTACATTTTAGAACATGGCAGGATCAAATGCTTGATCCCATACTCGGCAGGTTTATTTGGGATATACATCCTGAACTTCCATTTGCCTCTGTATGAAACAAGCATTTTGTCCAAAGTAAAAACTGAGCAGAATATGCATTGCAGTTGTAGACAAACGTATCAAGAATGGATCTTATGGTAACAAGATTATCTTGTGCTTTTCTTTCTTCCCTTGTATGTATGTTGTCAAACCTGATAAAATGAGTCAAAAATCTGAACCTTTCCAGTGACACACTTGCTCAAAATATTTCTATTTCAGTCCCCTCTGTATTCAAAAAGTCTTCGATATTCATTTTACCGCCATGCAATGCTCCAGCTAAATAAAGTAGGCCAAAATATGCCTTCATCAAAACTTGTAGGCGTAGCCATATTTGGGTCACTTGTATATTTGTTTCGAACTGAATCAGTATTGATATTGATTGATTCAAGCGCCAAATCAGTGCATTCCTAAAAATTAACTGCCTTGATTCTAACAGTGATTGTATAAGGAGTGTTCAAAAAGGAACGAGCCAGAGGCATAATTACAGAAACCAGTACCTGTATGTTAGAAGTACTGACCCTGGCTGTTGAGACATTTGTCCCACTGTGACACAAGGTGGTGAATGGCTGTCTTATAAAATTCCCAGGGCTGTGATGCTAATGTGTGTTCTGCACATTGCGGGCTTTCAATTAACTGTGCACCCTCTGACTCAATGTTGCAATATTAAAAGTTTTGGCTGGTTTCATTGTGTAGGGGCTGGGATACGTAGTTGCTGCATTACAGGCCAAATGCTGCAGTGTCTACTTTACACGATAAGAATACACACATGAATCGAATGGTCAAAGGTTTCTATCACTTGGCAATTGCGAATTATGAAAGAAATTTATAAATGAAAGACTGCAATTAAATAAAATCTGCAGGTACTATCTTAATGACTTTAAATTATGAGCATGATAGTACGTTTGAGAATGCGGTATATTTCTGCCAAGCACTTATTGGTGTCGATGGTCCAGCAATTAAATAAAGTATGAGTTTAATTACAAGGAAACAATTGACTCCTACTGCGCGTAATTAGTTATGAACGACAACATAACTTACGAGATATTCACTTCCAGACGCATACTATGTATTCACTGCAGATGCGACGAAGTACACCAGTTGGCACTCCGAAGTATTTCTATCTCTCGCGATCACGTGCAAACTGCTCCACTCCAAGTCTTTCCCACCACTGTATGTCGCGCCTTCACGTCCAGCCTCTCCGTGTAGTGTGCCGTACTGTCTAGCTCCGCACTGTCCCGAACTCCCTGCCCTCTCTTGAAACGATGCTCTTCTCCCGCTTCCAACCAGTCTCCCCATTCACGAGTGCTGTGATTGGCTAGAGTGCTCATGCCATGTCTTCAAGCTAACACGCCCACACATTATTGAAACACACATGGAATACTGGATTTACATTTAAATAACTTGAAATTAAATAAATATTCCTACGGCTGCACCATGAACATGCTCTAACACACAGTATTAGATACATAAACAAATTAAACAAACATATATCAAGGGAATAGAACAAAAGGTAGGCCAGTAACCTAATGTCTCTGTGCTTTCTAAAACGCAGTAAATATTTAACGAATTTCTGCATGAATAGTATACATCAGATATAAATAAAGGCATAGATGAATAAGTATATTTATAAGCATGCTGCTACCGTTTTTTCGTGTAACTGTGGAGTACCTATGGCATGATGAAATCGATAGTAATCGGCCACTTTGACATCCTATAACTCATGTACTTTTAAAGTTACATGCCTGTAATTTGTACCAAATTACATTTACACTAGTAGCTTTCTAGAGACACGTCGATCGGAGAAATCAGATGAAGCATTCAAATTTTGGAAATTTGTTGCTGAGTGTTACTTGTGTAATTTACCATCAGATACTAAACTTTTAAACTAATAAAGATATTGAAAATCTGATTGCACCATCAGAATCGCCATGCAAATAATAGTAATGTACATGTTTCTTTTTGAGGTATCATTATTCATTTGGCTACTATTAATTTCCATACGAACTGTGATATGTCTGCAAGAGAGGCGCCCTGCATCGCGGTGTAGTTTGCTCGCCAGGTTTCGAGAGGGTGCGTTTCTGGATGAGGTATCGAATATATTGCTTCCCCCTACTTATACCTCCCGAGGAGATCACGAATGTAAAATTAGAGGGATTCGAGCGTGCACGGAGGCTTTCAGACAGTCGTTCTTCCCGCGAACCATACGCGACTGGAACAGAAAAGGGAGGTAGTGACAGTGGCATGTAAAGTGCCCTCCTCCACGCACCGATGGGTGGCTTGCGGAGTATAAATTTAGATGTAGATGTAGAAGGTTTCGCAAAGTCTGCCATCTTTGGCCCTTGTGGTGCACAGTGACACCAAGGAATTCCCAGCCACGTGCTCGATGGACCATGTGCTCCGGCCGTTGTGAGGCACCACACGGATGGTAACGAGCTCGGCCGTGTCAGGCGGCCCTAGCAGTGGTCGCCAACTCAGAATATTTCTAGGGCGCCGCATCTCGCCCGTTACCTCACATACCTCCACATACTAACATTCTGGCTTGCCAGAATGTTCAGAAGTAGCACCGTTCAGTTCATAGTAGTACATATAGACAAATTACAAAGAACAGAATTAAACAATTAAAATGCCAGGCCAATAGTGTTTACAAAATTTTTGAAGTGGTGTGGGAGCAGCATGAATTTCGAAATAACCTTAAACTAACACACATTATGACCGAAGTGGAATATTAAATAAATGCCTGCATTTCAGTTATACATACACAATTTTTTTGCAAGAAATAAAGTTTTTTAAATGTACTTTCACTGTTGTAAGCACTTCTCGTGCTACTTACTCAGTGCTAATGCGCCTTCTTGCATTAATTTTTCCGTCACACTACAATCGCTCACATGGATTGTAGCACGAAGTATTGATCAACTCACATCAGTCATTGACCAAGTGCCTCACAGAAATCGTGTCTGCCTCTGATTTCCGAGCTCCACTGTTTATCGTGACAAAGCTGTCTACAACGAAATCCAAAAGTAGAAACCTGTCAACAAACCATTTCCCAAAACCAACCAGGATCCTTGCTAAAGATTCCCTCCAGCGCAAAACAATACTTCAGGACAAAGTAACAATGCAAATGACTGAATCACAATAAGCTCAAATTCCCACAAGTTCTATTTAATTGACTTTAATCAATCCTCCCTACTCCACGCACCAAAATTGTGTGCACATACAATTACAATTGTAATACCCTTCAAATTGACCACTGAATTCTTTGTCACACTCTTATACAAAGCATGAATCAATATATATTTTACTAAAATCCACAAGGGCACTGACTCTCAGTGCCCAAACTTCCCCCTCTTGCACACTTACAGAGCCACAATAAACTAACAAATTATTCATGAATCCCCAAGTAATACATTTAAATTATCCCTCTAAAATTACTACCACTAATTACAAACTAGAGCAGCTTTTCACTTCTGCCCTTTCTCTATATACTCTTCGCAATTTTAAACTTCTCTCCTTTCCACACATGTGGCAGCAACGACCGTAACGTTCTACCATACCAATGCCAATAAGTCTCTCTAGAATCACACTCCTCCTTCATATACTAATTCGTACGAACTTCATTACACAAACCATCCCCATCCACACTATTTACTTCAGCCCTCTCTAAATTTTCTGTAAGTTCTTCCACAAATTTCGCCGATTCACTACCCACAGCATGCACAACTTTACTGTTTTTCCCCTCCAAAATATTGACACTTGCAGCTTCAGCAAAATTAGACATCAATTCACCGTTAAACCCTTTATCTTCCTGATATAATACATTGATGTCTAAGCCATTATCACCATAAATATATTTATCTCAGCAATCTTATCTGCTGATACACCATTTAAATCACTACATAAATTCACATCAGAAACCTTACTTTCCTCCGTCGACAAATTAACTTTACGTGAATCGTACACAACTTTATCCTCCGCCGTTACATTACACAAATTGCTCCTACCTTGTCGTACAATTTTGGGACTTCCAGACTTGCTGCATTCTGCTGTGATTGGACAAAAATCAGCTCACACTGCCATTTCTACACACTTTTAATTCAGATTAACCCCCGATCCTATTTTACATACATTCTCACTTTCACACTCTGACAAACATTTTAGATTCCCACATTCATCAATAAGTTTCGTTTCGCCTTCATTCGTGGTTAGAAATGCGTAAATTCCTTCCTCTGAAGTATCAACACCAGTAGCTTTTACATCATTACATAAATTACCATTACTCTGTTCCTTTAAACAGAAATCATCTACCTCCTCCAATACATTTTTAGCTTCAACTGCTGGCGAGACCAAAGCTATGCCGCCTTCACTAAAATCGACACTTTTCTCCGAATCATAAATATTTGCTACTACAGCACCTTCGCTGCTGCAATTGCTACTGTTTCCTAATACCTCTTCAGAACTCTCCACACAATTTGCTTTCACAAAATTGATCTCCTCTTCAACTTCTTTTTGAACCATTGAATCTTTCCATTTATCACTATTCACACACTCATTCATTACACATGGATAACTTTCATCATTCCCCGCTGATTTATTCCCATTACTTGTACTTAAATCTCTCACAAACCTATGCTTCCGCCGTTTGTGCCTGCTTTTATTGAAAGAGACACCTATATAGCCTTTGTCTTTAACATACCCCGTATTACATATTTGTTGCCTTTCCCCAAACCTATCAACATTTCTACCATTAGCATTATCTCCAGTCTTTTCCATTGACTGTTTAGATCTCCATCTCCGTACCTGAGATGTTTCCCCGACCAGTTGTTATGTGATTGCACTTCGTGCAAATTTCCACCGTCAAATCTGCATTCTTTACTAGGATCCCATTCATGGAAGTTATCACTCCTGTTCATTCTCTGACCATTCTGCTCATTCTAGCTACTATCTCACTGAGAATTTCTTTGATTTCTCTCATGATTATTATTTTGGTGGTGATTATTTGAATTCCAATTTTAATAATTACTACCTGGTTTGCTCTGAGGTTTAAACTTCAAAGCCCCTATAATTTTTCTACAAATTCTAGAAATTCGACCACGGAATCACATGGACTATGGAGAAGATCCCACTACAAATCTTCGGGTAATCATCTTTTTAACATGGTGATTTCCCTTAAAACCCCAACTGATTTTTCACATGCATAAGCTTGCCAATGTCGCGCTTGCAAAAATCTCTCATCGTCCCATTACCGTACCTGTAACTCGGTCCATTTAAGAATTCATTTTGGATCCGCGTCTGTTTTGCCTCGCTCCAAAATTTATTCAAAAATCGCTTTTCAAACTCTTCGTATGATTCGCACGAACTACATTTAACATTTGCCCAAGAGTGTGGGTCTCTCTCCAAATGCCGTTTAACGTATTTTATTTTCGCGTCATCCGATATGCCGTGAACCAAAGTGTCCCTACACGTAGCCAAGAAATTTGCTGAGTGATATCTTCCGTCATGTGTGTAACATTTCACAGATCTGGTATTTGCCCAAGGGATATTTATAACCGCTGTGGCTTGTTGGGAGGCTAACGAATTTAAATCACGTTTTGTCTGTTGCATTTGCTTTTTAAATTCATTTTCACTAGTGATACTGGACTGTATTTTATCTTTAATTTTGCTCACTTCTTTCTCCCCTTCACCTACACGATTGGTAATGTCACCAACTGCCAAATTTACATTGCTTTTATGAGCATCTTGCACTTTTATACACTTACCTTGTCCCCAAGTTCCATCTGTATCTTATCCGTTTTTTCCCCAAGATCTTTTTCCACTGTTTCGATATTAGATTTTACTATTACAACTTCGTCTGTAATTTTCCCCGTATCCACTCACACATTTTAATTTATCAACGATTGCTTTTTAAACATTACCCATAATATTTTCAACTTCCTCTTTCACAGGGGACCCTATTTCAGTTCGCTTACCTGTTTGAATTGTACTGATATTTTTTGCCATTGTATTCATGATATTTCCCAATCCCTGGATCATATTCATTAGCTGAGACTTCATATCTCCTCCACATTTATTCCCCTTGCCTGAATTCCTACTACTTACACTTTCGCGCTCTGATTTCGGACTAACCGGCTCACCTCATTTTTTAGAATTACACATACTAGGTGACTGTTTTATATACGCGAGGTCTATAAATGGAGCTTGGACTTGAGAAACAGAAACTATCTCTCTATTTATGCAGGTACTTATCTGATCTAATATGGTTTCCTCTGCCATGGTGATGCCTTGCTTGTGGTGGAAGTCGACATTGAAGACTGCCCTGGAGTACTCGAAGAAGCTGCCGTGGTACTGCTGTTGCGCTGCGTCCACCTCTGGAGAAGTCGACTGATGTAACCGTAGCTGCCGCCCGGTACCGCGTGTTCAACCGTATCCCCGTATCCGATACAGCTCTCCGTTAAACACGCTAACCCCTACTGTTCCCTGCACTCAACTTATTTAGACTCTGAGCTCCCACGCAAACTGCCTTTAACGTGATAGATTAGGACCTCTATCGATATGTTGTGAAAATTACTGCATAATTTCACTATTTTCAGAAACCTACTTGCAGAGAAAAAACACCGATGTCACACTGTTTTTTGTGAGAGGTTCATTCTACAGAAATCTCTGCTAGTTTTGCAAAGGTTTTTACACTTTGCATAGTACGCTGAATAACAGAGAGCAAAGAAATTACCACTTTGTAGGGCTCAAATCCCGGACGAGCCCCCAATTGCGGGCTTTCAATTAACTATGCACCCTCTGACTCAATGTTGCAATATTAAAAGTTTTGGCTCATTTCGTTGTGTAGGGGCTGGGATACATAGTTGCCGCATTACAGGCCAAATACTGCTGAGTCTACAGTATACGATAAGAATACACACAGGAATCGAATGGTCAAAGGCTTCTATCACTTGGCAATTGCGAATTATGAGAGAAACATATAAATTTATAAATGAAACACTGCAATTAAATAAAATCTATAGGTACTATCTTAATGACTTTAAATGATGAGTACGATAGTACGTTTGAGAATGCGGTATATTTCTGCAAAACACTTATTGCTGTCGATGGTCCAGCAATTAAATAAAGTACGAGTTGAACTACTGGGAAACATTAGATTCCTACTGCACGTAATTAGTTATGAATGATAACATAGCTGATGCGATATTCACTTCCAAACGCGTACTATGTCTTCACTGCAGAAGCGATAGAAATCTCGCAAGTACACAAGTCGGCACTCCATAGTATTTCTATCTCTTCCGATCACACGCAAACTGCTCCACTCCAAGTCTTTCCTGCCACTGTACGTCGCGCCTTCACATCCAGCCTCTCCATGTCCTCTGTTGTACTGTCCAGTGCCGCACTCTCCCGAACTCCCTGTCCTCTCTTGAAACGATGCTCTTCTCCCGCTTCCATCCAATCTCCCCATTCACGAGCGCTGTGATGGGCTAGAGTGCTCACGCCATGTCTTCAAGCTAACGCACCCACACATTATTGAAACACATATGGAATACTGGATTTACACATAAATAACTTGAAATTAAATAAATATTCCTACGGCTGGACCATAAACACGCTCTAACACACATTATTAGATACACAAACAAATTAAATAAACATATATCAAACGAATAGAACAAAAAGGTAGGCTAGTAGCCTAATGTCTCTTTCTAAAACACAGTAAATATTTAACAAATTTCTTCATGAATAGTATATGTGGAATATAAACAAAGACATAGATGAGTAAGTATTTTTATAAGCATGCTGCTACCTGTTTTTCGTGTAACTGTGGAGTACTTAAGGCATGACTCGATTGATAGTAATTGGCCGCTTTGACTGCCTATAACTCATGTACTATTCAAGTTACATGCCTGTAATGTATACCAATTTAGGTTTACACTAGTAGCTTTCTAAAGACACTTCGATCGGAGAAATTGGATGAAGCGTTTAAATTTTGGAAATTCATTGCTGAGTGTTACTTGTATAATTTACCATCAGATACTAAACTTTTAAACTAATAAAGATATTGAAAATCTGATTACACCATCAGAATCGCCGTGCAAATAATAGTAATGTACATGTTTCTTTTTGTGGTATCGTGATTCATTTGGCTACTATTAATTTCCATATGAACTGTGAAATGTCTGCCATTAAGGTTTCACAAAGTCTGCCGTCTTTGGCCCTCGTGGTGCACAGCGTCACCAAGGAATTCCCAGCCACGTGCTCGATGGACCATGTGCTCTTGCCATTGTGAGGCACCACGTGGATGCTAACGAGCTCGGTCCTGCCGTGCGGCCTGAGCGGTGGCCACCAACTCAGAATATTTCCAGGGCGCTTCAACTCACCAGTTACTTCACAACGTACAGCTGGCTGTTGTCGTCCGAGATGAATCGTTTGCTCCTTAGAGCCTTTTTAAGGGGACCAAAAATCCACAGTGTTGAGAATGACTATGATGTGGGGTCTGAGTGGGGCACAGTTAAATGAGTGTGTTCCAGGAATCAGTGCTGGGGCCACTGCTGTTCCTTACTTATATAGAATTACAGGTGACTGTAAAAGTATTTCTGTTTTTTGATGACACTAGCTTGGTAGTAAGGATATTGTGTGCAACGTTGGCACTGTTTCAAACAGTGCACTGCAATACATAGGTTCATGGTTTGTAGAAAATAAACTAAGGCTGAATCACAGTAAGACTTAGTTTTTATAGTTTCTAACACAATTCATGGAAAGCCCACATGCAGGATCTTAGTCAAACACTTAATACTGCCATTTTTACTATTTGAATGGTATCTGAAGTAAGTGATAGTTTGACATGAAAAGTAGTCTACTTTGCTTATTTTCATTCGCTTATGACATAGTATTACATTTTGGGGTAACTCTTCCCACTCCCAAAGGGTATTTTTGGCTCGGAAACGGGCGGTTCGTACGAGTTTTGTAAGATTGTGAACCTCTTGTCGACTCCCGTTCATTAGTCTGGGTATTCTGACATTAGGCTCTCAATATATATAGGGTGGTCCATTGATAGTGACCAGGCCAAATATCTCACGAAATAAGTATCAAACGAAAAAACTACAAAGAACGAAACACTTCTAGCTTGAAGGGGGAAACCAGATGGCGCTACCATAGGTCAAATGGATATCAACTGCGTCTTTTTTTAAAATAGGAACCCCCATTTTTTATTACATATTCGTGTAGTACATAAAGAAATATGAATGTTTTAGTTGGACCACTTTTTTCACTTTGTGATCGATGGCGCTGTCCTTTTTTCACTTTGTGATCGATGGCGCTGTAATAGTCACAAACATATGTGGCTGAACACTTCCTGTTTCCTTAAATAACCTAACTATACGGTGAGAATGCTACATCAACATTGATTGCGCCCGTACCATATTTCTATGCCCCAGGGATTGCATGGCAACGACTTTGAACGTCGTGTACAGGTCTGCCACTGGGCACAAGAGAAATTACGGGACGATGACAGATTTTTTTGCCATGCGTTCTATTTAGCGACGAAGCATCATTCACAACAGCGGTAACATAAATCGGCATAATATGCACCATTGGCCATCGGAAAATCCACGATGGCTGCTACAAGTGGAACATCAGCAACCTTGGCGGGTTAATATATTGTGCAGAATTATGGGAGGAAGGATAATTGGCCGCCATTTTATCGATGGCAATCTAAAAGGTGCAATGTATGTTGATTTCCTACATAATGTTCTACCGATATTACTATAAGATGTTTCACTGCATGACAGAATGGCGATTTACTTCCAACATTATGGATGTCCGGCTCATAGCTTGCATGCGGTTGAAGTGGTATTGAATAGCATATTTCATGACAGGTGGATTGGTCGTCGAAGCATCATACCATGGCCCGCACGTTCGCCGAATCTGATGTCTCTGGATTTCTCTCAGTGGGGAAAGTTGAAGGATATTTGCTATCGTGATTCACCGACAACGCCTGACAACATGCGTCAGCGCATTGTCAATGCATGTGCGAACATTACGGAAAGCGAACTACTAGCTGTTGAGAGGAATGTCGTTACACGTATTGCCAAATGCATTGAGGTTGATGGACATCATTTTGAGCATTTATTGCATTAATGCAGTATTTACAGGTAATCATGCTGTAACAGCATGCGTTCTCAGAAATGATAAGTTCACAAAGGTAGATGTATCACATTGGAACAACTGAAATAAAATGTTCAAATGTACCTACATTCTGTATTTTAATTTAAAAAATCTACTTGCTACTAATTGTTCGTCTAAAATTGTGAGCCAGATGTTTGTGACTATTACAGTGCATCTATCGCAAAGTGAAAAAAGTGGTCCAACTAAAACATTCATATTTTTTTACGAACTACACGAATATGTAATAAAAAATGTGGGATCTAATTTAAAAAAAACAGTTGATATCCGTTTGATCTATGGCAGCGCCATCTAGCAGGCCAACCATAGCGCTATCTGGTTTCCCCCTTCAAGCTAGACGAGTTTCGTTCTTTGTAGTTTTTTCGTTTGACGCTTATTTTGTGAGATATTTGGCCTGGTCACGATCAATGGACTACCTTGTATATATTCCTTACTGTCGTTTCTTGTTAACAATATCAGCTTATCCCCAAGAATTAGCAGTTGTCACTCAGTTAATGCTAGGGAGACTTGTGCAGAAAGACGTGCAGTATACTTCTGCATCCATTATCAATAAGCTACCACAAGAGAGCAAAAATCCTAGCAGTAATCCAAGTGCTTTCAAAACGAAACTGAAGAGTTTTCTCATGGGTGACTCCTATTCTGTTGAGGAGTTCCTTGGAAAATTAAGCTGATTCCTGTGTTATATTGTTGATTGCGTTTATGTAAACTTATGGCTTGTCTTAAATTTTATTTTATCTGTTATTACTTTTATGTTGTAGTTCTATGTACTGACACATTCCATGACATTGGAGATTTGCCCTCAGTTTGGTCCTACGGAAGTAGATGTGTAAAATAAAAATAAAATATAGCACCATCAGATTCTTGTTAAGCAGGTGATCTGGAGGCTATTGAGATTGTAGGTGGACATTTATGAAAATGTTTTTAGTGTATTGTTGTGTGTTTCGGTGTTAATTTTTTAAGTGTATTAATTTTCCATTAAAAAGAATTACAGGAAGATAATGGTCATTTTTGATAAAAATACTAAGAAACTCTACTACTTTAAACTTAATATGTGAGTAAATGATAATGTAACCCCATATCTTACACATAAAATGACTGTTAATGTATGCAGATTCAGCATGTATGGTGATTCCACGTAACATAACTATCCCATGTGGTGATATTTACTGGCATATGCGTTTTGAATTTTAACAGTAAACTTCTTTCTGACGTATAACCATTCCCTTGTGAGACCTGCCACATGATTCAGGTGAGACTCTTATGCTTACTAAATCAATCTGTGATGAAATGTGCTGCTGTTCTTTTGATGTCCTGTTTCTCTTCACAGTACTCAAAACTTGGTTACATGAAGGTTTTGTTAATTCTCTCTTGCTTGGATGAATTAAATTTCATTAGGATTCTTCCATAGAATCTGAGTGTGATTGTTCCATTTGTCACTCTGGATACATACTCCTCGATGACTTGAAGATTTTAACTGTTAGCAGTGACTGATTACCAGTCATCTAATTAAACAATAATGGGTTTTTGACTTAGTTCTCAAATTTGTAAAGACCTATA
Source organism: Schistocerca nitens (assembly GCF_023898315.1). NCBI lineage: Eukaryota > Metazoa > Arthropoda > Insecta > Orthoptera > Acrididae > Schistocerca > Schistocerca nitens. The sequence goes on along the minus strand of NC_064616.1, from coordinate 620,360,785 downwards.
TTCAGATGGAGCCTATGCTGTAGTGCTTTTCCTTTTTTTCGAATTGATATTCTCACTGTTAATATGGATTGTTTAAATTTACTGATATTCCTGCATTCTAAATTCAACATTTCATTTATTCACTTTCATGCCATACGTGAAGTAAATTACACTATCTACCGTACAGACACAACTATGTACTGCAGAATCAACTGGGCATGGGAAGGATTGCAGTCTAAAAATAGTGGCGGGGAGTATTGTATTGCCAATAGAAAAGCAATAACAGCAAAATGGGTTGACTGGGAGAACTCAGAGACTTTGAACGTGAACTACTCATTCCATGTCACCTCAGTAACAGATCCATCAGGGACATTTTAACCCTTCTAAAGTTGCACAAGTTGACTTCTGATGATGTGACAGTGAAGTGGAAATGAGAAGGCAGATGTAATGTACTAGGCAACAAGGACCATTGAGATTGCAGAGGATGTTTGTAAAAAGAAAGCATGAAGTCAGTGGAAAGAATCACTCGTGAATTCCAAAGATCTGCCAGCAGTCCAGCTAGCACAGTGACTGTGTGTAGGGAGTTAAAACGAATGGCTTACAGTGGTTAAGTAGCTCCTCATAAGCCAAGAATTTCAGTAGTCAGTGCTAAGCTACGCTTGAGGTGATGTAGAGAGTGATATGCGGGGACTGTGTATCACTGGAAATGAGTGATTTGGGGTTACAAATTGCATTACACCCAGTGGCAATTAAGTAGAATGGTTTGGGTTTGGAGAATCCCTGGAGAACATTACCTGCCACCGTGCGGTGCCAACAGTGATGGTTTGTTACGGGGATGTTTTTCATGGTTAGGGTGTGGTGGTGTTATTGTGCTTAAGAAAACACTAAATGCTGAAAGATATGAACATGTTTCGCAGCATTGTGTACTGCGCCCAATAGAGAAACAGTTAAGAGATGATGATTGATTGTATCAGCATGACAGTGCACCCTGTCATAAAGAGCGTCTTTGAGGCAATGGATTTTTGGCAGTAACATTCCTGAAATGTACTGGCCTGTCCAGAGTTCGGGCTTCACCTCAAGGAGTTCCATTAGGTTCAAGTTGGAATGTCAACTTCACACCAAACACCTGGCCCCCGCTCCTCCCCCGGCGCCCTGCACCACCCCCTTCTTTAGTTTTGGATGTTGAGGAAGACTGGGCTGCCATTCCTATACACAGTCATTCAGATACTTAACTGAAAGTGTCCCCAGCAGATTTCAAGCTGTCAGAAAAGCCAAGAATGGACACATCGCCCCTTATTAATGTCCACTAATAAGTGTCCACATGCATTTTATCAGATGGTGTCTACTAATGTGTTTACTACTTCATGCCAGAGGAATTGCAAGACGAAATATGCTAAAAATTAATTTTACAAAAATAAATTATCATGTGCTTGCAGGAAAGGGACACGCTTTCATGATTCTCGTGGAAAGCATTACAGCCTTGCATATGAAGAAGGAGATGTACTTGGATTTTTAATTATATTACCAGAGTCAGAAGTGGGCAATTACATTCCTCCTACTTACAAAGATAAGGTAAGAAACTAAATTAACAAGTTCTAGTAGATAAGCTGTAATGGTTAACTATCAGATTATGATTTCAGTGATACTGTTAATGTTTCCAGCGTGCAGTTAAAAGGAGAAGGTAATATATCCTGTCTAAAACAAATAAGCTGTAGGTATTAAAGAATGAACACAGAGCTATAAATGTCAAATATCTATGCATGCTTACAAACAGGAAATTATTTCTGATATATTACTGTACCAGGATGTAGAAATAGTAACTATGGTTGGAGAAATAAGCACAGCTCCATACCAAGGCACCTCAGTAAGTAATCACAACCCATTTCCTAAGATAATGACCATAAAACATTTCTTCATCCCTGACAAGATCAGAAATACCTAACGTGCGGTGTAGTAGATGGAACATAGAATGATAAAACTTTTATTACAAGGAAACATCACCAAGTCAACTTCATATTTTAAGGAAGTAGGGGGAGGGGGAACACTTGCAGTATATCAGTCCCAGCAATCAATCTTCTGAGGAAATTTGGGACATCATTCTCATAGTACTTACTTATGGCCTTTTGATAATACAGCTCTTAAACTTTCACGTGCACCACTTGTTTGTCATTTGCTGTGCCCCAAGCAAACACCTAATGCCAGAGTGCGAAGTACTGTAGAATGACGTGATAACCAGAGTCCTGGAGTCCTCCTATTTGGGGATGTTTAACACGAGGGAAGAGGAGGGGAGAGGTGAACACTTCTGCTCACTGTGTTTTGAAATCTTGTTAGAGAACAAGCATGTTGTTCTACGTGAAAAATAGTAAACAATAAAAGTATGTAATATGTCAATCATATGCAGTGTATTCAATGTTATTTAACATTGTTCTCATACTAATATTCTGCAGCTATAAATACAAAAGCAGAATTAATAAACCTATGTAACTAAAGAATAATTATGAAATGAAGTTAATGAGTTTTGATTTAAAATTTAATCATACCAATCACATTTAAGAATAGCACACCTCCTGCAAATGTACCTAACTTTAACAATGCCATCTGTAAAATCCAACAAAAATAACACACAACAGTGACGATGATAATTAAATAGTGCTCTGCTACTTCATTAATGACACACTAATTCATTTAATTAATTCGCACTGCATTTGTGAATTGCAAGATAAAATTGTTGAAAGTAAAGAGATCTCTGGTACCAATTACAGGTTAGAAACCATGGACTTCGACTCGAGAACAAACCATTCTACCAATATCGAAGCAGTATTTCACGCTTGAGCATTGGGTGGTTGCAGTAGGACTGAGCGCACAGAAATTTTACAGCTATACTTCCAGAAGATAATAACTGAGTACTATAGGAATTATGTTCCAAATTTTTATGTGGGGTTGATTGCCTGGGCTGCTAACTTGCAGGTGTGCTTTTTTCTCCTTAACCCTTTATTTGGCAAATGGTGAAAATAAAAACAAAAAAAAATTTTCTGTGCTTATATTTGTTTATTGTGCTTCAAGAAATACAATTCAGTCAGTTTTCATAATTTTTGACAAAAATTATGAACATTATGAAATGTTGCTTACAAGCAACATTGCCAGCAGTAGACGACATTTATACATATTATAGAAAAAAAGTGTTTGCCAATAACCTCAAGCAAAAGGTTTCCTGTATGTGAATAATTTAATTTATGAACACATTTACGCATTCCTGCTGGGTAATAGAACTGTTTCATTTTCCCTTCTAGTTCTTCTTGCAATGGAATTTTTGGAAACAGTTCTTCTTTGGAACGAAGCACAACATTAGATTGCATTTTGAACACATGACTGTAGAAAATCCAGATGGACAATAACGACAACGACCTTTCGGACCATATACAGGCCAATGCTCCATATCAAATCGGACATCTCGTGTAACAGTCGGAGCTGTTGGCTTCCTCCTCTTCTTTTGTGGTGGTGTTATGTCTATCGAGGGGATTCCTACTTTTCTTTTTCCTGAAAACATCAAACCATTGGCAATATCTGGCCTGAATGAGTTCAGTGAGGTCTTCTTGTCCAGAGATTCTTTTCGAAATACCAGCCAGGCGTTTACAACACTCAGATCTAGCATAAATCCAAACAATCACATGTACCAACACCTAGTTTTCATTGGTACTCTGTAGAGCTCTATCAGCATACCAGCAAGATCAACTCCTCCCATATGCTTGTTGTACTGACGTACAATACTGGGACAGGGCGCATAAATTCTTTTCTCATTGCTGTCCCATCATTTTACTGTCGAGAGCGGTTGGACACCACAAAATGAGCTTGCAAGTGTCAGATTTTGTTGTTTTGAATATCTGCCGTAAGCATATATAATATACCAATGACACATTTCCCAACTATGGGCAATGTTGCTCACAGGCAACATAAAAGTTTTATACTATTTACGTAATTCAAAACAATATTAGATTGAAATATTTCTGCTGTAAACTCACTTCTGGGTATTTTTTGAAGAAAATCTGCTAAGATTACTGCCAATTTATTGAAATCCATTCTTTCAGAAACAAAATAAGACACCCCTGTTGCTCACACGAGGAGATCTCTGTAACATCACTGCACAAATTGCCATCTCGTGTGGGAAAACCTTGAACTATTACAACAACTGGCATTTGCAGTGTGTAAAGGAACGTTGCCTGGAGGCAACAATGCCAGTAAAAGGCACTGGGAAGTAATTGTTGTCCCATAAGGCCAACGTAAATTTGATGTTGCTTGAGAGCAACACTGCCAAATAAAGGGTTAAAATATGAGGTTGATTTGATGTTCCCTTGTTAGTAGAAATAGTTGCAGAACAAGACCACCATCATCTGCTAAACAGAATGCAGACATGTTGTTACAGAAGAGAACATACCACATAACAATATGCCTATGTAGAGATTGATCAGTAGCCCAGTGTGAAACATAGTAAACTTACTTGTAACACAGCTAACCTAGTGCTCTTGGAAGTACTGAACTTGCACATGATTAGTCACATTAAGACAGCAGAACTATGTTCAGTAATGAATTCTGATTATCTTAAGATGTAAAACAAGTAAAATAAACTGTCTGACAGAAAAAGGTGAAGGTGAAGCACCCGGAAGAGTAAGAGGAAACGAAATGACACTTTACCAACTGAGAGGATATGTGATATTTCAGTGATTACAAAACTCAGTCAAATTCAGAAAGAACAATCTGAGCCCACCGATCAGTACGATGTCTCACACCCTCTCTGGCTTCAGATGCCTGCACTAATGCATTTGGGAAGGGTGACATATGCAGTGGTATTCTTTTCTGAGACAAGCTGTTCCACAACTGTTGCAACTGGTCCTTGATATCATGGATAATGGCTGAGGGACAGAGTTGACATTAAATCTGGGCACACATCTGGGATCTTGCTGGTCATGGGAGTACTTCAGCATCAGGCAGACAGTTCATAGACACGTAGTCCATATGTGGACAAGCATTGCCATGTTGAAAAATGCCACAATGAATAGTTGCATGAAAGAAAAGGCATCAGAATACAGGAGTCCTTGTTGTACCATTGCACCATTAGTTCTCTCGAACACTTACCAGTTATGATTGGAAGTCATATCTCATGACTACTCACTCTATCACACCAGAGTAATGCCACTGTGGATTTCCAAAACATTGGGAGAATGGGCTTTTAACTAGGTCGCCACCATACTTGGTTACAATGTCATTAGGAGGGGTGGGGTGGGAGGGTGGTAGTGCAGGATCGCCATTCATCAGCCTTCATGGCATCAGTCCAAACACAGCTGTCGGTGTTGTGATGTTAATGCCAGTATATGCATGGGATGGTAATTCCCTAGTACAGCTGCTGCTAGTGTCTGAGCAAAGGTGCGGGATGACACAAAATGTTGCAAGGAGCTTTTGTATGGCAGGTGCAGAAGTGAAGGGTTTGCAAAGTGCATGGTGCACAGTATGGTGATCCTTCCTGGCGTGGTTGACCAGAACCTTGAAAGAGTACACCCGCCCTTGTGTTCCCATGACATCAAACACTGGACCACTATCATGTATGAATGCTCCACAAATCTGGACATTGCTCAATTTGACTAGCTGGCGAAAGTGAGACCCACAGTGAGGCCCCTTACAAACTGTCAGATGCTGATAACACTATCTCACAAGACTATGTGGCATCTCCAATGTCCTTCACAATGATAACCTCAACATCTGATGCTATTCACGCCCCTCATGTAACCTAAACACTAAACATGAACAACACTAATGCACTCCGGTGGCCATTCTACCTGTCACAGAGAATTGCAACTCTAATCATTTTCGTACCCACTGATAGTGTGTACATGTATGAAGTTGCACTGACATACAACCATGTCTTCTGGATGTTTTTTGTCAGGCAGTACATACGGTAAAGGGAAATTACGATGGAAGGGCCTTCAGCCTCCACTGCCAAAAAGTGATTGGCTGAATTCAGATGTGTTTCTACTTATTTTGCATATAACCCATGTGAAGTATATCTCCACAAGTGCAGCTGTGGATGAAGAGATGAAAAAAGTAGATGGGGTAATACTTCCTGCATGCTTTGCATTTGATAAGCCAGACATGCGGCCTGGGTCATGCCAAATGGTGAGCAGCTCAGGGAACTCGTGTGTCAGCTGGTTTCACGATTGCTGTAGCCAGAGGTTCTAAGCCGGTGACTGATGATTGCTACCAGTTCTCTGTGATTGTAGCTTTGTGTCAACTATAGTGACCACTGTGTGGAGTGGTGGTGGAATGTTTCGTGATTTGGGAAGTTTTAACTGCCCAGAACATGAGGATGTCATAAAAAAATAATCCTTCAACCGTAAGGTGTACTGCATGCCAGACGGGTTAATGGCTGTAGCAACAAAACAGTTGATACTGCACAATATTTGCAGAAGCTGCCACACCTTAGTCGCATTAGGTTTGCTCAGTTAGAGCGAGCTCTCACTGTCTGCCATGTACGTCTGTAGCTACTCGTGGGAATTCTGTGGAACCCAATGACCAACTCTTTTAACACACCCAGTAGATTTGGATGGACCACTGGGGAATATTGACACACAACCAACCAAGAGAGTGGAGAGAGAAGTCCTTATTAGCCCACAAACAAGATAAAAACTATGATTAGTAACAGGACACAGCCACATGATGATCAATTTTGTCATAATAATCAAGTGAGAAGCTCATACTTTTAACTAAGTGTGGTGGTACAGTAGTAACACAGGGGACTCGTATTTAAGGGGAAGGGGCTTCAAATCCCTGTCCAACAATTCAGGTTTAGGTTTTTAGTAATTTCCCTAAATCATTTAATGTGAATGTTGCCTTGGTTCCTTTGAAAGGGCACAGCCACTTTCCTTCTCTGATATTTCTCAATCTGTGCTTGTGCTGTCTAATGACGATGTTATCAACTGAACAAAAATTATAATTTTTCCTCCTTCCTTCAAGGTGGTTTTGAAAAAAATCCTATTTTTACATTAATAAAAATCTAGTAGGTAAAGCAGGTACTGAAAAACCTGAAAAGGCTGCATAATGGTAATCTTTTGATCAATAAAATGCATACCAGAGAAAATGTTGCAGTAGATGTGCACCAGCATCTCATGAAATAGAATCCCCATGCAAATCACTGCTGAAGTATGTTAATAGCCTGTGTGATCATCCAATTTGAGAAGGAAAATGCAAGGTATACTTAGAGGAGTGGAAAATTCTGGAGCCAAAAGTTATCAGGAAAATACCATATGGAGAAGAAACTACATGCCAAAAACAATGCATCTACAGAGACAGAGACCAATAATATGCACACATATAACTGTACCTGCATGCTAATAAATGTTATATTACCCACACATCCACAAACTGACAGTATACATGACGAGGCTGTGAAGTAAATTTTTCAGTAGTATCATTGAAATAGACAGTACTATCGTCCTCATGTGTGCAGATACATAGATAGAAACCCACAAGAAATAGCATAGGAAAAACAAAGAAAGTTGGCTTAAAGTGATCTGACTGCATTGAACTCTTTGCCCCTTACCACAACCCATAATGTCAGCTGAACTAATCAAAGGCAAAGGGAAGGCGGGAGAGAAAATTTTTATCACTGAATGGCTGTCTCATTCTATAGTGAAACATGGGAAGCATCAGAAATCATGTAGAGGAATGAAAATTCCTAGCACAGGAAAGGTGAAAAGGTCACTAGGCATATGCGTGCAGGAAACTCACTTTTAAAAAATTGCCACATGTGTGGTGTCTCATACAGAGGAGATTCTTTTATTACCATTTCCAGTTAAGCAAGTTTTTACAAAGTAAAAAAGATAGCTTCTGAATCTGCATTTCAAACAATGTCAGAAGTTTCTGTCTTCTCCAACATTCAAACAAGACAGATTATAAAGAGCCTTTTCTATACTGCTGGTAGATGCAGCAAAGTCCTAACTATTTAAAGAGATGCTATCTTTGTTTGGTTCCAAAAGGGACGAGAATAGCTTCCCTCCAAGAGCTGAGATACTGACTTGTAATCAGATTTTACTAAAAACCTCAAGAATGATTCCTTTGTATCACTCATTCACAATGCATCTCATAATGAACTCCATCAGGGCCAGTAACCATGTTCTTTGCTACTAAAAAGACAGCTTCAAACTGCCACAAGGAAAAACTGTGTTAGTGGACTCAAACGTTCAGTCGTCAGTTCTCCATGGGTTTTGGTTAGTGTCCAAATGTGGGCCTTGACTTACTTTAGATGTTACGTTACAAAAATAATCACCCAAATCTGACACTTGTCAGAAGAACATTTTCCTATTCGATCATTTTTATTAAAGGCTTTTGCATTGGGACCAGTCACCTTCACAACTACCGAGTGAGTCATTTAAAAGCCATATATTGGACGAGCTGCAGATGTCAGTATCTTACTAGGCTGAAAACACGACTTCTGTAATGACAGGTTGCCAACTTCTAAAACTACATTGACAGGAGCACATACTGGTCATAATGGTGCTAATTGTCACACCTCCAAACCATTGAATATAATTATATTAAAATTAGTTCAAAGTTAATAGACGACACAGGGAAAGTCTCGGCATTAATAGAAAGGACATCACATTGCTATAGAAATGCAGTATATAAACAACTTACCAGTAGTAAGTGGGGATTCCGTTGTAACCCAGTCAGTCATTCAAGTGTATGAAGACGTACAGAGGACACTTCAAAGTCATAACAGCACTGATTGTAAGAGTCAGTTGATCTGGGTTTCTGAGTCGAATGCATGGTCACTGAAATATTCAACTTTCGATGGTTCAGTGTATCGTGTGTACAAGTTTGTACACGTGCAAAACTCTTTTACATTATTTTAGTGGTGCAATGATGATGATTCTAGTATTTTATGACTTACAATTGATATTTAACTGCCATCAGCACAGGACATGATATAGACTATAAGTGTAGTGTACACAAAATTTTATACATTCCTTACCAGTAGCCTACTCAATTGTCAACCAAAATCATTCATGCGGTTGATTTGAGAACATCAACTGGTTACGAAACTGTAAAACATACTGTGTCTTACGGACTAGAAGATACTGTGGACTATAAAACACACCATAATTTTAAACCTTTTTTTTTAATACCATTTTTATTATCAGAGTGCAAAGCTCAACAAGAAATTCTTAGTTTATAAAATTGAACTGATCTTTAAAATCTCAGAAAATTGTCATTTGAACTTTCTTCTTCTTCTTCCTCCTCCTCCTCCTCCTCATCATCATCATCATCATCATCATCCTCTTCATACACAAGGTGGTCTTCACTGCCATGAAGAATGTTACTTGTGCCACGCTTGAAAGATTTAACAATAATGCCTTCTCTCACTCTACACCACGACTGTTTTATCCACTGACACATTTGTTTTATTGTAGATTGTTTTAAAGCTCCCTTCGGTGTGAATTCATGTTGGGTATCATTCATTTATTCCATTCCTGCACTTCAAATGGTTTATTTATCAAGACGTCAAGAGATTGCAATTATGAAGTAAATTCTCCTGGAATAACAGCAAGCTTTGTATTTCCCTGTCTCAATTTCTCTTTCACAGAACTTTTCAAATGATTGCTAAACTGATCTAGCACAGGAACAGAACTCTTCTTCAATAAAGCACCTTTCCTTTTCTCCCACACTCTGTTAATCCATAATTTCATACCATCCTCGTCCGTACCACCCTTGTCATGTATGTGAACAACAACATCTGGTAGTATTTCAGAAGTTTTTGGCATTCTTTTGTGCCTGAAAATGATCATTGGATTAAGTTTAGTAGTGTCAGCACAGCATGAAAGGACAACAGTTTAGTGCATTTTGTCATGTCCACTTGTTTTCATAGTTACAGTTTTAGCTCCTTTCATGGCAACAGTTCCATTACTTGACGCATCAAATGCCAGAGGAGTTTCATCCGTATTCACTATTTGGCTATTTGGCATAGTTCCACACTGGTTTTCTGTCGATGTTGAATGATGAAATGATGGAAAGATTAGCGCTAGATTACGAGCTTGTACTTCAGTCATTTTTGTATTCAGATGCCATTTTGATGGTCTCCTTGAATCCATTTCAATATGTCATCTTCTAGTTTTGGCCATTTTGCATTCAGTCCTCTGTTTGCACATTTAGTCTTTCTCATTCTTTTTAAAAGTTGTTTTTTACTAGCCCACCAATCTCGAATGGTTTTCTCGAAATGCCGCTCAGCTGCTCTGTTTCCATGTTCTTCTGCATATGCTATTACTTTTAATTTATAGCCTGCATCCTGTTAATACCTTTTATCTTTTCCATTACAAAACTAGCTACTAACTAAAATATTGTAATATTACCTTGAACACAAATTACTTTAAATTCAAGCTCACTAGCATCGTAGACTGCAGTGACGCATCATAGGCTGGACAGTGTTCTGGGTTTATGATGGTGGGGTGGGAGGGAGACAGTGTTAGCAACTTTGTGCATCCCCACAACTCATGTTTGTCCCATCGTTAAAATGCTGCTGCTGTTGCTTCTGCTTTTGCCAATTGAATCCAACATTGTGTGATAGAGGTTTCCCACGATACCGAATATATGGCAGTTTTTAAGACTGGTGGGAATTTTAACTCAAACACTGGACATTTTTATGTTAATTTTGAGTATAAAACACACCTGAATTTTTGGAGGTAATTTTTTGAAGAAAAAAGTGTGTCTTACAGTCCATAAAATATGGGATGCCACATGGTGAAAGGCAAGAATAGTACAATAAGGCACCATCCACAGAGTATTTTGAGAGGTACGTGTAATAATACTACAGACTACTCCATTGTTCCAGCTACTGGCAGGTGGAGGGCAAGTAACCTATATTACCTAGACAAATTATGTGATACTACTTGGACACTCACTAAAATGGTCTCTCTCAGAAATGTATTTATCTTGGACACTCACTAAAATGGTCTCTCTCAGAAATGTATTTATCCATTTCGTATGTGCATTCTGGTCCAAGCTGCCGGTGGTAGCGGTCGTGTGCAATTGAGGTGTGCTTACTTGTGCGAACGTGTTTGTGCTTCCTTTGCTGAATTAGGCTTCGGTTGAAAGATGTAATATGTAACAGTCTTTTTCGTTGTGCTTGTCTGCAACCCAATGGGCCATCTTTACGGTGAGTAACAATCTATCCTTTTCCTTATATTGTTTCCCTACAACAGTGAAACTTATTTTATCAGATTACATTTTGTACCCTGACAGAAGTGTATCCCTTGGTTTAATTGAGGACTTGTCCTCGGTTTTATGTAATGGCAGTAAGAGTTTAGTGCGCATTTGAAAACTTTGTGGATTCCCAGGATTCCTCCCTAAAATATTAGGTAGGGGATTTTAATTTGTAACAGAGTGGCTGGTTCATCCTGTTTGCATAATCTACTAACCACACAATCTGAATATTTAATTTTATTCTTTTTGTATGTGGAATATCATGTATTTTGAATATTTTTCTGATTAGAATTTCCAAACTTCTTAATGTATCTAACTTCAACTAATAAACTAAAATTTAACAACAGTAACACACAATCCACATTACCACAAGGCAGCTTGAATGTGTAAGTGTGGTCAGCCAAAAGAATATTCTGCAAATACTACATTCCAATACATTTCATATTTTTCATATTTCGCTCCACGAACACCTTCATGGGTTACAGTTCCCTGAATGGTCTCTATGAAAACTGTGAAGATATGTGGTACTGGTCATTTGAAAATCCACACTGGCTAAGAAATGTCGGTAAATAAGGACCTCGATTTATTGATGTGCAATGTTGGCTTTTCAAGAATTGCTTTGTTGGGCCCTCTTTTATTGATAGGACTCTAAATAGACACAAGTATCAACAGTTCCTAACACATGTTGTCACAGTTACTGGAAGACATTAACTGGATGTAAGGCCATTGGTATGGTACCAACACGACTGGTGTCCAATCCATTCCACACAGATAATTACAATTCATCATAAAATAACATTTGGAGATTGTTGGATGAGTCGTTGGTGAAACACTCAGTGGAAAGTTATCTGTGCGGGGAAAAATAAAACGGGAGGTCTAAAGGGAAATAGCGACAAGTCCAGAATACACTAAATGCCATGTGACATGGAATACATACTGCAATAAGTCCAGATGAAATTCAGCACACAGTATTGTCTGTTCGGAATCCCTTTATAGTGTGTATTGATGCTTGAGGTCCACATGTTGAGTACTCGATACGATGTACATAATGGTAAACTCGTGCAGTACCTAAATTTTGTGTTTCCTTATGTTAAGTAATAATAGGGCAGATGTTAGTGAGATCTCTTCTTCTGAAAATCAGACAACAGTTTGCTACGCTGTTACCTCGTTACTTTCTGATTGAGTTCCACATAAGTTATGTCGTTGGAGCAATCTTAAAGGCTCTTTCCAGTGCCACAGGGAAAAAGTATATAGTTCCATTTAAAAATCTCCAGATTATTACTATTGTTTTTAAGTACAAACTTAAAAACAACTGTTAAAGAAGTGAGTGGAACTAAGTAACTCTACATCAAAAAGCGAAGTCTGTTTTTAACTGCCAGAACAGCTACAGTCAGTGTTCTCTAGTATGCTAAACATTATTGTAATTCACCATGTTGCAAAAAGGGTAATAACAGTAATTGGGAAATATAATGCAAGTTTATGAGCCAAATAGGTGGAAATGAAGTCTAGATTTGAAAATGATTAAAAATATCATCTTTCAACAGGACAGTGTAACTGTCCATACAGGCCTTTTGACTAATGGAAAACAAGATGTTATGTACAGTGTGTTGGAACATACAGCCTATTAATGGAATTTGACATAGCCTGACACCCAGCTAATGTTGTATCTCAAGAGTTACATCAGCTGTGGATTGCTATTTTGCAGCTCTTTCGGGAGTAGAATTCCATTGAGAAAATGTTGGAGGAAATGTGTTGACCTAATAACGGTCCTTTACTGCCAGGCATAGCGTTTTTCATCTTGACCCTTGTGTTTTTAAACAGTACTAATCTAATGTCTACACATTACCAACCAATATCCAGCCATGAAACCAACAGGCACGGCTTCTAGGTAAGCAATTTTTACTTCCAAGATGGCTGCTGTGTGCTTAAGAACAAATTTAAACGAAGTACGAGAGAAAAATGACACACACACACACACACACACACACACACACACACACACACACACACACACACACACTTTTTTGTGTAGATTTTAGTTGCGATGGAGACAATAGCTAAAATATTTAGTATTTTTTATTTGTCAATAATCTGTCATACTGGCTGTTACTTAATACAGAACTTGGAACGAATGAGAGCTCTTTGAAATGATACATTATGTCTGTCTGTATGATTATTCAAAGCACATTGCAGAGTGTGACAGTTGAATTTATATCGCATAATATTATCACAAATCCTTCATGAGTCTGCATATATGAAAGATGTACAGGGAAATAGAAACAAGGAATTTGTCAGTTATAGTCTGTTTTTGCATGCACATTTCATGAACTGGTGGTGACCTTTGCTGTGCGTATTTCCATTTCAGCCTCTGGTGAAATTCAAAAACCACCTGTATTATGAGGACAAGGACAGGGTCTCCGAATGCCTGAAGAGTTTGAAGCCTGTAAAAGGAAGCAAGATAGTTTTCTTTAAAAATGGAGTTAACCAGGGTCCAGCATTCATAGACATTTATGGAGGAGCTTATTATCCATCAGTATCCTTACATAAAAATGCAACAGTATCATTCAACTTTGGACCAAATTTTAAGTATCCTCCAAAAGATTATATGTATAGACCAGTAAGTATATTTGCTCATTTTACATCATCTGTTTGTACTGTTGCCATTTCATTTTTTAATCATTGTAAGTATAACAGGCAGAGGACAGTTCTGATATCTGGAACTGTACTATTTACCTAATGACTTCATTGAAAAACAGGTAATGTCTTTGACTTCAAGCGTGTATTGTTTAGTACTTGAAGGGAATAAAAATTGCTCACTATTTTAAGATCAGACTAATGGATATAAATAGCTACCCAATAAGGACTTTCATGTGTGGAGATTAGGAATAGATGTTGGACTATTGGGAACTACAAATGAACTTAGAACAGAGTAAAAAGTTCCACTTTTATAGCAGTAGAGGTAGAAATGCATTGAGGAAGTCACTATTTATACACTTGGATGATTTAAGAGAAGTGTTCATCACATATGATGTCCAGAAATAACTATTGTATTGTCTTGCATTGTTCAGACAATCACTTGAGGTTTAATCGAAAACAGTGTTTCTTCTAGCATTTATGATTTGCTGCCATAAGGTTATGTGCATCAATAATGAACTCAGAGTAGATTGTATAGTGTGTGAACTTACAAATTGGAACAAAAAGTTCTTACATAGAGTAGCGAATGGAGTTTAGCTCAATATACTTTGCAGTATCTATGAATTAGGTGGTACTGTTTGCTACACAGATATGGTATTCTTTTTGTCTCTCTAATATTCATGAAGTGGCTTGTACATATTAAAAGTTATTTTACAGCCAAGATATCAGACTCTTTTAACTGTGGATAGGTGAAATTAAAGGTGTTGTGGAGAAACTGAGCACTGCTACCTTCGCTATAAGAACAGTCTACACTGACACAAAAACAGAAAATTTGGCTATTTTCTGTGTATCTCGCATGGTGTCATATTTTGGAGCAATTCTGGGCACTCAAAAATAATACACTTAGTCCAGAGACAGGTTATCAAAACATTCTTGCAGTGTCAATTCTTATACTTCTTTGTTAATGTATTTTGGAACTCCAACTCTGAGTCAATGCCCCTTTCTCCTACTAGGGATTTGTGGTTAATAATATGGCTTTCTGGCTCAGTAGGTATCAAGACTACAAATCCAAAGTTGTGGGGTTCAATCTTTGGTTGGATAGAGTTTTTTTAATAGCTTCTTTAACCTGTGGCAATGATATGTGCATGTAAAAAATATTAAGTCCCCTGTGGCTTCTTCATTTGTAAGGTCAAGAATTTTCTTAACAATTTCAGGAGTGAAAGAATTTCTTTAATGATTCACATATATTGATTACTCTCCCTGCAGTAGGTATTACATGAGGTCCATGGACTATGTTGGTAAAATCTCTTTTACATTGTCTTGGAGCTTCTGCATAATACACCGTACCAGAACTTTAACATATTTGTTGGAGCGTTATGTGCATTGTTTGTTTCCGCACTGAATCCTCTTTAAAACTTCCCTTCGCTTTCACTCAAACTAACTGAGCTCTGATAATTCGTTGTCTCCTAAACATTCAGCAAGAATTTCTGCCCAGTTCAAACCTTTGTAACCTATTATAGAAAATCTTCCTTTCAAGACTCACATTTACTCTACTGTGCCAAACTGCTAGTAATAATGGTCAATCTATAAATTGACAATGAAAATGAAACTAAACAATTAGACTTTACAGTGCACTGTAAAACTAACATTTGAGGTTGCCAAATGAAATTGACACAATTAGAATTATGGTCAGAGGTTGTACCAACCCTGGGCAAAATACATTGTGAGCATAAAAGTTGTATTTTTTTATTTCCAATTTTTAACATTTTAACCAGTAAAATGTGCAGTATAGGTGTATAGTACTTCATAAGGTGAAAAGCAAATAGAAAATGTCCTACGAACGTGGAAGGATATTTGTTCAGATTTTTTAATAAACGGACAATTTTTGCCTCTGCATGGAGGTTTCTATGGTTAATATGTCAAGGCTCTCACTCTATTCTGAAAGAAATAATGGCTGATTATTTTGCTGCTAATAAATGTCTAGTCATGGTACAAGCCTTGTGACATAATGTTACTTCGGCACTTGCACTTAAATTTTCCTGGTTCCATTTTCAAGCAGCTTTTCACAAGATGAGCTAACCCAATTTCAGACCTTTCACCACAGAAAACTCTGAGATCACCACTAAGAATCAAACCTGGGACCTTAGCATTACTAGCCAAAAAATGCTAACCACTAGACCAATTGGTCGAATTGGCATTATCATCCGTGACTGAAACAGGAAACAGTGAATGAATACACACAGCTGTGTAAAATATTATCATCACTGGGGAAGGTAGTTTTACAAATACTACCAGTGACTCATCATGAGCAGCCAGGGTGAGGTATACTGTACAGCTTGTTTCTGGTTTCGTTTTAAATGGCCACTTTATTCAGTGTCATATTCAGGCATGCAGCATGTGACAGTGACCTGCTTGTAAGACTGCTCGAATGTGTGCAATTACTACTTCCCCTCCCTACTTCTTGGGCATAAACAATGATGCTACTACATGAGCCAGGTAATAGATACACTATATTTCACAAAAATGAGAAACTTACTTTGCCATACCCACTGACGCATGCTGTGTTATAGTTGAAGAATCAGTTGTTCGTTGTTTGTTTTTGCTCAGTGTGGCACTATCTACTAGGAGAAAATGTAGTCATTCTGTGTGTGTGTGTGTGTGTGTGTGTTTTATAGTTTTTGTTTAAGACAATTTCTCTGAGGACCAAGAGCTCAGTTTCAATAACATTTGAGTGGTTGTTTTCCTCCAGGCGGTCTTCCAAAGTAGTGTGTACTGTTACTTTTTACAGCTTTGAGGAGCTCATACCTAATTTTAAAATTCCTACATATCTTGCAAATGCAGACAGATTGGAATGAAAAAGAAGTTAACTGAAAGATTCCAGCTTGGTTAAGTTTATTTGTGGAGGTGGTGTTAGTGTTGAGATTTTTTTGTACTGTGTTGTTTACGCGGTTTGATTTGTGCACTACTTAATTCTTCTGTATGTTTCCCACCCTACGAATACTGTTATTGCTGTATGTTAGTATGAGCCATGCTGTGTCCCTGGTTTGCTGTGTTGTGGCTGTTAATTTATCCTGGGTTTGTTGGTCTCTTTGGAATCTATAAAAAACTAGTGGCTGTTGTTGCATTTTCTTTGATTGCTAAGGATAACTTAAATTATATTTGTTCCAGATGTCAGAGAAAGCAAAGGAAGCTTTGGCCGAACAAACAATAGCAGATTTGATGTACCTGACAGAAAATGAAGGACGACTGCGCTTAGATGTATATTCAACTCTGTGAAAGCAAATTTTTTTCTTTTCTTTAAAAATTACCATTAATATTTTGAAAACTATTTTATATTTGTGGAACTTCAGATAATACACTACTGAAAAATCTTGGATATAATTCAAACAATAAAATAAATGAAGATAAAAATCATTGTATTGAGGAGGTTTGGAGTATTAGAAGGTACATGGACACTTCCCTCTTTCTTCTCTATTATACAATATTGCTTCAAATGGCAACAGGTGAATCGCTCCTTTTGTGACTTTTACTACATTTCATTGTCCACATATCCTCCTCACTCATCTAAACTACAAAAGTATGTCACTCTTACATCTACTGTTACAGCTGCCCATCATGCGCTACACTCTGGTTGAAAGGTCTTGTTATTTAACATTTGTTACCTGGTGTTACAGTCACATCAGCTGCGAGCTGTGCATCAGTGAAATCTCGGACAACAGGAAGTGGACTCCAATGGACAGAACATGATTATGCATGTTACAGTTGGCTTCAATTGTTAAATAGGTCGCCAGGCAGTACCCAATAATAAATTGCATGTGTACACCATACCACAAGTAAACTGATGCTCTTTTGCAAATACATTGACAGTGCCAGTCAGTTTGTGTGTGGTGCTGATTGCTCTGGTGGGAGGAACTATGTTTTAAAGTGTAAATTTTTAACTAACAACTAACTTTTATATGACTTTTGTCCTGACATTAGTATAGACTTCATCGAAGTATAACAAAAGTGTTACTAACACACTGTGAAGTATCTGGATAAGAGGTCATGTCTATAATTAATCCTTCGTCTGACATGCCTCGTAACTATTTGCTTTTGCTCTTCTATATACACACGCTTAATGTAAACGAGAGTGGTTTGCAATTTTAATGTTTCTATTAATATGACAGGTAATTTCTTTCACATACCTTTCCTTTAATGGATGTATATACTTTTGCAGTGACAATGAAAGGCTAAATATGCCACAGACAAGGGCGAACAATTCCAGACTTGTTACACATACTTGTAAAGGTGCACACACCCTAAATCAATGAGTGACAACCTTATTATCAGAGATTTGCTTAGTGTGTACGAGTGGCAAGTCAGACCCACCAAAGCAGTTGGCTTTGGTTGCCGTGCATACTACTGGTGGTGACATCAAAGTGTTGGCAGTTGGTTGGCCTTGCACCTCCTCTCCTAGTGTGGAGAGTTGAATGTTCATTGGTTCAGTGGCAGTTTGCATTGTCTGTTGAATGGGCATGTTTTTACTGTGTTTAAAAATACTGAAGTATGAGGTGGAGTACGAAGACAGCATTGAAGCTGATGAGTTTTATTGTGAATAGAAATATTTATGGGACCCTGCAAACTGTGATTATCAAGACAAATTGAAAAGATTAGATTCTTGGAGGGGAAATAAGTGAGCTATTGGAAAGTAATATGCATGATGAGCGAAAGAAAATGGAACTTTGACATCTTTATGCTGTGACGTCAAAGAGAAATAAACAAAATTGGGAGTGACTGTTAATTTTTCTGCTGCAGATACAGCGTCATCTTCAGAAATTTAGAGTCTACACAATTCAATAATAATTCGAAATCTGTAGATTTCATTCGGAAAAAATCATTATATAGCCCATACTTGAAGTCAGCTTTAAGACTAGGCATTAATTTTGTTTCACCACGCTGCTCCCTACTTTTTTTTAAAAGAGGGAAGGTGTCACCAGGATCATTTCTTCCTCTTTTCATAATGATCAGCTTGTTGCAGTAAAATGAATGCTGCACATGTGACAACTGCTAAATCCTCTTCTTACGTCATTATATCGGCCAATGAAATTGTAGTTAAAATGCTAATTTATAACAACAAAATGGGAGCAATGTTGGCATGTTATCAAAGCCAACTGAGATATTACATGGCTGAATATTAACTGACGATCATGCCAGTTTATTTCCTGGTGGGTAAAGTTTTCTATGCAGTTAGAGTGAGACTTGTTAGGAATGGAGTACCAAATTAGGATTTGTTGAAGATTTTGGACGAGGAGTTACTGAATGCTTACGTGTGTACATAAGAAAATTAATTGAACCTTTATCTCTCCAGACATTATATCACAACTGTAGAACATGCTTTGTAATTCCTCACTGCATGCAAAAACTTCTCAGTGCTGTAATTATTCAGCCATTTGTTTATATACTCACTATGGTTTTCATTGATGTATTTTTTATATTTTTCTCATTTGTGGCCACAGTTAAGCCAAACATAAAACAGCTTTAAGCATTTTATTCAAGTTCTGTTTGTTAGCTGAGAAACATACTAAATGTCCATTGCCTCCTCCTGACTGTTTGAACTTAAATAACTCTCACAAGATTAACAAAAACTATGAATTTTTATGTCACATACATGATTATGAAATTACTGATGATGTCTGGAGATGTTCAGAATGTTCTGCAATGGTGTGGTACAGATCGACACAGAGTCACAGTTGCCTTTTTTTTAGATGTGGGTCTGAATAATGGACATCTTTTTGGACCGAAGTGACTAAATCTTGTGAAGATTATTATTATTCCTAGTATTGATTCCATGAACTGTGCTGTTGGTTTTGTAATCCCCTCCTCACCCTGGCTCATACTATGATAGAAAACAAAATCTTTTTACAGTTCCTGGAGGATGAAAGAAAAGTTGCCAAGTATGGTATTGGGGACATTTGCCAAAAATTATTGCCTTTGATCAACTGCTATTCATACTGACTCTGCCAATAGGTTGCAGTTTAGTCTTGGAAGCTAATTCCAAAGTTATGTCACAAAGCTATACTAATTTTTTGTGGAATAAAGTGTATCTTAAGTTTTCAAGATATTTTCCAATTATTGTGACACTAAATATTTCAAACACACACACACACACACACACACACACACACACACACACACACACGGAAATTGCCCAGAGAAAGGTGTGGATGCAGAAAACATTCAGCCTTTCGAGTCTGTTTTTGCTACAAGTGTTGTAAGGGATCATCCATTGTCATGTTGCAACAGCACACCTGGGAAAAATAATCTATATCATTTCAGCTTGATTGGATGATGATGATGATGATGATGATGATGATGATGATGATGATATGTAAATTTGAATCTGATAGTGCTCCAAGATAACACTTTTGTTCATCCCAAGATGAGGTTAGCATGGGCAGTATTTTTTTCTATTTTTCTCACTCTTCATTTCTGATTGGTGACGGGATCTAGGTTTTGTTCCTGGTGCTGATTCTTGCAAGGCAGACATCATTTTTTGTGTGTGCGACAAGTCATTTTCATCACCAATTCAGAAGTACTGTGGAAAACATAAACCACCATATTAGACAGTTACTTTGGAACGAATTTGTTTGCAAACCTTTCACACTATAGCCAAATAAGAATGCTGTTTGTTTTTTTCGTGATGCATGATGTTCACAGTTCCTGGGCTACTGTTCATATATTTCCACAATACTTACAAAACGGGAGGCTGGTGGTGCCAGTTTTTCTTTTTAGATATTTATGGTCTCAGTTTGATTCACCCCTGTATTTTAATGGAGAAATGAGCCCTTAGGGGTTCAGTATTCATTTGCTGGGTATGGGCTTGGCGACCCCAGGGTTCCTGAGCTGGGGACTGGTAAGTGCCGTCAGTTCCCTGCCGTAAGCTCTGGCCATGCTTCAGCGACCACCGCATGGCGCAGTGGTGGAACTTTGTGTGTCTCAGGGAACAGGGATCTTGGCTTGACCGCCTGCATTGTGAGGACAAATAAACCTCTTTAAAAAAACCTCAATAACAAGGTGTGCTGCACGCTGATGGGATGCATGGCTGTTAGGGTGGAACAGTCATTAGCGGGTAACCTCTGGGGAACCTGCAGCACCTCAGTTGTAAAAGGCTTACTCAGGCACATGGTGCTCTGCCTGAGTGTACCCTTATTTCCCTAGCTGCTCATGGAACCAAGATGGAACCTTCGAAATCATCATCTTCTTCTCCCAGCCTGAAGGGTGTACTGCTTGGGAGTGTTCACAC
This sequence comes from Schistocerca nitens, assembly GCF_023898315.1. Taxonomy (NCBI): domain Eukaryota; kingdom Metazoa; phylum Arthropoda; class Insecta; order Orthoptera; family Acrididae; genus Schistocerca; species Schistocerca nitens. The sequence continues at coordinate 620,339,646 of NC_064616.1, read as the reverse complement.
CCATTCATCCAAAAGAATGAGAGGCTAGTCCCCATGATGATAAGAATACTTTGGACTGCATTAACGGGGCTCATGTAGTCGTGAATAACAATGTGTTTCTGGTGATAGAGGAAGGAGGGGCATTTGAAAAAGTGGCCTCCCACTTTTATATCCATATCCATAAGAGTTAGAAAGGCCTATCTGGAACTTTAAAATCTATTAAACGATTGTGTAATGGCTCATTATTGGTCGAAACTAACAATTCAAAGCAGATCGACCTTCTTAAGAAATTGCAGAAACTGGGCGACTACGACATCATTGTTAAGATGCACACCTCTCTCTCAACTTCAGTAAGGGCATTGCCATGTGCCTAGATATCATGGACACGGGAATTCTCCGACACTTCCTGAACATCTTATGGTGGGGTTCCTTCAACTTAATGTTCAGCCTTATGTTCCGAGCTCTATGCGGTGCCATACAACCATGAGTTGTGGTGGTGAAGCGATCTGCGGGAACTGTGGAAAAGCCGCTCATGACGCTATGACTGACTGTCTGTCTGTCTGTCTGTCTCTGGCGATCTGCTTCAACTGCTCTGGGAACCACCTAGTCTCGTGTCGAGACTAGGTGGTAGAACACAAAATACAGGAGATAAAAGTGAACAAGCAGATCCCATATACTGAAGCCAAAAAAGAATATAAGGCGACAAAACCCCTGTCTTTGCCACCTCGTATTCTTCCATGGTGCAGAAACCTAGTCCCAAGGCATACGCTTCAACAGACGATGCCTTGTGTGCCTGTATCGACCACAAGCACATGTACTTGCATGTGTACGTGTCAAGGGAGAAAGAGTAAGGACAAAGCAATCCATGCAGCTGCACCAGGAAAGACCAACAACAGTTCTGCTGCAAACATACGAAAGGTACCAGAAAAGTAGAGCCTCTCAATACCCCTCATCCCCGAAGGGACAGGGTGCAGGGAAAGGTTCATGACGTTCAGGTCAAAAGCTGTCTCGAGTGCTGTCAGACATCGTTCTTTCCCATCTGACTGATGAGGAGGACACCATGGAGTGGATGCCTCAGATCCAAGCAGCCTCTCCGCTCCCCCTCACTCTTAAAGTGCTTAACCTCCCCGGTGCAAAGATAGGGGTAAATTAAAACCACATCAATGACATAGCTGCCATACTACAGTGGAAAATGAATGGGTTCAGGACTCGTGTGGAGGAACTGAAACTCATAGCACAGGCATGTCCCTTGTGCTTCTGTTTACAAGAAACTCATTTTAAAGATACAGATGTCCCTGTGCTACAGGGATATATGCTATACCGCAAGGATGACCTGTTGGAGGAAAGGGCCAAGGGAGGTGTCACAGTGTTTGTCGCTAATGCGCACCACTCTTCTGCTCTCCCCTTGGCTACTGACCTACAAGCAGTTGCAGTTGAAATTCATGTGTATCGTAGGATCAATGTTTGCTCACTGTGTTTACCTCTGCAAGATGCACTACATTCTGATGCTCCCACAGATGTTATCGCACAACTCCTGCAACCATTTCTCCTCCTAGGAGACTTCAAGGCCCATCATGTCCTGTGGGGCTCAACAAATATTTGCCCTTTGGAGGCCCTCATGACGTCTCACAAGCTGAGCATCCTCAACACAGGTACTCGCACACATTTCTCTACTGCTACTGTGTCATTCACAGCCATCGACCTCTCTTTCTGTTCTCCCGCCCTCGCTGACTGTTAAGTGGGATGTCAGTGACGACCTTCATTCCAGTGACCACTTCCCAATCTGCTTTCACCTACTAAATGGATCACCACATGAAGTTAAGCCCCCAAAATGAATGGTCAGCAGGCCTAACTGGACACTTTTCAGCCAGCTGGCTGTGCTCGAACACTGCAACAGCATCTTGGGCTGGGTGGACCACATTACACAAGTGATACACCGTGCCTCTGACCTCTCCATCCCACAGTCTTCAGGTCATCTTGGGAGCCGACCAGTACCATGGTGGACAGATGAGGCCATTCTGTGATCTGGGAAAGGTGTGTGGCTTTTCAATATTTAAATGCCGACTGACAGCAGACAACATTAGGGCTTTTCGACTCACAAGGGTCAAGGCTCGATGCGTCATTAAGGAAAGTAAGGAAAGGGCCTAACAATAATTCCTGGACTACATCCATCATTCCACTTCTTCTATGAAAGTATGGGAAACCATCCGGAGGATTTTTGGTAAATGCAGCCGTTTACCGATAGCAGCAGTGCTGAAACAAGGGTGCCTCCAAACAACACCCAGAGACATTACTCAGACGCTGGCCAAACATTTTGCACAAACTATTGCCAATGCAGGCGTTTCGTCACTACTGTGTGACTGTAGAGAGGGAAAAGTTGGACTTCAGGTCCAACAGTTCTGAGGCCTACAACTCCCCTTTCTCCATGTGGGAACTCGAATCGGCACTGACTGACAGATTCGTGACACTGCACCCGGTCATGACCCAATCCGGTACTGCATGCTTCAACATTTGCCAGCGGCATCAAAGGAAATCCTCCTTGAATGTTTTAATCTAATATTTCAGACAGGCAACTTCCCCAACTCGTGGAGGGAGGCAATTCTGATCCCTTTCCCCAAAGCAGGAAAGGACTGCTCATGTCCCAGTAGTCATTGGAGTATCGCTTTAACGAGCTGTGTAGGAAAGGCCCTGGAGCATATGGTTACCCATCATCTCTTCTGGTTGTTAGAAATCAGGCAACTCCGTAGCCGCTCTCAGTGTGGATTCCAAGGATTTCAGTCCGCTGTCGACAATCTGACCATCCTAGAGGTGGATATTCAGCAAACTTTCCTCCGTAAGCATCACTGTATTGCCATATTCTACGATATAAGTAATTCATACGATACTACTTGGAGACACTGTATTCTTGCACAACTGCATCGATAAGGCTTTTGTGGACACCTCCCCATCTTCATACAGTCTTTCCTGGCTCAGCGGTTTTTTAAGATCCGTGTTGGTGACACGTGACACGCTGTCTGATCGTTTTGAGCAGGAGAATGGTGTTCCTCAGGCAGTGTTTCAACTGTCACCCTCTTTTCCGTAGCCATTAACAGAGTCCTGTACAGTGCTCCTTATTTGTAGACAATTTTGCTGTTTTCTGTTCCTCAACCAGTGTTGTAACGGCGAGCTGTCAGTTGCGACTTACACCGAGCAGGTTAGAGGAGTGGGCTGCAAAGACGGGTTTCCAGTTTTCTGCAGAGAGGTTGTGTGTGTGTGGGGGGGGGGGGGGGGTGCACATTTGAATCGTTCTTGTCGTCTTTTTAATTTGCCAGCCTTGAATATGGGGGACACCATCCTACATTTTCGAGACACAGTGCAGTTTCTGGTCCTCATGTTTGACTCCCAATTATTGTGTTTACCACACCTGTGAGACCTGAAGGCAGCGAACATCATAAAATGCCTTAGCCACAGGTCTTGGAGAGTGAACAGAGCACGTCTCCTCCAGTTTTATCGGGCTTTTGTGTGTTCGTGGCTGGACTGTGGTTGCACAGTGTATGGGTCAGCGAGGCTATCTTACTTGTGGATCATTGATGCTGTCCATCATGAGGGGATTTGGCTGGCCACGGGTGCTTATCAGACCAGTCCCATACCTAGCGTCTTTGCTGAGGTGGGGGAACTACCACTTACCATCTGGTGCCAGCTCCTCATGGTGCTTCAGGTGTGCAAGTTCCTTGCAGCTCGAACTTCACCCGCACACCATACTGTTACTCGTCCACCTCTGGTATGCCTTTTTCCCAACTATCCACATGCCACGATGCGATCTGGGATCTGCGGGCAGCATGTGCTGGAGTCATTCGGTGTGGAGCCAGTACGACCCAAATCCAGGGTTTTAACTGTCTATCACCTTGGTTACTGGAGAGACCCTTTGTGATTTTAGATTTGGTGTGGTGCATTAGAGATAGCACTTTTGCTTCCGTTTTCAATGTGATATTCTCTGATATTTTATCTGAGTACCATGACCAAGTAGCTGTTTTTACCGATGGGTCTAAGCAGGGGGACTCTGTTGGTTGCTCTATCGTTTCCCCAGATCGTGTCCTGAAGGTCAGACTGTCTCCAGAATTTACTGTCTTCAGCGCAGAATTATACATGATCTTGCAAGCACTGGAACAGATGAGACGTTCTCCTGGTGTTAAGTTTCTCATCTGCTCAGATTCTCTGAGCGCCCTTTACTCTCTCCAGCAGATACAGTAACCCATGATATCCAGGATGCCCTCCTACAACTACGACTTCTGGGGAAGGAGGTGTCTTTTTGCTGGGTCCCTGGGCACATTGGAATTGTGGGGAATGGAAGGGCAGATTGTGCAGCCAAGGAGGCGTGTCGTGATCCTCCATTATTTCGGTGTGCTTGCACCCTGTATGCTATCACCTCACTGTTGAGTTGTGTCGATGGGAAGACAAGTGGCCGGCAGTGACCAGTAATGCTAAATGTCATCAAGCAAATAACTCGGCTGTGGAGTACTTCCTTTCAGCCACATCGGCAGGATGAGGTCCTTCTTACTCTGCCTCACATAGGCCGTAGCCGTATGATGGATGGATTCTTACTCCAGTGAGAAGACCCTCCAATGTGTGTGGCCTGCAGATCACGGTGCGCCACATTTTATTGGACTGCATTTTATTTGCCGACCAGTGGACTGCTGTGGATTTGCAGTCTATTTTATTTAATGATCAAAAGATATGGTTTTAAAGGTTTGTGTATCGTCCAATGTTTTTAATAAGATTTTAGGGAGAGGTGGCTGGCTCACCCTAGTTTTTTGTAATAAATTTCCATAAAATGGATTTCATGAACACTGTTGTGCATACTTTGAAATTGGAATTTTAATATCTGTATTTCACTATTACGATACCAGCATTAAAAATCCATATCATGTATTATCTAAAAAGTTATTTTGGCTGCCAGCATGAGGCTACAGTTTTTTGGGATGACCTTTTTGTATTGGCTACTTGATTTTTCATACCAGGCAACAGAAAGTTAATTACTGTTCATTAAAGCCAGATTCCTTTCAGTAGTTAGTTTCATCCAATGTTCACCCACTACTTAAGTTTTACTATGCCAAATACATTTTTCACTCCTGCAACTAGAGCCTGTAGATCACTTGAACAGGTAACCAGATAAGCTAAAAGCATTAACTTCAGTCCGCTTGCGGACATAGCTTTATAACTGAAAAGCACTGTCTGCTGTATTGTACATGATATTAAGATATGTTTTTTGAGACATAAGCTAATGTTAGATGTGCTAAAATTGATTTTTTATAATATCACATTATAAGCTGAGGCGTGCAGCGCGGCCTGCCTGGGACAGTAGCCTCGACTGCTGGGCAAGCCTTGACTCGTGCTGCTAGGTCAACCAGCTGGGCTGTGTAGCAATCTGACAGAGTCAGAGTCCGCCAGTGCGGTTCGGCTACTCGTTGAGTCATGCGCGCACTGGGCATCACACAGTTGCAGGTGCGAAACAAAATCTCCATGGCCCGTTTGCAAGCGGTTTTTTGTATTTTTCCTCCGCACAGTATGTACCGACACAGTACTTCACCTCTGGTCTTATATTAAAATAACTGGTGGCTGTAACATCAGTAGCAAGATGCTTACTCAAATCTCCACTGTCACTCCTAATTATTAAATCAACATAACTGTTAGGTGCATGAGAAAAAACCCTGTACCCTACAATGCAGTGAAAATAATTCATTTTATTAGTGATTGTCCTACCAGCTTACTAATTAGAGAATTTTTGTAATACTAAATAAGTACATATTTAAAAGCTTTTACTGACTAACACAGACTGTTATACCACAGCACAATTTTTCTCATATTTTATGAAGTTTTTTCCCTCACGATGTACACCTTTCCGTATGCAAATCCTGGCTTCCGAGTGTAGTTTATTTGACAGAAATTTTGTTAAAAATATCAACAGTTGAAATTTATTGCTTCATGGACCGACCAAACACAAACTTGCATAATAAGGAAGACCATATGAATCTTTCATTAAAAGCTGTGGAGTTTGGGAAATCTGTCTAAATTCCAATCAAACTGAGTGGTTCGATACCCTTCACCATTTTATAGTAAAAATGTCAGGAATAAAATTAAGGAACAATTAAGGCATTTGGAAAAAAAATTTAACCACTATTTCCCCCTGCTCTATCCTGTAATAACAACTGGCTTTGCAGTCACTTGGGAAAGACAATTTTGGAATCCACATGAAGTACAAATTGAAACTAGCAGCTCCTCAAAACTTCCAGTGACTATGTTACTGAAAATAAGTTTTGTCAGCAATAAGTTTCCGGTTAAGCTTAAAGGCGGAGTTTCAAAAGCTATCAGATAATGTGGTAAGAAACTTATTACCTGTTTCATCCACATATCTGTGTGGAAAGGCTTTTCCGTCTTACATGTACATAAAAAAATAAATCCAGAAACGAACTTCACAGCAAAATGAAACTGTCTTTACCTTCTGTGGTTCCTGATTTCAAAGTTATGTGACATGCAAAGCAGGCAGATCCTCCTCAACAAATTCCAAGGAATAGTTGAGTCGGAGAGTTCCATAATGAAAATTTTAGATTAACAGGAAAGTATAAAATACTTCAATATTGTGTACTAACCTACCCATTGTGCAAAAGCTTCATCAGCACTTTTCATGTGGTACAGCTGAAATGTAAAGCATTATACAAGCATTATGGCTATTAAACTGTTTGCTTTGAATTCAATTACTTCTACACCACAGTGAGCACTGTTTTGTGTCACGTCCATCATTTTACATTATGCGTTATTTTTCTTAGTAAAGGATTGATGCCCTGTTCCTAGCACATTAAATCTTCATGATTCTCAAAGGAGTGCAGATGATACAGAAAGCAATTCCACATTCTGCACGTATGTGGCCAGTCAATCCCACCTCCCCAGCACTGCTTGTTTCTGCTTGCACTGAGCCCTGTTGACACTCGGGTTCAGGCAGGTACCTGAGAAGCCGTGGGCCTCGACGGCACATTGTGGCTCATGCTCTCTGTTGCTAATACAGCTGAACTCGACTCCCTGTGGTGTGGGCAACAGGATGGAACAGCCGACCATAGCCAGGCTAGGGCAAGTAAATGTGGCGCGATGGACAGCTCTGATTATAAGAAAGCCTTTCAACAACACAAACAAGCAGCACGTGGCACGTTTCCAATTGTTTCCAATTTGAAAAATGCTCTAATGTTTGACTCTGCTTATTGAAATTATTATTGGCCTGTTAATTAAAAATAAATATGCTTACCCTAAAAGTGGAAAGTCTTAATACTCCGCTTGTTATGCGGTATTTTATGCAAGCAATGCACAAAACTATGTACAAAATCTGTAATGCATTAGCCTGCAAGTCATCTTCAGTCAAATCATAAAATCTTCACTCCAAACATTAAATTTCATAAACTTCTATAAAAAAAATTCACATTGTCCTTTCCACAGTACAAATAAAAAACAGCCATCAGAGGCAGATGGTTATTACTTCTGACAGCTGATTGTCACTCACTGCCTGGCATAGACTGAAGTCACTGTTTGATCCAGAATGATCTGTGGGTGCGGACAGCTGATGGGACAATCAATTTTCTCACAGCAAGCCCTGTACTCGAGGCTAGGAAAGGCCTCTTGTGTCATACAAAAATATGATGTTTAACTGCATTGAAATTCTGCAATGTTGTGATGCGTTTCGCTCTCATCGTCTTCTTTCGAAGTGTCAGGATCATGTGGGTGTCCCAGCTGCCTCTTCCCTTCCTTCTGGTGTGGAGGATCAGACCGTCATTCAACTATCGGCGCATTCAGTCTTCCAAAGTGTCAGTAGCTGACATGGTCTCTGTGTATAGCTGCTAATGCAGGCTTCTGTGCAGAACTTAGCTTGTTCCTGTGCACAAGATTATCATGGAGCCTTTTCTCAACTGATTCTTTAATAATGCTCTCTGAAAACCTGTTAGATTGGTACAACATTTTTATCTGAAATTCAAGTCTATGTCTTTCATTGACGCTGTGCTCGGTCACTGCTGACCCTCTTTAGGCCCCTGATGTACGCATCTAAAGCCATCCTTACACCAAAATGATCACAAGCCAATGCACATTCTAAAACAATATTGTCAGGATTCATTAGTACACGTCGTCATAGGGAAAGCGCTAACGTCATTTTGGTACAGTGCATTATAGTTGTGATGGACCAAAAAATACAACTTGGTGTGGGAAAGGATAAATTTAATTGCCTCAAATTCCGGGGTTAATGATGTACTACAAAATTGGATCCTTCGACATATTTACTTCAGTCCTGAAAAACCAATCCACTGCATGCAAAAACAGTGGACACCCTATCGTTAACCGTTCCAAAGATAGTGCGTAGAGTAACTTCACATTCAGTTTAATGTCACAGTTGTCTATTGACTTTTACGTCATTTTGGCTCCCTTTGTACTATGGCATTAGACACAACAGCATAAGTGCAGATACAGCCTGTAGTCACTAAACAAAGACTATTTGTTTTTTAATACATGTCCAAAATGTGGAGCAACCTGTAGGTTTATACACACGTTGTCAGTGATACACTTGCAATATTGTTAATAACAGTGCTTATTCATTATTGTGCCTCATGGAACACATCGAAACAATGTTAGTTTCATCATTCAAGTCTTTACTGTTGTGCAGTCAACATGTTTTCCAGAGAAAGAAAAATTCTTAATCTTTTGAAGATTAAAAAGTGTACTATGGAAGAAAATTCAAGTTCATTTACCTTCCACAATGTGCTTTTGTTAACAGGCAGAAAAGCTTTTGCAGGCTGTGGTAAGTTATTTTTCATTACACCCAATAAATAACCCATTATTGTGATATCTAAACCTACATATTTTAATGGGATATACACAGTTGCAAGTTACAGAAGTTTGCTTATATGTAATTTCGTAAGTGTATTGCAGAAAATGTCAACCACATTAAAGACAGCAGTTCTGTGAAAGCTGAAGATGCTGAAAAACTGTTAAAAGCTGCCTATGCCTCAGATTTGGATTTATCATCTTACGACTCATTAAAGGATCCTAATTATCAACGAGCATCAAAGGACAGTAGTAATAAAAGTGATGGTACACTCAGCAGTGTTAATTTAATGGAACTGATTGAAGCTAAAAGGATGACTACAAAATTGTTTATGCAAAAATAATAACCCAAACAATATCTGTTGTATTTCGCAATATTGTACAACAGTATGCAAGGGAATAATTTGGACAGCAAAGAATTTGTAATTAGTAGTTTCCCTGCTTAAAAAAATAAAAAAACTAGCAGTACACAAAGTACCTTTCAGCTTCAGTTAACACTTAGGCTATGTTATAAATTTAAGAACATTTATTCTGTAAATTTTACACCCCTATATTATATTCCCTCAGTAAATTATTGTTTTTTAATTTTTAGTATATATATAGATCACCCTGTGACTTTCCTTCACAAATCGTTAAACATTCCACCTCTGCCAAATACTGAGTGACAAACCATTGCTACTGGCAATACAAATGTGCTCTTGGAAGACGGGAACAATCTAAATGAAACTTTAGAACAGTATGCCGCAAAAACTTTCATAAATAGTAGAAAGGTGTTAATAAATGAAGAATGTGATGAAGGAAATGAGACAAAGGTAAAACAGATGAATTGTTCAACATGAGAAATGGAAGAAAAATGACAGACTGAAAGGCAATCGGGGAAGCCATATATTTCTTCCAAAGGCAGACATGTCTCTGGACTGTCTATTGAACCAAAGGATTGCTCAAAGTGCGTAAGGAAATGCAACTGTAATTTCACAGAGGCTGATAGATTAAACATTCTCGAATGATTTTGTAATTAAGGTTAAATAGACAAGCAGTGGTCATCCATCAGTTCCATTTCAAAAGGTGGATCAGTGCAGTAATAGGACTTCTACAGGCTTGTTGAGGAGCAATTGACAAATAAATACTGTCTAAACAAAAATGGCCTGAAGGTACAGATCAGTCAGCCCTTTCGTGTGACGCTGGATTTGACTGAATCATTTGTATTCCAAAATCTGTTAAAAAGGAATGAACAGAACATAATGGTACAAACAAGCTGTTGCTAGATCAGCTATGAAAGAAAGAATTACATATCACATCAATAGCTTTCTAAACCTCCCTTTGTATTATGCCAGGAACAATTCGGAAAACGAGTACTTCTCTCATGAGTTAAGTCGTACAAAGTGTAAGTTAAAACTTTTGAAAATGATCACATCGCCCCTGAAGGGGAATCTCTTTATCAAAATATATGCTGATGGAAAATCACCAAGGAGTTGTGTGACATACACATAAAGCTGGCATTTGCGTTTCTTCATCTGAGAGATGAGTGTCAGTCTCATAAGGGTGGCGTTAGTAGCGCCGCTATAAGGATGCAAATCAGGTTTGCTTTAAATACACGCATTAATGGTCGTGAGCATTAGTTACCTTTGAGATACAACATGGTGAAATGATGTTCGTCAAGAATGCCTTCAAGGCGACAAAGGTGCCATTATCAGCATCTGAGTTTAAAATGTGAAAGGGCTATGAGAAGCTGGATGCTCCTTCTGCAATACTGCAGAAAGACTTGGCAGGAATGTAGCTACTGTATACGACTGTACGGTCACAAGGAGACCAGGCTCCAGATGACCACTTGGCAGTACCGAGAGGGAAGACCATCGTGTTCAGCGTATAGCTCTGGCACATTGTAATGCATCTGCAGCAGCAGTTGGTACCACAGTGACACAAACTTACAAATAGGTTACATTATGGACAGCTCTGAGATAGATGCCCTGTACCATACATTCCATGGATCCCAGACTGCCGCCATTTTTAACTTGGGTGGTGTCACGTGAGAGCTCATTGAAGGGTAGGGTAGAGGTCTGTTGTGTTTTCTGATGAAAGTTGGATCCAGTGATGGCCGTGTGTTGATTAAGAGGACAGTTGACAGCCTGCAGTCAACCTGTCTGCGTACTAGACAGACTGGACCTAAACCTGATTTTATCGTCTGACATGCAATTTTGCGAGAGCACGAGAATTCTATGCTTATCCCACACACCCTGACTGGAAATTATTATGCCAGTCTGATGATTCGACCTGTGCTGCCATTCGTGAACAGCATTGCAAGGGGTGTTTTCCAACAGGATAATGCTTGCCAACATACCACTGTTGTAATTCAACATGCTCTAAAATGTGTCAACATGTTGCCTTGGCCTGCTCAACCACCACGGGCCTCCATCACACAAACTGACATCAGCACTTGTACAGCACAATGCATATACATTTCCATGTTGCATTCAACATTCTGGCGGTTACACTGGTTGTTAATGTACCAGCAGTTCACATTTGCAATGGCTTATCTCTTACTTAACCTGTGATCTTGTGACGTTAATCACTTAAATATATTACCTAGACAAATGTATTCGCGAAATTTCATTACACGACATTATTTTTTGGTGCTGCTATTTTTCTCCACCAGTGTATTTAATACAGAATTTTACCTAGCCTTCCATGTACCTAAAAATTCCTGTGTTGTACATGCTACAGGTTCGCTCGTATGAATAGCATAGAGAAAGAAATTCACCAGTCAGAACAGGATGCTCGCATTGATTGAAATTGTGTAGCCAGGGCTACAAAAGACAGCGTAACATCAAAAGCTGCACCAGGAATAAACCATTTAGCCAGAATTTGATCTGGCTGCTGTCTGCTACAGTCCAAAGGGAAATGCTGAAGCATTGTTTTATCGACTACAGCTGGAACGTACAAGCTAACTGTCTACAGTACAGCTTCAAGAGCTGTCACACGGGGGGGGGGGGGAGGGGGGGGGTGACAGGACAGCCAAAAGTGCATCTGCAGAAATTGACGCATGCTTGTTTAATTTTCTAGACACAGATGCAGGAGGTCAAGACCAGAATTACTTTTCCAATAAATGTGGAGGGCAAAATGGAAATGCAATCACGTCTACTAGATTCCTGTATGCTGTTGAGCATCTTGATATCCCTGTAATAAATCATATGTTTTTTGAGCCAGGTCATTCGCAAACGGAATATGACTCAGTTCCTACGTCAATAGAAAAAAAAAGAAAAAAAACTGCTCGATGTATTTGATCCATCAGGATGGTTCACGGCAGTCAGAATGCTAAATAAAAGATATCTTGTTCTTGTACTTCAGCAGAAGGATATATTGTATTTGTCAGAACCGAGACACTACAAAATAAATAACAGTAAAGTTGATACTAATGGAAATAATGTAAACTGGCTCAAGATATTCTGGTTTCAATGTCAAAAAGAAAGCTCACAATGCATTTATTTTAAATATACCAACAATACTTGTGAAGAATTTAAAACATGGAAATCTCACACAGAGATAAAATGAGGTTTCAAGAATATATCACACTTCAGTCTTTGTATTCTTCTTCAGTTAACATACAGAAAGAAAAGCTTAAGGACCTTCTAGAGCTTTGCAACTTGGGAAACATACAACAGCAGTATTGTCACTCCTACAAGTCACTGATGACAGATACATCATCTGGTGAAGAAACAGATACTAATGTTGATGGTAATGATGACTAAAGTGATATTTTGTCATCCCCTCATGGTGATTATTCTTTGTATTGTTTAAAGTCAAATGGAAATATAAATATGAGCTATGTAATTTGTGAAGCATTGTAAAACACTTCTAAATCTGTAATACAAAATGTTAGGAAATTTTAATGGAAACTACCTAGAGCAGCAATACTTTTAAAGGCAAAACAACGTATAGTGAGTATAAAACCGCTGACAACCATGAACTATCCAGTGTCATGAACTTACGTGGTTATGATGATAATTTTTAAATGACATAAATGTCTCGTCTTCTGGGCACAAACTACTTCTAAGTGGCGGGTGCTCAGTTTTAAGTTTTAAATGAGAATCAAATGCTCAGTGATTTAAGAAATTCTTCCATGTAACACAATCCATCTTGCATACAAGGAAATTTACTTTGAAAGTAAAGCTTTTCAAATCACAATCCGCAACATTTTCCCATGACTTGTTACAAATACATTCATTTCAGCAGTCCCAGAAAACACTTTACTGCGTGTGCACAGCTACGATGATGTAGGAAGCCTGTCTGTTCATACGTACCTAGCATTAAGAGGTTTCACATTGTACCGTAAAAGAAACAGGAAATCACAGGATACTCAAAGAATCAAAATTTCATAAACTGTACTAAAATGCATAATTCGGCTCCAAGTGCATGTTTGTATGTCCAGATTCACAATGAAGTAGCCCCCAAACTGATATTAAGCTTTTCAGTGTGCTTTTTGGGAAACAAATTTTTTTGTATCCCTTCTGGAAGGCGGCACTTAGGTCTGCTCTTGTAAACTGAAGGGTAGGCCGAATGTAGGAAGCAAGTAGGAGCAGGTGAGCTAAAAATCTCGGTACTGCCAGGAAAGTAAAAGTACATTTAATAGAGAATATTAGTCAATGACACACAACTTTTGGTAAAGATGAGCACGTAGGTGCGAAGCCGTTGTCCATGTATCGAAGCTAGCAGTTACTAGTAGTTGGACAAACTATCATTGAAGTAACAAAGGCAAAGTCTGTAATGGCTAGCCCCCTATGAAGTAGAAGCTAAGTTGCTTGGTCGTCTGCTCTTGATCAACTGGCTGAACTTTGAGCAGTGCTCATAGAGCTGCACAGCGTCAGCTAGAGGGCGCTGTCGTTGGTGTCTGTGTTGTAGCACCAACCTAAGAACTTGTACCTATGCTGTGGCATCGTAGCTATCAATACCACATCCCTCCCCCCTGAAAAGGTGCACCGTCGTTGAGAAGGGTTACAGACGCCAGGTGGAGCGACCACGGACGGTGCAACTGAGGGGGCAAACAGCAGAAATGCTGGGGCGTGCTGGCTACCTGCATCCCCAAATTGCTCGCGAGGGGGTGAGGAAAATGCCCTGTTGAAAACCTCCACAGGACGCGCAGCGCCGCTGGGTATGCTCGGATGAGGGGGCGGAGCAACGACCTCAATGGGCCACCGGGGGTGGCTGCATGATGGCAGCCTCCGCGTCCATCAGTTCTGGCACCGCGGAGGAACACGGTGGCGGCCAGAGGTGGGGTCTTGGCGGCAGCAAGAGGCGCCTGCCCAATGCAGGAGACCGGTCCGGCAGGAACACCCGCAGTGGAGGCGCGAATGGCGGAGGCGCTGTCGGAGTCGAGGGCTGAGGCGGTGGAAGCCACGAAGCCTCCAATTCTGCTAGAAAACAACCAGCGGCAGAAAACCGAGGATGGCACAAATGGATCTGGTTCCGGTGTCGCTTGACAGTGCTGGAGGGACCAGAAATCACAAATAAGGCGCGGACAAACTGACGAAGAATACGCCCCTGCTCCCAGCACTACCTGCCAGAGAAAACGCGAAAGAACACCAAATCATGCGGCGCCAAGCCAGAACGAGGCGCAGTGGCGGGTGCAATAGCTGCAGAAGCGATCGATGGGAGCGGCCATGTAGCAATTTCGCTGGGGAACGGGTGCCACGCGGCTCGGAGCGATATGAAGCAAGGAAAGTGCATAGTGCGTGTCGCGCAGCTTACTCATCTGTGATTTAAATGTATGTACAAAGCGTTCAGCCTCGCCGTTCGACTGGGGGTGGAACGGGGCTGAGGTCAGATGGATGCCTTAGTAGCACAGAATACTTCAAACTCGGAGGACACAAATGGGGTGGGGGGGGGGGGGCATTGTCGGAGTCAATAACTTCAGGAAAGCCCTCAGTACAAAAAATAGACGTCAAAGCCCAAACAGTACGGCAGATGTAGTAGAAGACATAGATACAATAAAAGGAAACTTACTGTACGCATCAATAACTATCAACCAGCAGCTGTCCCTGAAGGGAACCGTAAAATCAATATGAACGCGCTGCCAAGGCACCTTAGAAATCGGCCACGCAAAGAAGCGCTGGTGGGGAGCAGAGTGATGCTCCGTACAAGAGCGACAGTTAGCAAGCAAAGTCTCAATTTGTTTATCAATGCTGCCCCAAGTGCAGTGGCGACGCGCTAATTGCTTCGTCTGCTTAATACCCCAATGACCACCGTGCAGCAATCGGAGGATTTCCGACTGCAACGAACGAGGTACAACCACACTGATCATTGTCAGTTCGTAACAAGATAACACTGTGGTGTACAGACAAATTGTGACGTGCGTGAAGTAATGTCGAACAAATGGATCACGAATCTGCGTAGCAGATAGAGGCCATTGATTACGAATATACCGCAAAACAATCAGCAAAGAAGCATCGGCGGCTGTCGCGAATGCAATGCGACGAAAATCCACTGGAAAACAATAAGCTATTTCTATATCTTGCGAAGCAATAAACATGCAGGATAATTTAGAAGAGTCAAACACTCTGTCAGGACTGATAGGCAGACGAGGCAAAGCATCAGCATTGCCATGCTGAGCCATAGGCCGAAACAAAATTTCGTAATTGTAGTTAGACAAAAACAAGGACTAACATTGCAACTTTTGTGCAGTACGGTCCGGAACTGTCTTTGACGGGTGAAACGACAATGTCAAAGGCTTATGGTCAGTGACCAAATAGAACTTGAGACCATACAAAAAATATCATGAAACTTTGTCACTCCATATACAATAGCTAAAGCTTCTTTCTCGATTTGAGAATAGTTTTGCTGGGCAGAATTGAGCAGCTTACACGAAAAAGCGATCGACAGAATTAATGCGGTTCGAGAGAACTGCTCCGATGCCATGAGAAGTTGCATCGACCGCCAAAACAACTGGTTTGGAGCTATCGAAAGGAATCAAACAGCAATCACTCAGCAAAGCAGATTTTAGCTTGTGGAAAGCAGCGTCACATTCCGAAGACCAAACAAAAGGAACATTCTTACGCCGAAGGCAATGCAAAGGCATTGCATTTGATATAAACCGAATATAATACGTAATTTTGCCCAACACAGACTGAAGTTCTTTCAAGTTCCTGGGTGCTGGCAAGTCTCTAATCGCACAAAGATGTGACAACGAGGGGTTGATACCCAGTCCGTTAATCATATGTACTAAATACTGAATCTGTGTTTGAAAAAATTTGCACTTGTCTCTGTTACACTTTAGTCCTGCCTGCAAAACTACAGCAAATAAGGAAGGCCAATTCTGCAAATGTTCTTCAGGGGTGCAACCTGATACAACTATATCGTCAAGATAATTTGAGCAACCAGGGACAGTGACACACAACTGCTGCAAGTAAGACTGAAAAATAGCAGGAGGCGAAGCACAACCGAACGGAAGGTGTCGAAACTTGAAGCCAAGGTGGGAGTTGGTCACAAAATAGCGTTGTGACTGTTTGTCGAGTGGAATTTGAAAGTATGGGTCCCGCTAGTCAATCGTGGAAAAGAATTTTCCCCCACCAAGCTTATCAAAAAATGTCTTCAGGATGCGGTAAGGGAAACGTAGCTACCACTGTCTGGGGATTTATGGTAGACTTAGACAGCACGAATATGGAGATGACCGGTTTTTTTTACTCACTATAGGTGAAGTCTGTGGCGAAGCAGAAACAGGTTCAATGACACCACTGTCTTGCAAATGCTGAAGTTCAGCAGCTACGGGTTTGCGCAGTGTGTTGCGGTATCAGGAATGTGCACCGGAAAATAGGCATAGCATTGTCTTTAACTAAAACATGCGCTGCAAAGTCTGTGGCACAACCAAGACCATCAGAAAAGAGTTCAGCAAAATCATCGCATAGTGCAGCAACACTGTCTGCGTGGTCACTAGCGTTGATGCAATGTGCATTGTCCTGAATTGCAAGGCCAAAAAGTTCAAATGCATCCATGCCAAAAATGTTCGTAGCATCACTAGAGTGGAGCACATGGAAAGACACTGTATGTGTCATTGTGCCATACGTAGCTTACCAACTACAAATGCCACACACTCATATTTCCTGTCCAGTAAATGCAGTCAGCGTGGAATGCGAATGACGAAGCGGGGTAGAACCAAGCAAGTTATATGTTGATCTGTTCAGTAAAGAAACTGATGCACCAGTGTCCAGCTGCATGTAAACCAAACGTCCACAAATGTTCAAAGTCATAGAAAGTTTCCTCGCATTGCACTGAATGCGAGAGGAAGTGTCTGGCAAAACTTGAATCACACAACGCGCTGTAGAAGCACGTGAAGCAGAAGGCTGTGAATGAATGACATTAACGTCCATAGGCTGATGTGAATCATGATGATGGTGGTGACGCCCACGCGAGTCATGTGAACGGGGGACAGATTGTGAATTAGAATTTCTCTTACTACTCACAGCTTGCACATGTCCTTTCTTATTACAAAAATAACATCGTGCTTAATCGGATGGGCAACTGTCCCATGGGTGGACACGAAAACAGTTCGGACATGATTTCAGTTTCTGAGTAGGTGCCTGGTTTGAAACTTTTTTACTTGCGTGCAAGCAGTGTGGCGTGTGGTGGGCTGGGAGGGAGGGCAAGTGTTGTGCCACGCTAACAATACACACACCCGGGGTCACATCGAACACGGAAGTAGTCAGTCATATCTAAGGTATCTTGTCTCTCTAGCAAGTGCACTACTTCCTGCAAAGACGGGTTTTTAAATCGTAAGATTTGCTTGCAGATGCGGTGGTCCGCCACATTCTGTGCAACAGCGTCTCTAATGATGATACCTGCATATGAGCGTCCACATGAGCAATTAAAGTCACAATCAGATGTTAGTCCCTGAATGTCCACTAACCAAGATTTATTGGACCGAGTATAGCCACGCCAGAGACAAAAGAATTTGTAGTGGGTAGTTACTACATTTACACTGTCACGGGAGTGGGAGTTCAAAGCAGCAATCACTTAATCGTAAGTTTTAGTTTTTGGGCGGGTGGGGGGAAACAATTTTATGAGCACACGGTGTAACACAACACCCGCGTTGGTAATGACAAAGGCAAGCCGCTCTGTACCTGGTCGCATTCGGGAGGACGACGGTTCAATCCCGTCTCCGGCCATCCTGATTTAGGTTTTCCGTGATTTCCCTAAATCATTTCAGGCAAATGCCGGGATGGTTCCTTTGAAAGGGCACGGCCGATTTCCTTCCCAATCCTTCCCTAACCCGAGCTTGCGCTCCGTCTCTAATGACCTCGTTGTCGACGGGACGTTAAACACTAACCACCACCATCTGTACCTGGTATGTTGTATGCTGCAAAGTGTGCCTCGAGCTGGCCAATGTATTCTGGACAGCTTTCAACGTCAGGATTGAAGGCATGAAATGGCGGCGACATGGGCGCCTGGAAGGCAGCGCGTGGGTTTGCTCCTGTAAACTGAAGGGTAGGCCGAATGTAGGAAGCGAGTGGGAGTAGGTGAGGTAAATATCTCGGTACTGCCAGTAAAGTAAAAGTACATTTAATAGAGAATATACCGTGAAACCCACAGGTAGTTGACTGTCTTTTAAAATAATCAGATTGAATCACGTTTAGTTGTTGTATTCGATATGAAAGGGGTGTTAAAATGGGTCTGAATCGTTCATGTAGATACCATAACTAACAACATCAGAGCAATATAAACTGCTTGAGTACTGAGGAACCACTGCAGTGTGCATGTTGAGATTCATACTTGAGCGTCGGTGTCGGAGGCGCCATAGTAGCTACAGTTCGTAGTGTGACGAGTCCATTTACAGCAGCAAGCAGATGCATCATTTGCTGAGCCTGAAATCGTACAATATTGGAAAGCGAAGCCTGTTCCTGTGGCGAAGCCATGGTTTACACAAAAGAAAACCGTATAGCGAATGGTGGAAGTATTCATACACTCAGTCACACAGCAAAGGGATAAAATTAAAGCAGTACCACGCGAAAAAGGGACAGGAAAAAAAAGCAGCATCCTTGTCGGCACTCTTTTGTATCCCGCCTGGAAGGCAGCGCGTGGGTTTGCTCCTGTAAACTGAAGGGTAGGCCGAATGTAGGAAGCGAGTGGGAGTAGGTGAGGTAAATATCTCGGTACTGTCAGTAAAGTAAAAGTACATTTAATAGACAATATTAGTCAATGACATACACAACTTTTGGTAAAGATGAGCTCGTAGGTGCGAAGCCGTTGTCCATGTATAGAAGCTAGTAGTTGGACAAACTATCATTGAAGTAACAAAGGCGAAGTCTGTAATGTCTAGCCCCCCTATGAAGTAGAAGCTAAATTGCTTGGTCGTCTGCTCTTGATCAACTGGCTGAATCTGGAGCGGCACTCGTAGAGCTGCACAGTGCCGGCTGGAGGGCACTGTCGTCGGTGTTTGTGCCGTAGTGCCAACCTAAAAACTTGTACCTATGTCACGGCATCGTAGCTATCGATACCACACGAATTTTGTGTACCAGTACAGTATTACCACCTGTTTGGTTCTTTATTATGGTATAATGCCATATGTGCCACAAGATGAAAACGTGTAACTGAAATTCAGCGAACAGTTGAAAGTAGCCAGTAGTGTGGAATGAAACACTTCATTACAAATCGACTGCCTCTGATGAAAAGATCTATAAAAGCCAAATTTCTTTTGCAAGCCGATAAAAAATTTCATTGTTCTGCTAGGCGATTCATGCTTGACTCTGGAAAATGTGGAAGTAAAATCAGAGAACTGAAACTAACAATAACCTCCCATAATTATGTGAATGTATTTTAATTCACTTCATAGCTTACCAGCCACAAAAATTTGATATGTTTTCATTTGATGTGATATCTGTTAACAAAGAAACAGCAAAGTACTGTACCCATCTCAGAATAACAGAGTGAGTGACAGCGAAGGATAGCGGAGCTTGGAAGAGGGCGATGTCAGTTCGCCCGCACGTGCACAGCAGCAACAGCGTTGCGGTTCCTAACGGTACTAGTTTCTAAAGCCGTCTTGTGACGTGAGATATTGAGTTCCCTTTGCAGGATCTTAATATCCCTGTGGCTTAACAAACGCACTCTCGTTTATAAAACCATACCGTGAAACCCACAGGTAGTTGACTGTCTTTTAAAATAATCAGATTGAATCACGTTTAGTTGTTGTATTCGATATGAAAGGGGTGTTAAAATGGGTCTGAATCGTTCATGTAAATACCATAACTAACAACATCAGAGCAATATAAACTGCTTGAGTACTGAGGAACCACTGCAGTGTGCATGTTGAGATTTATACTTGTGCAGAGTCCTTAATAATGACATGAGATTTATTGTGCAAATGTGGTACACATCATTCAGTGAAAAATATGAAACAAACACAAAAATAAAGATGAATTGAGGCAAACGGTAAATGCGACTTAGTTCAGAATCACTTTCTTCCTCTACACTGTTCTCATCTGAGCTCTGATCCATGAATGAGTTACTAGATTTTCCCAAGTATATATATTTTCAGTATTACTCTGTACACTCACTTTTTTCCATGCTTCTTTAACAACCGTTCCTTTGTGGCATGCAACATTTTCCACTTCTCTGGCATTATTTGTGCCACTGCTTCCTCTAACAGTCTTTGAATTACTGTCACAGTGATGTGTTTGTTATTTGTTTCCCCGCAATTTTTAATCTGTGCCCAAATCATTACAACTGTGTTAAAATGGTAGTGGTATGGTGGGAGTTTAAGGGCTCAGAGCACGTTCTTTAGCTACCTTGTTGAAACTGTGGCCTTTTTTTGTGAGCTTCGCTTCACATAAACATACTGAATTTTCACATTATGGCGGTTAAACCGTGGTTTTCCAATAGTTGCCCCTTGAACCACTCATAAAACTATTGTGGTTCATCTCCTCATGGTAGTTGCTTGTTCTCCTCGATCTGTAAACGAGGAGATAGGTACGAAACCAGATGCAGTTAAAGTATACAAGACAATAATTCTCGCGCCATTTCCCACGGGAACAGTAGAACATCCACATATGCTATCATCTGTCAAGTCTTTACTGATGGGATGACTGGCATTTAACCAGGTTTTGTCGAGCCACACAATGTATTCAAAAGGTAGTTCAACGATATTTCTTAAAAATATTTACCGTCCATTAAGTTTTTTGTACCGAAAACCGAGGGCTCTGACAACCGTTAACAAAAACATCTTGCGGCCACTGAATAACTCTGCCCTGTGAAGAGTAATGCACAGCTTTTTAATACACATATGTTCTTTTCGTAATACCCATATATTCATTGTTTTAGTCTTCAAAGTCCAGTATTGTCACACTTTCACCCTTACTTCACTACTCCCATAGCTCTCTGATTCTAACGATTAAGTTACTGTTAATATACTACTTTATTCATTAGCAACACAATCCTAGATATACTGTTTTCTCCATCCTCCTTTTACATTATTACTCTACTTCACAATCATTTTTTGTGGTTGTTTCCTTTTACATTATTATTTTCTGTCATTACTTATTTTCTCTTATTTTAACAGCACACTGAGTCTCCACGTATTGTCGATCTCTGTAAGATTCATGCCCTCTGTACGGCCACACTATCTCTGGGCCAACGTGCCCGTCCTTGAACCGCACTCCGCCCTCCCCCCCCCCCCCCCCCCCCGCACTGCTGTCGTTGTCTCCACTTCCGCCTGCTGCGTCCCCATCCCCTCCTCGCTGCATTCCACAAAGCGCCCCAGTTCCTTCCATCTGCCAGCTTACAGCCAGAAAAAGTCAGGATGGTGCTACATTGCAGATCGCCCATACTAATATTCAGTCTTTACCAGCCCACATAACTGAGTTCTGCTGAATATTCCAGGATCTCAGGTTCTACGTTATACTCCTATCAGAGATGTGGCTGAAGCAGAGTATCCCTTCTGGCTCTGTAAATCTTGATGGTTACGTCTTTCTGAGACATGCCAGATGCAAGAGATGGGGCGCGGTGGGGGAGGGGGTGGGTGGTGTAGCAGCTCATGTAAGAGCAAATTTGTTCCTCAAGATTGTGTTCACGTCTCAGAACGAAGACAAACAGCCTGAATACGTGTTCATTGAAACTAAAACTTTAAACAGAAAATGGCTTGTCTGTGTTGTATATAATCCCCCTGAAGTTGGAAGGGCTCTATAGTTTTGAATCTGCACTCTCATATCTAGGATGCCTGTACAAACACGTAATAGTAGCTGGAGATGTGAACATAAATTTCCTAAACAGCAGTCCTTCAGTGTC
Organism: Schistocerca nitens; assembly: GCF_023898315.1. NCBI lineage: Eukaryota > Metazoa > Arthropoda > Insecta > Orthoptera > Acrididae > Schistocerca > Schistocerca nitens. Next base: position 620,317,569 of record NC_064616.1, on the reverse strand, counting down.
AAAATTCACGCGCATTCTTCCCTGTTCAAATCTTACACTTATTCCGCTTGGGCCTACTCACCATACAGTAGACACTCACACGTTTATATTTTCGTTACTTAAATTCTGAATAGAGTTATTCACACGGACCTGATCTTGGCACCTGGTCTGTTCGCCCATGATATAATATTCATGACCTACTCGCTGCAATGCCCGAAGACCAAACTGCAAGTGGCTACTTTTAGGGATTTCAAGCGCATAAATATGCCTGAGATTATAGCAGACGCCTATGATATCTCTTGGCAGGCACTGCCTGGTAACAGTTCCGACATAAATAACGATGTGTCTTATTTCACTGAGAGCATCAATAAATTATATGATAAACATGCTCCCTTAAAAACAGTGAGCGTAAGGAGAAAGCCTGTTCCATGGCTCACAGATCACCTCAAACACGTAATGAACGTCAGAGACGCAGCACATAGGACATACAAACGGCACTCGACCGCTGATAGCTATTCCACCTACAAGCAACTACGCAATCGAATCAGTCAGTCTGTGATAAATACAAAACTCAGATATGCCCACTCACTAGCTGAGAAAATCCACAGGCCTGCTGTCTTGTGGAAAAATCTTCGAGGCCTAGGTATAGGCAAATCTAAATCTGCTGGTGAACCTCTCGTTACAGCTGAGGATCTAAACGATTACTTTGCCACATCTCCACTCGACCAAGACATAAGTGCTCGAGCCATAGATGCCCTTGGCCTTAACGTTCAAGTATGTGGTACAACCGAAAAAAATTTTATGCAGCTGGTAAGCCCTAACACGGTCAGGAAATCCATAGCGCGAATTCATTCGGCAGCTGCAGGACATGATAATATAACGGTGCAAATCATCAATTTTCTTGTCATCCCATTACTGGCCAAAATAACTGACATCTTTAACCACTCTCTGACGTGCAGCATTTTTCCTACAGCGTTGAAGAAGGGGCTCATAAAACCATTACCAAAAAAGGAATCTGCCAAACAAACGTAGAACAAGGGGCTCATAAAACCATTACCAAAGAAGGAATCTTTAGAATACATAGTCCACGAACATGTTACCAATTATTTAACATTGAATAATCTCTTAGATGAATACCAGTCTGGTTTCTGGCAAAATCGCAACACGACTGCTCTTATAAAATTGACTGACGAATTAAAACATGCCATGGATAAACAACAGGCTATTATTATGTGCTTCCTGGGCTTCATCAAAGTTTTCGACACTGTTGACTTGGACATTCTACTTGCTAAAATGAGACGTCAAAGTTTTTTTTCAGGTGTTGTACAGTGGTTCCACTCATACCTTACATCCTGCCAGCAGTGTGTAATGCTAGGTACTAAAAGGTAGCAAAGGAAGGATGTTGTATCAGGGGTACCACAAGGATCAGTATTGGGCCCATTACTATTCTCATTATCTGTTAATGATGTGTCAACTATTCTCTCCCACTGCAGATACCACTTATACACTGACGTCCTTCAGTTACATCTCAGTGCAAGTCCAGCAAACCTGCACACAGCCATCAATCATGTAAATGCTGACTTACTTGCTTCATCAGAATGGTTGCAGAACTTGGTCTGAAACTAAACCCTTCCAAAATGCAAGCAACCTTAGTCGTCCACAAAAGTCTTATTACAACAAAGCACAGAAAATCTCTTCCATGCTTAATTTTAAATGGCACCGAAATAACCATTTCTCCTTCTGCAAAGAACTAGAGGATAATCCTTGACCGCCACTTAGACTGGACTGAACTGAACACACTACTGCAGTCTGTAAGAAAGTTTTTGTATCCTTTCATTGTCTACAGAAGTATAAAAAAGTATTTCCATTCGAGCTTAATAAGAAGCTAGTAGAATCTCTAACACTCTCTATTCTTGACTATGGCGATGCAATTCTTCAAGGAATTTGATATGAAAACTCTCACAGGCTTGAATTGGCGATGAATGCTTGCGTACAATATATTGGTGACGTTAGTTATTACGATCATATCACTCCAGCCTATGAACAATTATCGTGGCTACATGCTGATAAACGTAGGGACTACCATACTTTGTTTACTCCATCGTCTTCTCAATCATCAGACTCCCTCTTACTTATCTTCAGCCATTACATTACTATCTGAACAGCACAGCAGAAATACTCGTTCTCAACAAAGTAAGATCCTCTCAGTACCACCACACAACACTATCATGTTTTCTAAATCATTTTCTGTATCCAGAGCCCGACATTGGAACAATCTTCCTCAAAATATCAGAGAAATTAAATCACTTACAGGCTTCAAAAAGCAACTGATGGCTCACCTTATCTCTCAATAGCTAACTCTCCCACATACTGGTCTGCAGCCCACTCTCTTCCATCCCTCCCTCCCCCTACAACTTTTCCCTTCTCCTCACTTACAGAGTTATCTACTTAAATCAAGTCCTCTCCTAACAGTCACTATAACTGTCATTCCAATTTTCTTGTTCTTCGTCCTTTCTTATTCTAACAATAGTAAACATGATCTAAGTTGTTTTAAACTAGTCTATATAATTTTTAATGCACTTTATTTATTACTGTTATTATTGTCATTTATCCTAACTTTCATTATTGTCAACTAATTATTATTATTATTATTATTATTTCTTTCCTTTCTCAGACCTTAGGTCTGGTTCGAAATGAAAGTGACGCGGACCTTGATCAAGCGTGACTTCCTTTTAACTGTACGGTATATGTTACATTGCATTTAGGAACTTTTGGGTAATTGAACATGTATCAATAATTACAGATTTCTGTAGTTGTATATACGTTTGGATGTAGCTGTATTGTGTTGATGTACTGGTGGATATTGTGTGGTATGACTCCTGTAGTTGATAGTATAATTGGTATAATGTCAACTTTATCCTGATGCCACATGTCCTTGACTTCCTCAGCCAGTTGGATGAATTTTTCAATTTTTTCTCCTGTTTTCTTCTGTATTTTTGTTGTATTGGGTATGGATATTTCGATCAGTTGTGTTGATTTCTTCTTTTTATTGGTGAGTATGATGTCAGATTTGTTATGTGGTGGTGTTTTATCTGTTATAATGGTTCTGTTCCAGTATAATTTGTATTCATCATTCTCCAGTACATTTTGTGGTGCATACTTGTATGTAGGAATATGTTCTATTAGTTTATGTTGTATGGTAAGTTGTTGGTGTATTATTTTTGCTACGTTGTCATGTCTTGTGGTGTATTCTGTATTTGCTAGTATTGTACATCTGCTTGTGATGTGATCTACTGTTTCTATTTGTTGTTTGCAAAGTCTGCATTTATCTGTTGTGGTATTGGGATCTTTAATAATATGCTTGCTGTAATATCTGGTGTTTATTGTTTGATCCTGTACAGAGGTCTAAGGTTAGAGATTTTCAACCTCTCAGGAAACACACCTTCGCTGAAAGACAAATTGGCAATATGTACCAGTGGCTTTATAATTTGTTGGGCAACTTTTTTTTATTATTGACACAGGCACTTCATCAACACCTGCAGACATTTTTGATTTTAGACTCTTTATTACCTTTAATATTTCATTATCATTTGTGGGAGTTAACAATATATTACTGTCTACTTTTGGGGCTGTTAATTTCTCATGTTTAGTAAAGTTTTTACTAAATGACACTGGTACACTTAAAAAGTAATTATTAATGTAATTTGCCAGAGTTTCATCTTTTAATTCAATATTTTCACTATTTTTGAGTAATATTTCTTGATCCTTGAGGCCCTTATCTGTTTCCCTTTTCACAATTTCCCAAATAGTTTTTGATTTATTGCCTGATTTTCTTATTAATTTATCATTACTTAGTAATTTTGCTTTTGTAATTACTTTTCTATATATTTTTTTAATTTGTTACATATTCTTTAAACTTGGGGTCAGTCCAACTTTTCAGTCTATAGTTAGGCATTTTCATGGTCCTGGAGGAATTTCTAATACCTGTTGTGATCCAGGAGTTAGCATGTGTATGCCCATATGTGTTTGTTTTGACAAGTTTCTTAGGAAAACACATTTCAAAATTCAACAAACAGGGAAGAAAAAACATTATATGCAGTGTTTGTGCTAGTTTGTAACAGTTCTTCTGCCCATGATTGGTTAGTCAGTGTATTTATGAAGTGACTGCAACTATTTGTGGAGAAGGTTCTTTTGTACATTGGGTATGAACTATTTTTGGTCACAAGGGCTATGGGAAATTTAAGGATAAGTGCATTGTGATCAGATATTCCTAGGTCAACATTTATTACATCTATATCTATGGCATCTGTATTTGTGAAGATATTATCTATGAGACTTTTTGAAGAATTTGTTATTCTTGTAGGGTTAGTTATATGTGGATACAAATTGAAGCTATGTAAAACATTCAGGAACTGATCTTTGGATGCACCTTCAGTCAATAAGTTGACATTAAAATCTCCACTTATAATTATTGTTGATTTTTTTTATGATGTAATATTTTGAGCAATGCCTCTAACTTATTTCTAAAAATTTCAGGACCACCACATGGTGATCTGTACACTAACATTATTATTAATTTACTCTTTTGCATATTCAACTGTATTGCTGCAGCCTCAAAATGTTTTCTTCATTCAAGGATTCAGTTACAGTCATATTTTTAACCTTTACTCCAGGTTTTACATAAATGCAACCACCACCATGTCTTGTTTCCTTCCTGCAAAAATGGCTTACTATTTTGTATGGGAAAATGCAAATATTTTCAAGTTCATAACTCATGCACCAATGTTCTTGAATGCAAATACAATCTATACTAGCTTCACTGGCTGCAATCTCAAGTTCTAATATTTTATTTTTAATGCATTGTCTGTTAAGGCTCATTATTTTTAAATTATTGAAATTAGAGAGGAGTTTGTACTCATGCTTCCCAATGTTACCAGCTGTTCCTTGCTGAGGCTGGGTACCAAAAATCCTTAAGAATTACACGTTTCCTGCTCCTTGTATTTCTTACCCCTGGACGTGCCACCATACTTGTTGTATCTGTAGTTGTAGCTGCTGTTTCAGTGGACGCTGGAGGTGTTTCTGAAGCTGATGATTCAGTTGATGTTGGAGATGCTGCCAGTTTTGATGCTGAGTCTGGTTTTGTAAGTGATGTTCCAATTGATACTGGAACTTTTGCTGAAACTGTATTTTCGTTTAAATCTTGAACTACATTTGGCACTGACGTTACTGTGGACGTTGAAGCTGCGTATGAAGCTGATAAATGATGCTCCGATGGTGTTGATTTTTCTTCTGTTGATGATATCTGAGTGGCATTTTGTACCACTGTTCTTGCCTGATTGATGGACTAGTAACAGATTCTGGAAATGATTTTGAACCTGCTGGGGAGGGTGGTACATCTGCTGCTGATGTTAATGGTTCAGCTGTTTTTGACGATTTCGACACTACTGACAATTTGGCTGATGTGGCTGCTGTACTGGACAACACTTCAGATTTTTTTACTTCTTCTAACATCAAAGAATCTTCTGTTGCTACCAGTGATTGTGGGACATCAGCTCTTCCTATTTCCACTAATGTTGATACTTTAATAAGGCCGTTTTCAGACAGTGTAATAGTGTTTCGTTCTACTTTAGAGTCTTTAATAGCATTCGATATTTCAGCACTCATGGCTTCTTTCCCTTTCATGTTTCTGTGAAGCCCTTGCTCTGTAAAATGCTCCCTGCAATCACTATTTATCCCAACATATGTAGCATTAGGATAACCTCAACATATCTTAGCGAAAAGTTTGTTGGCGGTAATAATCTCAGTATTCACGCAAGAGTTTTCCATGAGATCATACCTATGAGGGATACTGACAACAAAAAATTTCACTTCAGGCATTTTACAAATTGCTTGCTTTAAAACTGTTGTAGCACGTCTAGCTTCATTGTGGTATACATCGTTGGCGCCTCCAATTATCACACATGTGCTGCCATTCGTCATAGATTGATTACAGCTATTTAAAACTTCACATAGTGGCGCTCCTGGTTTGATTACGCCAGTTATCTTGAATCCTGTTTTCTTAGAACTCACCTCTTCCATGGCTGTCTGCTAGAATAAGGATTTCATGTGTATTTCCCAACGTGTTTTTTTGTTTTGTTTACAAATAGCAGGCCGATTTGTTTTGCTTTGTGACCGCAATTTAGCGTTGATCACAGAACTGTCCGTGTGGATGATGGTACAATTTGATTGTTCTTTCTCCTCTGTGCTATTTTCAAGCACACTAAACCTATTACTTAGTTTTAAAGTAAGTTCCGCTGTTTTTGTTTTTGGTCGTGTGCTGCTTATTTCACTGGTATTTCAGAACTCTTGTAGGCTAGATTTTGAGGAATTTCTCACACTTATTACCAAGTTTTCAAGCGTTTTTGCGTATTTTATAATATAATCGAGTTCTTTCCTAAGTTCGTTCTCTACATTTACTTGCAAACCTGCCCTGTGCATTTCACGAGCATTGTCTCGCCCGTTGCATTCTACACCGCAGTCGCACTTATTTAGAACTTCCGATCGTGAGAAACAATGGGTATGACACCACTTATGATTGAACGCGCAGATTCTTAATCCATTTAACACAATTTTATGGCATATGGTACACTTCACTGACCAAATACGATCACAAATTACCGAGCGATTTGAAACTACGTGTATATTCGGCGCCATCTTTATGACATGTCTGTTAGCCAAGGCAGTATAACAGTGTTCCAATTTTCATTTGTTATGGGAGTCATTTTAATATTAGTAAGGAGTTCTACTTTTGGTTTACTTACCTTAGGTTCCAATTTCTTATTTTGGTATGGAAGAGATTTCTTAACAGGGCAACAATGTCCCAGCGTTTTTAGGTAGCTTAGGCATAAACCATTCTACATTGAACTTTGCTTATGTCATTCCCTATTTTATAATTTTCATTCTTTTAAACGCAAGCCTTTCTTGTCAAGCAGACAGGTATTTACAGTGTCACAAAATGAAATAATGAAGGGATTGAGACAGATCATGGAGCAAAACTTTACATCATAGTTTGAGAAGTGTGGTTGGTTGGTTGTTTGAGGGTTAAGGGACCAAACAGCAAGGTCATCAGTCCCTCGTTTCAAATGTGGTCCATTCCGCTAATGTGACATCTCAGGAAAGTCAGAACAATTAAAGGGAAAAGGCTAAAAACAGAAAAGGGCAGTCATGTTGTCAATGGTAAAAACAAAATGAGGGAAGTCAGCAAGAGAACGAACCCAACGCTACGCTGAAGCAGCATAGGCAAGACCACCTGTGACTTAAAAGGTGCAACCGCTAGAATGTAGAAGTACATATGGGAAAAGGAGACTAACCAATCCTTTAAAAAAAGGGTAAAAACAGAGTAAAAGGGGAGGAAAAGAGGATCTCGGTCAGGGAGGTGAATCGGGAATCTCCAAACACGGCTTACAGTGGGAGACACCCAAACATTCATCGCCCTGCCCCAACAGCAGAGGGAGATTAAAAACCTTAAAACTGAGAATAAAAACCACTTTCGCGGAGGAAACCGAGAACCAGAGAGACTATCTGCGAATTGTCAGCCAACATCAAAGTAAAGTGTGGGGGATCTGTACTTATCACGCAGAGCCAAAAGAAGGGGGCATTCAACCAAAATGTGGGCTACTGACTGGAAGGCTCCACAACCACAAAGTGGGGATGGCTCATCACGCAAAAGAAAACCATGGGTCAGCCTGGTATGGCCAATGCGGAGACGAAAGTGTGGTTGAGTCCTTTCGGGAGAGGCGAAACGAAGAACGCCACGGTCCTGGTGTCACCTTAATCGCACGAAGTTTATTAGACAGGGGAGTAGCCTCTCAAGAATTGGCCCATGACTGTGCGAAGTGGAATTTGATGTGAAGCCGTAAATCCGCTGCAGGAGGGGTTACAGAAAACGGGGGGTAAGTGACTGCTCCCCCAGCCAAACGATCAGCGAGCTCATTACCCGGGATACCCATGTGGCCAGGACCCAGAGGAAGTCAATGGAACAAGCAGCACGGTGAATATCAGTGAGATGGTCATGGATGGTAGAGACCAAGGGATGGCGCGAAAAACACGTCAATAGCAAGAAGGCCACTCATCGAGTCCGTACATAACAAAATGCGGTTGTGTTGGGACTGTTTAATAAAGGTAAGGGCCTGGGAAATTGCCATCAATTCCGCAGTAGACACCCCACATGTAGGTGGCAGCAGATGATTTTCCGTTCCAACAGAGGACGTGAAGGCATACCCCACATGATCAGCAGATTTAGAGCCATCAGTGTAAAAAACAACAGCATCCCGAAACTCCCATAAAATTTGGCGGAAAAAGGAACGGAACACCACTAGGCGGATGGAATCTTTCAGACTTCAGCGGAGATCCATCCGAATTCGAGGCCGAGGAACTAACCAAGGAGGGGGGGGGTGGAGGGGAGGGAGCGAGGAAGACAGGACAAAGAAGGAAGCTGAAACTCATAGTAAAGAGACGCAAGACGGAGCCCAACCGGTAAACCCGCCCGAAGGCAGGAGTTGGGTGGGCAACGTCCATGGTCTGGGAAGAGGATAGAATAGGAAGGATGAGTGGGAGAGGGACGTATAGCGAGTGCATAAGACACCAGAAGTTGGGACCGCCGAACAGAAGGGGGGGGGGGATCCCAGCTTCAAACAGGAGACTATCAACAGGGCTAGTAGGGAAGGCACCGGTGGCCAAACAGATACCATGATGGTGTACTGGATCCAGCACGAGCAGTGTGGAAGGAGCAGCTGAACCATAAACTTGACAACCATAGTCCAAGCGAGACAGAACTAGAGCACGATAAAGACAGAGAAGGAGGGAACGGTCTGCACCCCAAGAGGAGTGGGCAAGGAAGCAAAGGACATTGAGTTTGCGGAAACATCCTACCTTCATAAGTCTGATATGGGGCAGCCAAGTGAGCCTGTTGTCGAAAAGAAGACCCAGGAAACTAAACTGTGGGACCACAGGCAATCGTTGTGCATCGAGATAGAGCTCTGGATCAGGGTGGATCGTAGTACAGCGACAGAAGTGGACCACCCGCGATTTTGAAGGAGAGAATTGAAACCTGTGTGAGAGGGTCCATGCAGAGGCACGCCGTATAGCTACCTGGAGCTGCCGTTCTGCAGATGCCATCGAGGAGGAACTAACCCAAATGCAGAAATCATCCACATACAGGGCAGGGGCGACCAAAGGACCGACAGAGGCCACAAGTCCATCGATAGCAATGAGGAAAAGGACACTCAAGACAGAACCCTGTGGGATGCCCGTCTCCTGGGTCCGTGGAGAACTAAAAACAGTACCAACTCGAACTCTGCCATCTGGAACAGGAACTGGCGGATAAAAATCGGGAGTGGGCCCCGAAGACCCCATTGATGAAGGGTGAGTAAGATGTGATGGCGCCAGGCCGTGTCATAGGCCTTGCGAAGGTCAAAAAACACTGCAACCAAATGACAGCGCTGGGAAAAAGCCTGCCGAACTGCGGATTCCAAGCGAAGTAAATGATCGATTGGAGACTGTCCCTCTCGAAAGCCACACTGGTAAGGGGACAATAGATCTGGAGATTTGAGGACCCAATTGAGCCGACAGGCTACCATCCATTCAAGTAACTTACGAACAACATTGGTCAGACTAATTGGCCGATAGCTGTCAACAGATAGGGGGTTCTTACCAGGCTTAAGGACAGGAACCACGATGCTATCCCTCCACTGAGAAGGGAAGTCACCCTGGAGCCAGATACGGTTAAACACCCGAAGAAGATGTTGCCGTTGTGGAGCACTGAGATGTTGAAGCAGTTGGTTATGAATGGAATCTGGGCCAGGGGCCGTATCATGAGAAGAAGATAGAGCAGAAAGAAATTCCCATTCAGTAAAAGGTTTGTTGTAAGATTCTGACTCACAAAGGGTAAAACATAAGGTGGAAGCTTCAGCCCGCTGTTTCTGGCGAAGGAAAGTAGTCGGATAGGAGGCTGATGCTGATGCCACTGCAAAATGGGTCGACGGCGATCACTGATGGCAGTGGCAATGTCCGTACTCCACCATGGGTCTTGCCGGCGATGAAATGGTCCAGATGAGCGCGGGACAGCAAGGTTAGCAGCGCGAACAATCGCGTCACACACGTCACGTAGGACGTCATCAATACAACCCGACAAAGAGGGAGCAAACGCGACCTGTGCAGTGTATCGAGGCCAATCGACACGTTGGAAAGACCAACGAGGTAACCTGTCCATCGGGGAGCAGGAAGGGAGCGTGATAATCAACGGGAAATGGTCACTACCACAAAGGTCGTCGTGTGGCGACCAGTGTAATGAAGGGAGGAGAGAGGGAGAAGAAAGAGAAAGAGCAATGGCAGAAAAGGTACCATGACTGGCACTGAAATGAGTAGGGGAGCCATCATTAAGAAGGCACAAGTCGTGGTCTGCAATAAACTGGTCTATAAGAAGACCTCGTCTAGATGGAAAGGCACTGACCCACAAGGGATGATGAGCATTAAAAATCCCCAAGGAGGAGGAAGGGAGGAGGAAGTTGCTGAAGAAGGGCAGTTAAGGCAGCAGGTGTAAGAGTCCTGTCAGGAGGGAGATAAAGATTGCAAACTGTGACCGCAGAGTCAAGGTAGACCCTAACAGCAACCACTTCCAGTGTAGTGTGAAGAGGAATCCACATGCTAGCAATGTCTGTATGGACCAACGTACAGACGCCACCAGACGCCCGCAGGGGTCCGACCCGGTTTCGACAGAAAACACGGAACCCACGGAGGGTCGGTGAGTGAGCATCAGTAAAATGAGATTCCTGGAGAACCACACAAGCTGCAGAGAAAGAAGAAAGAAGGGATTTCAATTCCAGAAGGTGACGATAGTATCCATTACAATTCCATTGGAGAACCACAGAACGATGATTTAAATGGGGGCTGAACACGCAAAAGCCAGTCATACCGCCGGGTCCCCACCCGTCACCGACAAGGAGTGGCGACATCCATGAACGACAGGTCTGAATCTGGTTGTGAAGTCGGGGAAGGGACCTCTGGGGACACCTGAGGCTCTTTGTTCCGGGACTTATGTTTCTTCTTCTTTTCAGGCTGAGATAGAGGAGGGCTGTGTGGCATAAAGGAGCCAGCTGCAGCAAGATCAGGAACAGAAAGAGACTGGGCGACCTGGGGGCCGACAGACCACGGCTCTCGCGGTCATCGCGCGGCAGCAGACCTTTGACCTGGAAGGTGCCGGGAAGGGGCATCCTGGGAGAGGCGCCCTTGACTGGCAGACACCAAAGGAGTGGGGCACTTCTCCGGCTGGGGAGGGGGAGCAGCACCCAGAGGAGAAGGCATGGGAGCCGCAGGGGAGGGGGGGAGGAGAGGGGTCCGGGATGGGGGTAAGGAAGGGGGAGGAAGGGGTGAAGATGTAACCAAGGCGTAACTAGATGTCATGGACACAGGGTGAAGACGTGTATATTTCTTACGGGCCTCTGTGTAAGTTAAATGATCGAGGGACTTATACTCCTGTATCTTCTTTTCCTTCTTATATATTGGGCAATCTGGTGAACGTGGAGAATGACTACCGTGACTATTTACACACACAGGAAGGGGAACACAGGGACTCCCCTCATGGAGTGGACGTCAACAGTCACCACGTAGAGGGGCCTGTGAACAACGGGAAGGCATGTGTCCAAAACGCAAGCACTTAAAACACCTCATAGGAGGTGGGATGTACGGCTTCACATCACATCGATAAACCATAATCTTAACTTTCTCAGGGAGGGTATCCCCTTCAAAAGGCCAGGATAAAGGCACCAGCATCAATGTGATTGTCTTTAGGACCCTTCTGAACACGCCGAACAAAGTGAACACCCCGCTGTCTGAGATTATCCCAAAGTTCCTCATCAGTTTGAAGGATGAGGTCCCTGTGAAAAATCACACCTTGTACCATATTTAGAGACTGGTGGGGGTAATGGACACAGGAATTGTGCCAAGATGGGTACAGGCACGAAGGGCCGCAGATTGGGCAGCTGAAGCAGTTTTGATCAGCAACGAACCCGACCGCATCTTGCTCAGGGAGTCCACTTCGCCAAACTTGTCTTCAATGTGTTCCACAAAGAATAAAGGTTTGGTATTGGTGAAAGTATCTGCATTAGTCCTGGTGCAAACTAGATAACGGGGGAAAGGTTTCGCCCCTAGCCGACGGGCCTGACCCTCTTCCCAGGGGGTAGCCATGGAAGGGAACGCCGAAGGGGCAAGAGAAGCAGCACTTGAGGAATCAGTTCCACGCAGACACGGCTGCAGAAGAACGGCCAGAGTTCTGGACCCGTATGCGTTTCATTTGCATAGTGTCCGCCCTGATACCACCTACTCCGATCAGGGGCTCTCCTCACGGGCGCCACCCAGCCACAGCAAGGGCCATCTGGCACGGCGGCCATTGCTGGGAGTTCCGATGCTCCAGGATGACGAGCAACCACTCCAAGGCATCCATGAGGTGGTCACAGCTCAGGTATCAGAAGTGTGATTCCTGTGTGTTCAGGGGGCTCAACCAAAAGGGTACATAGCGACCCCACCACACGGGCTGGCTACCATGCTGGCTATGCGCCCTAGCATCAGACAATGACATGAAAGAAAAGGTGGAATGTACTAGGAGGGCGCACGTCGGAGACACTAGGTAAGGTGCTCTTCCCAAAATGGCTCACACTACGGAGGAGAAATTTTGTAATGGAGGTCAAACCCCAGAGGGGGACCAAGGAATGCCAAAAGGAGGAGATGATTATGCAACAAAGCCGAATTGTAAAACCAACAGAACCAGGAAGATAGCGGGGGCCAACATAAGCAAGGACACCAAGAGAGGGAGAGGAGAGGGCGAGGGGAAAGGAGCAAGGAGGGGAAAGGAGGGGAAGGGGAAGGAAATGCAGCCCTGGAGAGAAAGAAGGCTGCAACAGCTCGGGGCCCCGTGCTCGCCACGCACATATCCACAAAAGAGTTGTGGACCCCCTGGGGGGTTGAGAAGTGTGGAATGTCTCAATCAATAAGCAGAAGCTTCATTGCTTGCCAATGACAAAGTTTTACTAACATTGAAACTAGGATTTGCTTTTGAAATCATTGTCCTAATAAAAATATAGGCTATATATTCCTTATTCATTCATAAAAAGTATGGGAACTGGGAATGAAATAAACTATAAATATTAGGTACTATATTCAGAATTTTATTCCAGCAAAAAGCTTTTCTTGATCTGTTGTTATCCACTTTGTTGAATTGCTTGTTACAGGTACACAGAAAAATTATTACAATGTGACTGTTTTCAGTTAACTGCCTTATTCACAAGATTGTGGAATTTAAAAATAATACAGTTGTATGTAAAAAAAAGTATTATGTGAAATTTTAACAAAGCCCACATCATTGCTTGTTGAGAATGAAAGAAATGTCTCAGTCTCCTGACTGATACAAATGTAATACTATTTACCATTCCACATACATATGATTTATCACAGTGGTCTTGCATAAACCAGGAAAGTAGTCAAGCAAACAAACATAAGAAATATGCAATCATTTATAAAATGTCTTACTACAGATATAAATGTTGTGGGCTGTAGTTTCTGTACAACACATGGGTTACATTTCAATGTATTAGGGGAGAGACTGCTAGAAAATTTAGTGCCCAGTGAAGTAGTGAAAAACCAATAACGCTCACCTGCGAACACTACTATCTCTCATTTTTTGAGGGTAAACCACTGTTGGACTAGATCACAAAAAAATATAATTTGTAATGACACACAAGCAAAAGCCATAACATACCACACAATGATGGGACTGTATTTCAATGTGCCAAAATGAGGCAATTCTATTTGTAATTAATATGTTGTCACTCGTGGAAACTTAATAAACAACATTGGCTAGAACATACTACAGCATACTCTGCCAAACAATGGCTAAATATTTCAAAAAGAAATGTATGTCCCATTTGGAAGCACACAGATCACTAGCTATTGCAGAACTAGTACTGCATACTGGTATGGTGGAGTATCAATCACTTGGAAACACTACATATAATGTAGTTCCAAATGTATGTTTGTCTGACTCCATCACACACCAGGAACAAATTTTCATAGATACACTGAATATGCTAGTACTATTAGTTTTAAGATACAGACATCACAAACATTTTGTAGCTGGTTATAACAACACAGACATAACAGAAAAGGAAGAATGTGCATCTTTTATTAATTACAATAAGGTTACATTCCCAGTTTGCCTCAATATAATGAGTGCTTTATACAAGATGCCTCACACACTAGACCTCTGTGTACAAATATCAGTTACTGACCTTTAAAGAGTACCAGTTTTGTATAGGTTGTCCTGATTTTATTTTCATGCAATGCATCACTTATTCTCTTGGCTGCATGTTTTTGCCGTGTCGGGAGGTATCGTGTGGCAATTGCTTTAATCAGCAGTATCATATGATTGTCCAAGGGATGCTCATTTTCCATGTGGTCTGCTAACTCCTTTAACACTGGCTTGAATATGAATTCACTAAGCACCTCAGACACACATTTGGAAAACTGATTTTTCAGAGGAACTTTTGAATTACCTGTAGTATAGCACCTGAACACTTTTTCTGCTCACACACACAGATGTCAACAACATCATTCAATGGTAAAACCAACCATCCCCTACTCTTTCTATGAATGAGAGAATAAGCAACATGGCTACCATCCCCTCTCAATACGGATAAACACGGTTCACATTTTAAGGTTTTTTCCAAGTGACGCACCACAAATCCAGCTATATATACTACAATATGGACTGCCACTTCAGAGAGATAAGTTCCAGTAGCAAAGTAATTGTGGTCGTTGTCAGCTGTCGCTGCACTATTTTCCGTGCTTAGTAACTGCCACCGTTCCGAAGTGTTATTTATGTGATCTTCAACATTGGAACTGCTGAAAGTAAGAATGGGAATATCTTCCAAAGTTATACAATGCCCTCTTTCTGATCCATGGGTCTCACAATGAATTAGTAGCCTCTTGTATGCTGCAACAAACGGGCGAGCAGTGGGGTTGTTATTCCAACTACCACGACTTCGGATGGCACTAAAAAAACATTTCCAAGTGGTCCTGAGAACATTTGTAAAGAGGTAGAAACTTCAATAGAGGAGCATGAGTTTGTGTCCCCACTACTTTGCTATACATGTGTAAAACACTGGATATACACACCAGGAATCCAATAAACCCTGTCTTTCTATTTGAGTCAACAACTCTCATTGCTTGAGGATTTCGACCAACAGTGAGTTCCTTGGTGTACCTCTGTGCCTTTAAAAGAAATCCCTCTACAGCACTAAAATTTGCTGTATTTAATGCCTGCTTGAAACCACTTTGTAAAAGTGTTCTGGATTTGCAGACATCAAAGAGACAGTTGAAAATGCGTGTAAATATTACTGTTGCAGATGCCTGTTCAAAACCTGGGAGTTTCATATCACAACAGTACTGTATGGCATCTGCCATGGAATTGCTAAGCAGCTGAGTAGCCAGTTTCACCATTTATGTGGAGCCCTTCCATGACCTGCAATTTATGTAACAGTTCCAAAAAGTGTCAAGAAATGACACCACCTTGCTCATCCCAAAGAAATTTTTTACTCCTGAAGCGTTGCGCACAAGTTTCAACATATGTGTAGGGTCTAGGAAAAATGACATTTCATGATCACTCCCTTCAACTGAAAAAGTACTTTTCAAAGTTTCACAATTGAGATTGCAGCCAAAACATCTAGCCATTGACAAATTGCTAGCTGAACCATCACATGTGAGTGAAACAACTTTCACACCACTTGAATTGGCAAGATCAATGCACTATTTCACTATCTCGGCTTTTTGCTCACCAGTTATACCAGCAGTCAGGAAATAACCAACTGGGAGCTTCCAAGAAGCATTAATAGCCACAAGCATGAGCACAAATGCTTCTTTGGCAATGGGCAAATTATCTGTGTCTACAGATGACCCCAGGTCAACATAACTGTAATAGCATGTACCATCAAATGCTACATGTTGCCTGATGGCAATTTCATCAACTACCAAACTACATAGAGATGGAAACTTTGTTTCACGGTGACAAGCTTCTGCCGTAATTACCTTAAACGCCTCTGATGTGAAGCCAGGTGCTCCACCCACACATTGGTACCACTTTGTTAATGTTCTGGGGTGTGGCAAACATGTATTAAAACAGCGCCTATGGCAAACATGTATTAAAACAGCGCCTAACATAATTATACGCCCTGTGGGAATAAAAATGCAGTGTTAAGGCAAAGGAGCGCAGTTCTGGGCTGTATGACCTAGGTACAGGATGTGCCCCAGCTTTTGCAGTTTGTCGCTGCAGCAAGTCTCTCTGCATTCCAGGTATGCTTTCTAGTATATTTAGTGAACTTTCATCCACAAGATGCTTGTCTTTCAGTATATTAATGACAGCACTCAAAGAAGCCACTTTCTTCTTAAGTCGTCACTTAGACTGCTGAAGAGTTTTAATTTTTTTTTTTGTACTGATCAGTTTTTCTTATGAGGTGTTCACACTTCGTCTTCAGTTCATCAGTTTCAGAGGATGTCTGACTACGTTCTGGTGGTCCTGCAGTGTACTCAGGAACAAGAGCAGGAACTACTTCATCCTGCACTCTGCTGACGGCAGCCAAAGCTGAAGATGGAAAGGAAGAGCTCTCCTTCGGCAATTGTGGCTTTCTCTTCTTGTCTCCCTAAATGAAATAAATGGATGGAAAACCTTAAGAACTGTTTTTAACAGATGGTTGAAGGTGTTACAGTCTTGATCATGAACAGCATGTTACAGCCCACTAATTGCACCTATTCTTAGTCCTTTCCAGAAATATAAATTCTATTTTTCCAGCAACTATTTATCTTGTTCATAAAATACTCATTACTCTAACAAAAACCATTGTTGTGTTCAGCAGACAACTTGAAATGCCTCCCATGTGCGAAGCTACAATTAATACACACTTATTGAAAAAATATAAACGCTTAACATGTAAAATATTTCTGTTGGGGTGTCTTGTTTAACTATCACACTGTATCGCTATACGTGCTGACAGTTAACAAGTTCTCAATACAACTGGTCCAGCGGTTAATGATATAAAATTGTGTGTTATATCTAATTTTGCATTAGTGGTTGGTGCATATTCAATGTTCCACAGTAGTGGATAATATTAACAAGAAGGTAGTGCCAAAGCTTTTTAATCAATAATGATATCTTTCAATGGAGAATGTCAATGAATAGTGCATCAAACAAAAGAAATGTTCATTTGCTGTGCTTAACCCAAATACAGAGTTATATTTAACACAGCCCAAGTGCTAATTTCTGTGACTTCACAAAATAATTATACCAGACAAACTTGTTAGCTTCAGTAGTCTCATAATCTAAACAGTGAACCTGAATTTTCTTCTCAAATATTCTCTTGTGTGCAGAGGCTGATGCTCATCAAAAAGGAGTTTCATAAATTTGTTTCTACATGACAATGTGGAGAGCCAGATTCTCTCTTTATAACATACTGTGTAGCTGCACAAACACCTCAGTGTTCCAGCACCTCCCCTCTTAAATTCTATATACAACATGGAATCATTCCTAGGCAAAAGGTATGTCTAAGGACCTAATGAGGTGGAAAGTGAAATTAATGTATTCAAATGACCTGAAGGAATCCTCCCAAAATCAACATATATAAGTAAAACTAGAGCTGTATCAATTACTCCTAAAACATAACTGCCATTAACTAGCAAAGACAGTGCAATAAAAATGTCGTACTACACAGTAGACCAGACAAAGTGAGATGTTCACAAACTACTGCCTTAAATATTCACATAACTGATAATATTTACTTCACATCTGTATTCAATTACTTTCGGAGTTAGAGCTAAATAATAGTAACTGAAAACTAAGTTAGCTATACCCTCCCTCCAAAGCCCCATAAATACATCTTGTTTGTAATACGTACTGGAACATTTCAGTTACGTTACACTACTGAGAAACACTATTCATTACCACCAATATTTACTGAAATACGGTACATAGAATGGCAAATCTACACAGTGTCCTGTTTGGGTCTATACTTTACATCAGTTAATGTAGTGGTAGCTTTTAATTTGGTACATGATGAAGACAAAGTGAGGTACTCAACACTTCGATTATTGACGATACGTACGTATTATACTGAAACGTGAACTTGAAAACTAAGAATTTAATTCTTTGAATTAACATACCTTTTGCAAATGTTTGGGGTGTGTAGGGAAAACTGATGGTACAGCATTTTCACGCAGCCTTACTGTTGAAAGGTAAGTTCGGTCTATGTCCTCTTGTCGAAAATGCTGAGAACATATAGTGCTCCATTTAGGCGCACGCCAATTCTTCCTCCTCACGGCATTCTCCCACAGAGCTTTCCGACTTTCATTTTTAGGAAATCTAAAATAATACAGGAGAAAAATACGATATAGTACAAGTACAGATGTAGCACACGTTCGTTCTCAATGAAGTTGCAAAATCACACTTAACGAGACAACTTACACATGAAATGTTATTCCCTTCGATTTCGCATCACAATCAGAACGATTCGTACATCCGAACACCACACAAATCACCATAATAGCGCAAAATCCTTCCAAAAGCGAGCCAAGATGGCGGCAAGTGATGTTGTTCGATCATGTGAAGTGTGCAAAAAAGTTATTAAAACGACAGATATAGTGCTAGTTTGTGGATTATGGTGTAATAAATCCTTTCACAGCGAGTGTGTAGGCGTTAGTAACAGTGAAGCTCGTACAGTAGCGTGTTCTAAAGACCGAATTAAGTTTCACTGTGTGTCCTGCGAAAAGAGGTTAAGTAGCGAAAATTTACATGAACCTGAAGTTCAGAAACCCAAAAGTGATATTGAAGTGAACGGTGACGTAAAATTATTAGAATACTTGCAAAATATACTCAAGTTAACAAATAAAATATCGGATGATAACCTATCAATGAATAAAAAGCTGGATACAATTATCAGTGCTGATTCTAAGATTGAAGAATTGCAGTCTCCAAAATATAATGTAAACATATGTGACAAACCACTTGTAAATGGTGCTGACTCCTTGGAAAGTGGTTATAGCAAAGTAAGTGAATTTGTGCAGGAAAACATTGGTACTGCAAATGGTAAACAAACGGATTTGGCGGCAGATAAAGACAAACACCATATTGTGGTTAATGTGCTGTGCAACCCGACTCACACATCCAAAACAACTGTTGGTGATCGAGAAAACGGCGCTGATGAATGCTGTAATAATGTAAGTAGTGACAGAAACTGTTCAAATCCCTTTCTACAACTAGAGAAACAGATCATTCCAGACGAAAAATCTCCAACCATAAATTGATATCATGGAATCAAACGAGTGTTTTGATGTAAACAATCTATCGGTCAACAAAACAGGATCTGTCGTTAATAAAGATGAAAATAGTCTCTACAGCTCTGCAGATTCCTCAGAAAATAAACTCTCACCCAATACAGAGTGGCGTGTAGTAAGTTCTAGGAAAAGAAGTTTTCGCCATAGGGACAAGAAAACCCCAACAACTTCTGCAGAACAACAAACAAATAACACAGCGCTAAATTCAGATATACCATGCAAACTGCCACAGACAGTGACTATCAGATCAACTCCTCCAACCAATACCATCTCAGTAGTTGGAAATTCAAGTGTTAGTGACAGGAAAAACAAAATAATAGGCACTGGTGATGACCAAGGAATGCTGTATGGGGAAGAGAGAGCATGGTTTCATTTAGGAAAGGTGAAAAGTGGAACGATAGCAGGAAACGTAATTAACTTTTTGAAGAAAATTCTACCAGGTCATAGCAACTTTCACGTAGAAAAATTGGAATCTAAGGGTGTAAATAGTAGTTTTAATATTGGTGTAGACTTTCATCTAAAAGACAAGCTAATGGACACTGCTGTATGGCCTAAAAATGTTGTAATTAAGCGTTTTTTGTTCCAGGGACCATCTGTTATGCCAATAAAATAGATTATGAAGTTAAAAACAAGGATCAAGGATCACTGCACAAGAATGTTTCTAGTACTGAAAACAATATGCCTATAATCATTGCAAGAGTAAATGTGCAGTGCATAAGAACCAAAATGGATCTCCTATCATTTTTTATAGAAGAAATTAAACCAGATGTTTTATGTATTTGTGAACACTGGCTAGCTGAAGCAGAAGGTGATTTCTATAAATCTGTTGAATACTTAGACATGGCCAGTGCTTGGTTTCGAAGAACTGCAACCCACAGTGGGGTCTCTGTGTATACCAACAGAGATCATAGCATCAAGGAAATTGATTTAAGCAGTTTTTGTGTGGATTTTTCTCTTGAATTAGCTGCACTGTTATTGACAAATATTGATTTAGTTGTTGTTTCTGTGTACCATTCACCAGATGGTGACTTTGAGAATTGTATTGGACATATGGAGAACTGTTTGTGTTACCTAACACGACTAAAGTCGAAAATCGCAATGTGTGGAGATTTTAACATATACATAGGTGATGGAGATGCCAGAGAGAGGGTCTTTATGAGATTAATTACCAGTTATGGGTTGTTTATTGCAAATAAGCTCCCAACAAGGGGTGGTACATGCCTGGACACCATAATCACCAACCTCAACATCTGGGATTATAAACTCAGTGTAGTTGAACCTATGATAGCAGATCACTGTGCACTAGTAATGGAAACCAGTATGAGGAGCAAACCGCAGATAAGCACATGGCATTCAAACTACATATTCAAAACAAAATTTGTTAAAGAAGAGAGGCTAAATGATCTCAAAGCAGCTCTATCTTGTGTAAACTGGCAGCAGAAAATTGCAGAGTTAGTAGGCAGTGATTCTTTGTTATGTCTGTTCCAAACCTTAAAAGCAATATTTGATGACATGTTTCCGGTAAGACCAGTGAAGAATCCTCTGGACAAATCACAAGGCAGGCAGAAAGTTATCAATGTGAAACAATGGTACACCGCCGAGCTCAATAAATTGAAGTGTAATACAAAATTGTTCATCACCGGCAATGGAGGGTGAAGCTTTGACAATGCCAGCCACTCGTGCTGGCGAAACGTCAGAAAAATCATTAGATGAACGTCGGCCAAAGAACCCGAGACAGAAGCCAATAGGCAGTTTGTCAAATTGAAGTGTATTGTAACAAGTTGTAAGGACCGAATGAAATCAGCTTTAGACATTCCAGCTAAAGAATTACATCACTGCAACTACCTAAAAGCCAAAAAAGCTTATAGGAAGGCAGTAGAGGAAGCAAAAAAGAAATATAATGATACATACATTAAAGAGGCCCAAAATCCTTGTAAAGCTGCCTGGAATCTTGTAATTGAGAACAGAAAGAAGACTACCTCCTGCTTAAATTCGTGTAGCCCTGATGACTTCAATGAATATTTTGTCAGAATAGTGGAAAAGACAGTGAGTGAAATTCCACACTCTGAATTAGATCCGACTGCAAACATAAGAAATGCAGACAGTTGCAGTATTCAAAACTGGAAGGAAGTACAGCCTGAAGACATGATAAAAATTGTGAACTCCTACAAACACTCAGAATGTGTAGACATCTATGGCATGTCCTGCACACTGCTAAAGAAAATTATTGCAGAATTAGCTCAGCCACTAGCCATAGCAATAAACAAATGTCTATCTTCTGGTGTCTTCCCAGACTTCCTTAAATTGGCGTGCACAGTACCAATATATAAGAAGGGGGATCCTTGTGAGGTGTCCAGCTTCAGACCAATCTCAGAGGTACCAGTACTAGCCAAAGTTACTGGGTCTGTGATGCACCGCCAGGTACTGAATTACTTTGAGGAAAACAACTTATTCCAAAACACACAGCACGGATTCCGCAAAGGGAGATCAACAGTGACAGCCACACTGGACTCATTAAAAACAATTCGACAGAGTTTTGAAGAAAGAGAGAGTGTGGCACTGACACTCTGTGACCTCAGCAAAGCCTTTCACTGCATCTCACACACAACACTAATAGCCAAGTTAAGATGCTATGGTGTAGGAGGTGTTGTTCTATCAACACTCCAATCGTATTTGGAAAACCGAAAGCAGGTAGTATCAGTGCACGGAGCAACTTCTCTTGAACACAAACTGGAACATGGAGTGCCCCAAGGATCAGTCTTAGGACCTCTCCTATTCCTCATATATGTCAATGATATGAGCTGTAATAGTCAAATGTTGCAGTTTGCAGATGACACTACCCTTATTGCCAAAGGACATACAGCTGCAGAAGCTCTTGGTGCATCAAATTTGATGTTTCAAGAAATAAAAGAATGGTTTGTAATAAACAAAATTAAGATCAATGAAGAAAAAACCCAACATTTGATATGCAGTCTAACCAACATTGAAGACCAAGAAAACATGGAGACTGTCAGACTACTGGGCTTCAAGATTGACAGGAAACTCTCAATGAGTGATCACACTGCATATGTATGCACCAAACTTTCTCGTGTGATATACCTCCTGAGGAAGCTGAAGAGGGTAATAACTGACCAGTTTCTCACAATAGTCTACCATGCACTCTTCCACAGCCACATTAACTATGGACTGTTGTTGTGGGGACACTCCTCAGACAGCAAAGATGTGTTGCTATTACAAAAAAAAAAAAAAAAAAAAAAAAAAAAAAAAAAAAAAAAAAGCCATCAGGATCATATCCTCTAGCAAAAGACTGGACCACTGTAAGCCTATTTTCACCAGACTAGGCATAACGACTGTTTTTAGTCAGTATGTGTTTTTCTGCATCATGTATATAAAAGAAAATCAAGGGAATTTTAGCATAAGACAAGAAATAAATAATCATGACACTCGCGTAAGAGGAACATTGAAGTGCCAAGGTGTCGCCTATCAAGTACACAAGACAGCTTTCCAACAGTCGCCCTAAAAATGTACAATCAGCTGCCTCCAGAAGTGAAATCCCTGCCACGTGAATTATTTCGGAAAAAAATTGCTCAGGACTTGAAACAACATCCACTATATTCCTTGGAAGAGTTTTTCAACAGCGGTTCTAGTGAATGGACAAAATAATAAATATTGTTATGTTTTATATATAATTTTGCCTAAATTTAATCTTTTTATGTTAACTGCACATTTAATTTTGTGTTTTACTTAAAGTACATATTTTGCCAAAATGAAACTTTCTGTGTGTGATCTACATGGACTTGTAAACATTTTGCTTTATGGTATTTTCATTTGGTGCTATGAAGTTTTACTTTCCTGTTTAGTTATATTTCATTCCCACTATGTTCTATGTGTTTTTGTGCACTACATAAATATTTTCTTTTATTTGTAATATAAATTTTGTATATGGTGTTGTATAAATGTTAGTTGATAAACATTGTATTTGTGACACAGTCTATCCAGCCATGGCTGGTAAATGACGAAGATATAGTAATAAAGACAAGCCTATGCACACAAGCTTACAGCAGCAATGTTTTGGTCGGATTGAGATGGCTACCCTCAGCTTCGCATAGCTTCGCAGCTGTGACGTCACGGCGTCTCCCTCTATTCTTACCTCCAGGCACAATATGCATAATTCCATGCAATCATTCTACATATTTTGTTGCCTTCAATCTTAAACTTCACCTTAATAGAACTCATCTTCAGAAAAAACTAATGTCATTTGTGACTTGCACAGCCCACAGGGAATGTTTTTTTTTTTTTGTAAACAATAACAAAGACGTTTGTTAAGGAATTTTTTCGTTTATTCAGTTCATACAAATACATTTCACTGCTTGAGATTACAATTCAGTTGTTGAGTTACAATATAATATTCTTGTTGTGCAAATTCACTATGCTATTCCAATGCAGAGAAACTTTTATCTTAAGGCGGGTTCACACACGCAACGGAAGTATCGCCACAAGCCAAGTCATTCTGGAGTGGCGCTGTGAGCTACCGTTCACACAGGACGCCACAAATTCTTCGTAATTGCGCAGTTTGCAAAATGGCGTCACCTGTCTCAGCTGATTAAACGGCTGTACATATTACTAAATAAGATGTTTTGGAAACATAATAAATGTAAAATATTACTTACCAAAGTGTTTCTCGTCTCTCTTGTCTCGACTACATGTTTTAAGAACCGGTCTGCAGCTTCAAACCAAGCAAGGCTGTGTTTATAAATACCGTCTGTAGATGCACCACTCTTAAGTGATTTCAGTACTTTTTTTACATTCATTCATGTAAGCATTTCGAATGCTTCGAATTTTTAATTTTGTTGTAGCTACATCAATTCCAGGTACATATTCACGCATACTGTTTACTATTTCAATTAATGCAGCATCTCTCAAATTTCTGTGTTTGTATGATTCGCTTTTGCGGTTCCAAAGGCATTCTCGTTCTTGATACACCTCCAAGAATCTCATAATTGCCGCTGTTGACTACGTTTTCGACATATTAATAGCAAACGCACAAACAAAAGCTCTATCTGCGAACGAATACGTACTAGAAAGGTTTGAATCCAGCCGCGAGATAGCAATCGAATGACGGTATTCGATTGTGGAGAAGGCAAAATGGCGCAACAAAGTAGAACTAAGTTAAACTTTTTGTGGCGTGACAAAAGTTGCGCTTCTTAAATGGCGCCACCGAAAACTAGGCGTTCACACATGCAACTACAAAGCAACTGCAGTTCGCCAATAGCAGTGGCGATACTTTTGTTGCCTGTGTGAACCCGGCTTTACACACTACAACAGTAACACCGGTCGAGAATACTTTTTTTTTGCAATTTTTTCGCAGTAGCACTGGATTTTTTCCTATAAATCTATGCTAAAAACTAATGCAGAGAGAAGTTTCTTTACTACAACTAAATACCGCAGTCGCAGTAGCATAGCTTTTACAATAATTCTGATGTACTTTGATTACGCATGCACGCGCGCGCACCGAAGGGAGAACTTGAACCTCTGACAGGGGTAGCCATGTGAACTGTGGCAAGATATAGTCACCAGTTCGGCAGTGAAAACCCTGCAGCCATTGGGCGAGGAATGCTGTTCAATATGTCCTCCATGGACATACGCGGAGTCAACATGAGCATCAGCCATTGAGCTGTCTGTATAAACCACTTTGTGGCCTCGGTAAATTTCAAGAATCAAGAGGAAGTGGCAGCGGACAGCCACAGGGTTAACTGAGTCCTTAGGGCCGTGTGAAAGGTCCAGCTGAAGCCGCGGCCTGGTGTACGTGAATGGACCTCAAGTATAGGTGGTAAAGGCAAGGACTCCAGTTCAGAACAAAGGGATCGGACACGAACTGCAATTGGAAGACCTGACGTGGGCCACCAATGTGGGTGATGAAGCGCCATGGGTGGGAAAAGGGGACGGTTATTTGGATGTGCAGGAGAACTACGAACATGTGTAACATAACTGGCCAGCAGTTGTGAACGCATAACCTGCAATGGAGGGACTCCAGCCTTCGCCAGGGCGCTGGTCACCAGGCTCGTCCTAAAAGTTCCTGTCACTAGGCTCACGCCACAGTGGTAGACTGAGTCGAGTAAACACAAGGCTGAGGGCGCCGCCGAACCATAAACCACACTCCCAGTCAAGGCTGGATTGAACAAGGGCTCTAAAGAGCTGCAGCAGCGTAGACCGATCTGCAACCAGGCTGGTGTTGCTCAGGCAGCAAAGGGCATTGAGGTGCCACCAGCACTTCCACTTAAGTTGATGAAGGTGAGGAAGCTAAGTCAATAGGTCGTCGAAAACCAGTCCTAAGAACTGACATGTCTCCACTACACAGAGTGGATCGTCATTAAGGTAAAGTTCTGGTTCTGGATGAATGGTATGATGCTGACAGAAGTGCATAACACACGACTTTGTGGCCGAAAACTGGAAACTGTGGGCTAGAGCCCATGACTACGCCTTGTGGATGGCTCCCTGTAGGCGCCGCTCAGCAACACCAGTAGTGGTGGAGCGGTACAAAATTCAGAAGTCGTCTGCATACAGAGAAGGCGAGATGGACGGCCCTACAGCTGCTGCTAGACCATTAATGGCCACTAAAAATACACACTCAATACAGGGACCTGCGGGACCCCATTCTCCTGGATAGTGGGGGAACTATGGGAAGCACCAACTTGGACATGGAAAGTACAAAGCAACACGAAATTCTGGATAAGGCAGGCCTCAGAGACACCACTCATATAATGTGACAAGGATATGATGTTGCCAGGTCGTCACACACGCTTTTCGTAAATCAAAAAAGACGGCAATCAGGTGTTGGCGTCTGGAAAAGGCTGTTCAGACGGCAGACTCCAGGGACACAAGATTATCAGTGGTAGAAGGTCCCCGACAGAAGCCGCCCTGACATGGAGCCAGTAGGCCACGTGACTCCAGGACCCAACCCAACCGCCGACACACCATATGTTCCAGCATCTTACAATGAACGTTGGTGAGGCTGATGGGCCAATAGCTATCCACATCAGGTGGGTTTTTACCGGGTTTGAGCATCGGAATGATGGTGCTCTCCCGCCATTGCGATGGAAAGACGCCATCGCACAAGATCTAGTTGAAGATGATGAGGAGATGTTGCTTGTAGTCAGATGAGAGATGTTTAATCATCTGACTGTGGATCTGATCTGGCCCAGGAGCTGTGTTGGGGCAATGTGCAAGGGCACTGAGGAGCTCTCACTGTGTAAATGTGGCGTTGTAGAACTCACTCTGGAATGTAGTGAATGAGATGACTTTCCCTTCCAGCTGCCATTCGACAGTGCGAAAGATTGGGGGGGGGGGGTGTAATTCTCTGACAGAGAGGCTCGAGCATAGTGCTCAGCACAGTGCTTGGCAATCGCGTTTGTTTTATGGTAACAGCTGTTGGGAACTGGTACCCAAAAACACATTTGATATTTGCCAATGCTTGGTAAGTGACATATGGCACCCAACGGTCAAGATGTATGTTTCCCAACACTCCTGCTTCTGTCGTTTGATAAGTTGGCGAACATGGGCATGGAGCAGTTTAAAGGTTATGAGGTGCTCCAGTGACGGGTGCCACTTATGTAGCTGTAGAGCTCGCCGACTTTCCTTAATTGCTTCAGCGACTTCCAGCAACCACCAAGGGACTGCCTTTCACCAGAGGCACCCGAAAGAGCGAGGGATCGTGTTTTCTGCTACAGAAACGATTGTTGTAGTCACCTGCTCAACTATCACATCAATGTTCCCGTGTGGGGGATTCAACCATGACAGCAGAGGTGAAAGTTTCCCAGTCGACCTTGTTTAAAGTCCATCTGGGTAGTTGCCTGTGGGCATGACGCCGGGGCAATGACAGGAAGATGAGGAAGTGGTCTCTACCGCACAGGTCGTCATGTGCTATCCAGTGGATGGATGGCAGAAGTCTTGGGCTGCAAACTGATAAATCAATGGCCAATTAACTACAAAGAGCCACACTTAAATGTGTGGCAGCCCCAGTATTTAAGAGGCAGAGGTCTAACTGAGACAGCAAAGTTTCGACATCTCTGTCTCGGCCAGTAAGCACAGTGCCATCCCACAAGGGGTTATGGGCGTTAAAATCTCCCAAAAGTAGGAGAGGTTCAGCGAATTTATCAATCAGTGTAATTAATACATTCAGGGATAACAGCCACAGCTCCAAGAGGGGTTTGAAGGGGCACAATTTCACTACAGACTGAGCTTAGGACATAAACGCAAACTCCACCTGACACTCGATTATAATCGTTACAGTTCCTGTAATATCCCATATAGCAGCGAAAGGCAGGGGTCTGCATAGCTGGGAACCACGTTTCTAGGAGGGCAATGCAAACAGCAGGTGTAAAGCTTAACAGCTGCGTTAGCTCAGCCAGGTGGTGGGAAAAAACCGCCGCAATTTCACTGGAGGATGAAGTCATCGTGAGACTGGGAAGGCATGGAACATTCAATGAGGCACTTTACACGTCAGGGTGACCTGCTGCCACCGACTTTTTGCCTGAGCAATCTATATCCATTGTGTCTGAGGTTCCAGCGAGATCTAGGTCCTCAGCAGATGCCAGAATCTCCACCTCATCCACAGATGCAGGGCTTGTAGGTAGCAGTGGTGTGGGTGCCACCTCAATGCCTGTGGTCTTGGGGACCTTCTTTTTCGATTTCTCTCGCTGCTCCTTGGGTTTGCCTAGCTGTGACGACTTCACTGATTTAGCCTCCAGGACTGAGGATGGGCGTGAACCCCTATGACCAGCTGCTTTTGGGCTCTGCAGCCACTGGCGGGTGTTGTCTTTCCCACTAGCAGAAACCAGGGGAGGGAATGACCCAAGGGACCCCTTCCTTGCGAGAGGAGCCGAAGAAGACTTACGCTTCTCCAGCTCAGAAGAGAGCACTGATATCCCCAATGGTTGGGGGGTGTTGCTCCCAAAGTTATAGACTTTGCCTTTGTAACTTCTAGTACCTGTTAGCTTCGATACATAAACGGTTTCACACATACGTGCTCATCTGTACCAAACGTTAAGTAATGTGTTGGATATGTTTACACACCAGTAAAGGTGCTTTAACTTTACTTGCAGTACTGAAGTACTTCACCTTTTCCTGCTCCTACTCACGTCCTTCACTCTCGGCCTATTTTGTAGAAGCAGTTCACAGGAGCTAATCCACACGCCACCTATCCAAGTGAGATACAAAAAGCAGGGTACATGGCGACCCTACCACAATGGACTGGGTACCATGCAGGGTATGAGGTGCAAA
The DNA here is from genome assembly GCF_023898315.1 of Schistocerca nitens. Taxonomy (NCBI): domain Eukaryota; kingdom Metazoa; phylum Arthropoda; class Insecta; order Orthoptera; family Acrididae; genus Schistocerca; species Schistocerca nitens. Next base: position 620,288,904 of record NC_064616.1, on the reverse strand, counting down.
GAATTTCACAGTCATCATCGGCGCAGAAAACGACACTGCATAGTGGGCGGAGAAAAACGCACACAGGAAGGTATCCTCGCTCAAGAGAGGGAGGATGAGCAGAACTGCAATGCCACGACGAGAAAGTGGTCTAAACATCTCTATGCACGATGGACATGCTGCACTATGTAAGGCGCCCTTACCCAGTTGGCTTGCTCTTTGGAAACATTTTGAAAAATGGATGTCAAACCCTACAGGGGACCATCACATAAAGGTCGAAAAGCGTGAGACTCCTTTAGGCACCTCTTACGACAGGCAAGAATACCTCGGGCCTATTCTAACCCCTGGGCCCACAGGGGGCTCTGTTTGGATGCCCAAGTGCAGTTTTTGGTTGAATGCTTCAACTGACCCTCTGACTTCCATCTCGGAAAAGTGGCCCAGTAGAGCACACAAGATGGATTAACGAAACCACTCTGCGATTGACGTGCCCCACGTTATCATGCCATTTCCCCCCCAAACATAATGAAGAGTTGTCTCTTCAACACCGGAACCAACTTTTGGGGGCCTTAGAAAACCAACAGGGTCACAGTACCCTCCTGTCAGGTTCTCGATTCCCGTGAATGATATTCGCTCCTCAAAGGCTTCTGCAATTACTAAGTATTCTAACTGTAGTATGGTGTCGCTGACCTGATGTCCTTCACTACAAGGACAGGAGAGTGAACTGCCACTAGCCACAGGATCTTCTCTGTTACTAATACTGTAACTAGAGCCAGTCCATAGAGTTGGAGAGGTGGACAGGTATATGTGCTGTACCTCACGCCACGCGGGTTTAGCCGAGCGGTTTAAGGCACTGCAGTCATGGACTGTGCGGCTGGTCCCGGCGGAGATTCGAGTCCTCCCTCAGGCATGGGTGTGTTTGTCCTTAGGATAATTTAGGTTAAGTAGTGTCTAAGCTTAGGGACTGATGACCTTAGCAGTTAATTCCCACACACACACACACACACACACACACACACACACACACACACACAGTTACTGTACCTCACGTGATTGGTGAGGCGGCGGCGGCGGCGGCGGCGGCGGCGGCGGCGGCGGCGGCGGAGTAGGAGGAGGCAGCACTGTGGAATTGGACCACTGCGTGCAGCCTGGCTGCTGCAACCCTGACCTGATAGTCTGAGGGAGGGCGGCCTATGCATGCCAGAGCGATGCTGTGATGGCTTGCTGCCAGGGAGATGGGGGTGGCGGACAGCGACGGGATCAGCGGAGGCGACTAGTTGCGCTCTTGTCGGCGAAGCACACTACAGAGGACCTCATTTAGATGTTACAGGCTTCACCACCCCAGGTACCCGGGTCATAGTGTATTGCATGAATTGTTCCTCCGACACAGCTGTTGCAGAGTAATGAAAAAAAAAAGTACAACGTTCTAGACATTGCCTGCTGTCGTTGCTGCTGCACATTCTCCAGCACAGTCTCCTCCTTACCCCCTTCATCTGACGGGAAACCATCTGCAACAACGAAAAATATACACCATATTACATATACGATGAAATTTAATAATGTATACAGAGTACTATGGATATATATATATATATATATACGCAAATCATACTAATTTCTTCGTGAAATGAAAAAAGAAATAACGTTTATCCATTTTGATCCTCGAAAGGATCTATAGCAACAACAACATATTACATAAACGATGAAAAATATATATACTACATATGATGATGTTGCTGTTGGGCGTCTGCCTCCAGCTCTTCCGCGATTTGGTGGCTGTATGCTGAAACAACAAGAAAAAAATATTAACTCCTGAATCTGGTTGGTTGGTTGTTTTTGGGGAAGGAGACCAGACAGCGTGGTCATCGGTCTCATCGGATTAGGGAAGGATGGGGAAGGAAGTCGGCCATGCCCTTTCAGAGGAACCATCCTGGCATTTGCCTGGAGTGATTTAGGGAAATCACGGAAAACCTAAATCAGGATGGCCGGACGCGGGATTAAAAAACGATGTTTTGTTTGCACTTCAGCCCGACTGCAACCGAATGCGCGTGCATGCCCAGCAGGACACTAGGAGAAACAGAGAAATAGCATGGGTTTCGACAGGAGTTTCTTACGTGTCAAGTATGAAAGGCATGCTGCCGCCTGATGCTTTTGTTCAAGGATTAAGGTCACATTCAGTTTGTCAGTCACAGCACCTGAACAGACACCTACGTGTGGCTCGGCAGCTGATGGCCGCATTGTTGCTTTGCGTGGCTCACTGGTGCACCCCGACTCCTTGGAGCCAGCACGGGTGGCGTTCAGTGGGGTCCAGTGGACGACACGTGCTTTGCAATTTAAAGATTTTTAACAGCATAATTACATGTGATGGGTGTTTCATGATAGTATTCCTTGTGCATCGGAATGAAAAAAAGTGATCGATTTAATTACTTTTTACAAGACCTGCATCTTCACAAACAGCAGAGAATGAAGAGCAAGAGAAATCCAACCCCTGCAAACTGAATTTCTTATAAAAAACAATATACACTTGAATTTCCTGTCATGAGGGCGTTCCTCTCTACCACAGTGCCACCAATTTCCAGATAGGGGAAAGGAGTGGGAGAGGGGAGGGCGGGGGATGGAGGGTTTACCAGAGGTGAAAGGGTTAATTAATTTATCAATTTAATTAAGTAGTCAATCTAATTGATAAGAGTGCGAGGGGGGTTTAGAGGTTTCATGAGGGGTTGGTAGGAGGAGGAGGAGGAGGAGGAAGGGGGGGATAGTAAGTTAAGGACCTGTCAATCAAAAGGAAGGACTATCCCCAGGGGTCTTAATCCTATGAGCAGAACAATAGTTTAATGACCTGTCAATCTTAAGAGAACAATAGGTTTGCCCCTGAGTGCATATTTGCCTCTGATGTTGGCAGCCCACACTAACAAATTGTCTTCGTGCCAGCGTTGTCGCCATACTCCCACAATGCCTCAGCTTAGTGGTTCGGAATGTGAACCACTAGACTAGAGAAGATGCAAATATGAACCTTTGATTAATTAAAAAAAATATTCTCTCCACATCCAGGGTACAGTCACAGTGCAACTGACATCGATCATCATTTTATTTTCGACAGATGTCGACCGATATCGTCGGTCGATTGGGTGGTCAAAGTGCTTCCGATCGTATTGGTCGATTACATGGGTTTGTGTATGTTTGCTTCGCACCCATGAATGTGGTCTACAAAATGGACAACTCAACACTTTTTTGCAAGTTTTACACTAAAATACAGATTAATAAACGCAAGTTATTCTTACTGCAACAAAAAGCAGAAAATCGTGTGCACTATTTCAACTTCTCTAAAATTACAAACTGCTTTTTGGTGATTCTTTTCTGGACTGCCCATTGTGCCAGCATGTCTTGTGAATTCATTGTTCATCCAAACGTCTCACAAACAGCAGCCAACGACGTTGAATATATATATATATATATATATATATATATATATATAGAGAGAGAGAGAGAGAGAGAATGGCGAACAATAACACCATTTCACATACTGTTCATACAGGGTGCGGCAGAACCGACTAAGCACTTTTAAGGAGCTATAAAGAGTAAATCTAGATGTATAGAGAAAAAATGTTTTTATTTGCTAAATTAGTACAATACACCATTTTACATTCATTTAGTTCTGAAAATAATGTCCTCAAGATGGTGCCCGTTAGCATCAATACATTATTGTAGACGATCCCTGAAGTTTCAGCAGCTCTTGCACACATGTTACGGGGTATGGCATTCACTTTTAACTCTGGTAGGGTGTGAGGGCGGCTTTTGAAAACTTTTTCATTCAGATATCCCCAAAGAAAGTAGTCACAAATGCTCAAATCTTCTGACCGTCCAGGCCACCTGACATCACCCATCAAAGTGAGCCGGCCAGAGTGGCCGAGTGGTTCTAAGCAATACAGTCTGGAACCGCGCGATCGCTACAGTCGCAGGTTCGAATCCTGCCTCGGGCATGGATGTGTGTGATGTCCTAAGGTTAGTTAGGTTTAAGTAATTCTAAGTTCTAGGGGACTGATGACCTCAGAAGTTAAGTCCCATAGTGCTCAGAGCCATTTGAACCATCAAAGTGACCAGGCGTCCTGGAAACATTTCTCTCAAAACAACAAGTGACATTCGAGCTGTGTGAGCAGTAGCTCCATCCTGTTGGAACCACAAACCCCCAGTCCATGTTCTTCACCAATCTCGTCCATTCTGGGTTGCAGAAAATTTTGCAACATTGAAACATAATGTTTGGAATTTACTGTCACAGTCACTCCTTCCTCAAAAACATAAGGGCCTACCACGCCAAATTATGATATGGCACACCACACTGTCACTTTAGGAGAACGTTGTTGTATTTCATGAATGATTCAAGGGTTATTTCCAGCCCAGAAAATAAAGTTTTGCTTATTCACGCACCCACTAAGGTGAAAATGTGCCTCGTCACTACTGAAGAAAGCGACATTTGGAGGGATGTGAGCAAGTATTTGGTCACACAGATTTTGAAGGTTGGCGTAGTCTGCTGGCCGTAATTCTTGAGCAATCGTTATTTTGGAAGGATAGAACTTAAGTGTCCTACCAGTTTCCTCCAACTGCCGAACCCAGGACCGAATTTTGTTTGCGTGGAATGAACTGTCGCCGCAAAGCTCGTTGTCTAGCGATGACAGATCTGTTGTTTTCACAATAAGCGCGAACGGCACAACCACG